>NC_080700.1:14753956-15056986 GCF_030445035.2 Dasypus novemcinctus | reverse complement strand
AAAATAATCCCAAACATTTCCCAAAATGTTTGAACAATGTGGGAATTCTTTTTAAGATGGTTATATGAATTATTCACTTATATTAATAGTATTGAATATAAATGACTAAGGATCAGATATATTGCTACCACATGTGTGCATAATGCAAAATATACAAATAACAAATCATCAAGATTTACAAGAAGAAATTCAAACTTAAATACATATGTCAACTATAAATTAAACTTCTCTCAGATTTTGATTTTAAGAATTGTTTACTCCAAAATCCTTGCAATGGAACTCAAAACATCTCTTGAACGTTCTGCATAGAAGAGTGCCAATCTCCTGTACTACAGATTATAGATGATGAGGTTTATGAACAGGGACACCATGAAGTAGAATATAGCTGTGAGGTAATTTTTAAGAGATACATTATTTTTTATTGGAACAAAAACATCAATTAAATACACATTACAAACAAAATGAAAATTGCCAGCTGAGGGTTATTGCTGGTTAAAACTTTGTTAGGTGCTTCCACAGAACACATCCAACACCACTGAAAATATATTAATATATGATATAAACATAAGGACAGAACATATTAACTCAATACAATCATATATGGTTTGGGAACTGTAACTGAAATTCAGAGATCTATGAGGGATAAATTGCATATAAAGAAGGACAACATTGGAGAGTGTAGCTGTGGATCAGTTACAATGACAATAACAGAAGATTTCCAGTAAGTGCCCCCAGATAAAACACTAATAACAGTAGACCTTTCAAAACTTGGACCCATCAAGAAGGTGAGATATCCTTGTGGAGGATTTCTGTGAAAATGGTGAGGTTTTCTAGGGTTTATGATATCCTACAGTCAAGTGAAATGAAATGATGATGTGCTGCTTGCAATGAGTGTGAGACAATGCACATCATTAACAAAATGCAGCTGTTGATATCACTATATGGCTTCAAACAAGAATTTCAGTATAGAAGAAATAAACAAAATTAATATTCTGATGTTAATGAATGCACATATTTCTCTTTACATTTTCTTTCCTAACTCTGATGGTATATATTAATTTTAATAATCATAGGATCAGAGAATCTAAGCACATGAATAAATTTTAAATGAAATACAGACACACCTTTCAGATATTGAATCATACTTACCCTATTTCTCTAAATATTTTTTCAAGCTCTCCCTGGACATACCCAGAGATTATTTATTTTCTTCAATATCAAATAGTTGTCAAAGGCATGCTCTGTAAGTGATCCTCATTATCGGAATATTTGTTTAAAAAATCTAATTACTGTTACTTCATTATGGGCCATGGAACCAGAATGACTTCTGATGTCTTCCCTTTAAGGCCAGCAGACTTAGGACTTGCTTCTGTTCAAAGTTCATAAATTGTTCTGAGGGTCTTCTCAGAAAAATTTTAATCCAACTGAAACCAGATTATGCCTCCCCAGTCCTCCATTTTGGCTGTTCTTTAAGATATTAATGTGGGCCCTTTCTTTCTTCTTTTGTCCCATTGTCTGTAAAATGTGTCACTTGGTTCAGAATCAAATAGATTCCCACTTTCCTTGCCTTCTGTAACCAAAGTTCCCTTTCTGTCACTTTACTTCAACTTCTCCATTGTTCACATTAATTAAGGAAAGCATCTCACCTGACTAGCCCTTCCAGCCATCATCATACTCTCCTCTGCATGTATTCCAATATTTAAAGAGTTAATATTCTTTCCAGATTGTATTAATCAGACAAAGGGGTGCTGATGCAAAATACCAGAAATCAGTTGGTTTATACAAAGTGGCCCAGTGGTTAGGGCGTCCGTCTACCATATGGGAGGTCCGCGGTTCAAACCCCGGGCCTCCTTGACCCGTGTGGAGCTGGCCATGCGCAGCGCTGATGCACGCAAGGAGTGCCGTGCCACGCAAGGGTGTCCCCCGCGTGGGGCAGCCCCACGCGCAAGGAGTGCGCCCATGAGGAAAGCCACCCAGCGTGAAAAGAAAGAGCAGCCTGCCCAGGAATGGCGCCGCCCACACTTCCCGTGCCGCTGACGACAACAGAAGGGGACAAAGAAACAAGACGCAGCAAATAGACACCAAGAACAGACAACCAGGGGAGGGGGGGAAATTAAATAAATAAATAAATCTTTAAAAAAAAAAACAAAAAAACAAAAAACAAAGGGTATTTATTTGGGGTAGGAGCTGACAGATACCAGGCCATAAAGCATAAGTTACTTCCCTCACCACAGTCTATTTTCACATGTTGGAGCAAGATGCTGTTGACATCTGGAAGGATTCAGGTTTCCTGGATTCCTTTCTTCCTGGGGCTTTCCTCTCTGTGTTAACTGCCTGGGGCTCCAGCTTAAGGCTTCAGCATCAAACACCAGCATCAAAACTCCAACATCAAAAACCTTCCAACTCGGTCCTTTGCCATGCCCCATCAAGGAGTGGGAACTCAATGCCCTACTGGCACAAGAGGTTTACATAATTACTTAATCAAGTAAATCTATGAATGCAATATAATCTAATATGCCCAGAGGCAAAGATCAGTTTACAAACATAATCCAATATTTCTTTTTGGAATTCATCAATAATATCAAACTGCTACAAAGTTCACAGAGATAGTAATTAGATATAGGTCACCAGAAAATAGAATGAGGGTACAGAATGGAAAGCTGAGGGTTAGTTTATGCAGAATTGGTAAAAACATTGTAAATCTTTGGAAATGAATAGAAATGTTGAAAGCACAACATAGGGTTTGTGTTTATAACTAGTAGGGCTAATATATGGGTATGACAGAAGTTAAAAGGGAAAGTCTAAGGACATGTATATTACTAGAAGGAAAGTGAAGAACAATATAATGTGCATATTATAATGTAATGTATAATATAATGAAATCATATGTGAAATATGACTATGTGTAATATTGTATATATGATTGGTTTTACAAAATATCAAATCAAATAAACCAGAGACAGAAACAGAATAGCAATTATGTAAGGCAGGGCAAGCATAGAAAAACTGAGAGGTGATGAGTTTTTTTTGTTTGTTTTATTATTTGAATAATGAAAATGCTTTAATAATGACTGAAGTGATGAATGAACAATTATGTGGTTATACCAAATACCACTGACTGTATACTTTGGGTGGATTTATGCTTTATAAATATGTATAAATAAAAATGATTTGTGTAAAAAGTAAGACCTCCTCAAAATTAAACAGTTGTTCTTCAAAAGTCTTAGTCAATAAAGTAAAAAGACAGCATACTTAATGGGGAACACATATTTTATAAGAGTTTAATATCCATGTTATTTAAAGAGATAATACAACTTAAAGAAAAATGCAACCCAATTAAAAATGGATGAAAAATTTGAATAGACATTTTTGCAAAGAGGAAAAACAATTGACCAAAAAGCACATGAAAAGTGTTCAACATTACTAGCTATTAGGAAAATGCAGTTCAAAACTGAAATGATATACCATTTCACATTTTGTAGAAAGGCTATAATTTTTTTTAAAAAATGAGAACAAGTGCTGGAGAGGCTGTGAGACATGGGAACATTCCTTCACTCTTGATGGGAATGTAGAATGGTGGAAAACTGTGGAAGACAGTTTGGTGGTTCCTCAGGAGGCTGAATATAGAACTGCTGAATGATCCAGCAATCCTGTTTCTAGGAATATATTCAGAAGATCCGATACCAGGGAAATAAACAGACATTTGTACACCAATGTTTAGAGAAGCATATTCACAATTGCTAAAATATGAAAACAGCTGAAGTGTTCATCCACAACGGATGGCTATAGAAAAGGTAATACATTAATATAATGGGATACTATTCATCTTAAGAAGAAATGAAATTGGGATACGTATGATGGCATGGATCAGTCTTGAAGGCATAATGTTGAATGAAATAAGCCAGACACAAAAGGACAAATATTGTATGGACTCACTAATAGGAGCTAAATATGATGACTAAACTCAAAGAGGTAAACTCTAGAGTATAGGCTACTAGGAAATAGAATATGGGTTGAGAAAGGGAGCTGAAGCTTAATACATGTAGAACTTTTACTAAGGTTTATTATAAAAGTGTGGAAAAGAAATGTATGGAAATTATGGTAACATAGTGAGTATAACTAACATGGCTGATTCATAAATGAGATTGTGACTGAAAGGGGTAGTCTGTGGATGTAAATGTCAGTTGAAAGGAAGCTAGAGCATAATCTAGCGAATGTAAAACAGATTGCAATAGTGGTTGAAGATTGTGGTTAATAGTATAAATATGGTTAGTTCATAGTTTGTAACACATTTCACAACAATGCAAAATGGTGGTGGGGTGATGCATTGGACCCTGCCTGATGATATGCCTGTTTTGTTTTGCAAGTTCACAATTTTACTAGACACTTACACTTTATATATGTGCATGTATGTATGATATACTTAATAAAATTTTATAAAAACAAAAAAGAGATTATATTGCTCACTGATAAAAAGACAAGCAACCGCATTTATTTATCCACTCTTCTGTTGGTGAACACTTGGGTTGCTTCCATTTTTTGGCTGTTGAAAATGATGCCACTATAAATGTTGGTGTACAAAAAAAAAAAAAAAAAGACAAGCAACCCAATAAAAAAATAGGCAAAAGACTTAAATAGATATTTTTCCTAAGAGGAACAAATGGGCAAGGAGCACATGAAAAAATGGTTCTCATCATTAGCTATAATGGAGATCTAGATCCAAAGTACAATGAGATACCATTTCACAATTTATACAATGGCCATTATTTTAAAAAACTGAAACTAACAAGTGCTGGAGAGGACGTGGAAAATTAGGAACACTCCATCAACGTTGGTGGGATGTAGAATGGTATAGTCTTTCTGGAAGACAATTTGGCCAAACCTCAAGAGTCTGAATATACAACTGCTGTATGGTCTAGCAAACCTCTTACTAGCAATATATTAAGAAAACTGAAAGCAGAGCATGAACTGACATTTGCACACCAATGTGCATAGTAGCATTATTCAAAATTGCTAAAATATGGAAACAGCCTATGTGTCCAAAAACCAATGTATACAGAAAATGCAGTATATGCATACAATGGAATACTATTCATATGTAAGAAGGAATGTGCTATCAGTGCTGCTCAGCTGACAGCATAATGTGCCATTTTCACCCTGGTATCATACACAGAAATAGATATCTATCCAGCCAACTGGAAGTGAATTGTCCTTGGGGCAGTTGGCAAATATGTACTGTAAGCAGGAATGAAATCAGGATTCATATGACAATATGGGTGAGCCTTGTGGACATTATGTTGGGTGAAATAAGCCAAACACAAAAGGACAAATATTGCATGGTCTCACTAATATGAACCAACTTTGAAGCGTAAGCCCACAGAGGTAAATTCTAGAGTATAGGTTACTAGGAGTGCAAATGCTGGTTGAGAATGGGAGGTGATGCTAGAGAACAACCCAAGAATGTTTATAATAGTGAGTTCAGTGGTGGTTGAAGACTGTGGTTAATAGTATAAATATAAGAAAATTCTCCTTTTACACACAGTGTTACACACAGTGTACACATGGTGATACTCTGGATAATTACCAGTAATGTAACTTATGGATGATAGTAATATTGAAATATTTTTGAAGTAACAGCAAAGAAGATATTATATCAATTCTAAGGGAAAATAGGGAGGTATAATGGGATATGGAATTTTTTTATTGGAGTTATAGAGATGTTCGAAACTTGACAAGGTGATGAAGCACAACTTTGTGAAGAAAATGAGAGCCATTGAGTGTACAATTTGAATGGATTATACAAAAATGGGACAGTATAACACAGTGAATCCAGTGATGGATCCAGACCATGCCATGTTACATTCAAACTATTAAATGCCGAAGATAAAGAGAGAATTCTAAAAGCTGCAAGAGAGAAGCAACAGGTCATGAAGAAGGAAACTTCTTCTTTCTGTTAAAAAAAATGACTGTAGGAATTTTTATTGGGTTGTATTGAACTGTAAATAAATTTGGGTAGAATTGACATATAAATGATATTTAATCTTCCAATCCATGAACAAAGAATGTCCTCCCATTTATTAAGACTTCTTTAGTTTCTTTCTTTTAGCAATATTTTGTGCTTTCTGCATACAGATTCTTTATGTCCTTGGTTGTTTACTCCTAAATATTTGAGTAATTTAGTCACTATTGTAAATAGAGTTTCATAGGTAGTTTTTCCAATTCAGTAAAAATGTTGTGTTTATTCTTTTTGGGACTGCATTAAATCTGTAGATCACTTTGGGTAGGATAGACATCTTAATGATGTTTATTCTTCCCATCCATGTACAGGGAATATTCTTCCATTTATTTAAATCTTCTTTATTTCCTTTAACAGTGTTGTGTAGTTTTCTCTATAAATCATTTACATCTTTATTTAAATTTATTCCTACGTATTTGATTCTTTTAGTTGCTAATTTAAATGGGATTTTTTTTTTATTTCCAACCATGAAAATATAGGGGATTCCTATACAACCCCTTTCACAATTTTCCTTGTAATAACATCTTACATTTCTGTGGTACATTTGCTACAATTGAACAAATAATGAAGCATTGTGACTAACCATGGTTTATTCTTTGCACTGTACAATTTGTAGGTTTTGGCAAAATGTATAATGGCCTGTATACATCATTGCAATATCATACAGAGCAATTCCAATGACCTAAAAATGCTCTGTATTCCACCATTCTTCCCTAATTCTCTCCTCAGAACCTCTAGTAACTGCTATCTTTATATGCAGCCCAGTGATCTTAAGTAGAGGATAGGAAGGAAAATGTAGAAAACCTTGAACACTATATTAAATTTAGAAGCAACATCTGAGGTCTTTATTTCATTCAGAGACCTTCTTTGGACCAGGATTCATGGTGAATTCACAGCTCCTATTTAAAGTCTTGGATAAGAAGCCTATTACCTCCCAGGCAGTCACTTTTCATTTCAGACTTTTCTCAACTTTGGAAGTTGTTCCTTACAGTAAGCCAAATTAAGTCTCCAACAAGCTTTGGCGTATTAGTACATGTTCTTATCTTTGGAATCTCAAGGAAAAATTAAAACCCCTCAAATATTGAGGTCACAATCTATTTGAATGTCAGTGAACCACATCCTTCAAACTCCTTCATAATATTTTAACATGAAAAAGGATGGTGAATTACCCCTTATACTTTTAATAGCACTTAGATTAAAAATGTATTGGTGATGGAGGAGGTTGTTGTTATGGGAGGAGTGGGGTGAGGGGAGTGAGGGGTATATGGGGACCTCATTTTTTTAATGTAACATTAAAAAATAAAGACAAAAAATTAAAAAAATATATTGGTAAAAAGAACATTGATAAAATCACTAAAGCAAATTATTTTGGCTACCACTGTCCCTCAAAATTCATTCAATGGAAATAGTCTTTTCCTTTGCCTGGTATGAAACTTAAGCAGGCTTCACAACTTTTTTTTCATACTATGCCTGGGGAAATCCTTGAAGTTAAAGGCTGTCACAAGGTATAAGCAACTCACATTTGCTCTTCCAGCTCACCTTACCCCTAATATTAGGCAAAGGATCAAGTTCTTAAAGGGGTCCCATGGATGCTATCCTCTCCCTTTTAGGGGTAATGAGAATCTCAGCACAGATTTATCAAATATAGCTCTATTTATATACCCTCTCTGTATTTATACTCACCAATCATTTGATAAACTTGAGATGCATGAAGTGTTTCAAAAGTCACCTACTTTGGACTTCTGGTCAACTAAGATAGAAGTGTGACCACTTGAGTATGTCATTCCTTCATAGATCATCGAACAACCAGCAAAAACTGGCAGAGAAATCTTTCTCAAAACCCTAGAATAATGTTAAGAAGTTGCAGTATCTGACCAAGTGATGAGTCAACAAAATGTGTCTTGAAAAACAGTAAATGAGACTCCTGGCTAACCCCTCTCCCCCGCCACATTGCCAGCATGGTATGGAGACAGCATGCATTGTGGCTCTGCACCACAATGTGGTGTGGGTCTCTGGCCCTGTTCCAGAGGGAGCAGAGCAACCTCTATGAACAAAATGGGATACCTGTGTGCACTGCCAATCTATGAGAAGGAAGCCTGAAGTACTGAATCAGGAAACCTATCTCAGCAAACAAATTGTCCTACAGGCAGAGAATCATCTAAAGCACTCTAGGAAATAATTAAGTCATAGAAGTCTAGAGCAAAGGATTACCTGAATGGAGCCATAAAATGGAACCCCCAACAGGAGGCAACAGGGATTCAAATTCCTATAAATGGAGTAATACTAAGGCCAAAAGCAAACACAAGCCCAAGACAAGAAGCACACATGCTCTAAAGTTAAGATAAGATAGATAAGGTAAGATGCAGAGAACCCTGTGCTTTCCACAGGTGTCTTGATAAGAGAAGTCAGCTCTAAAGGAGTACACCTGCCAAAGTAGAGCCAATTTGAAAAGACTGTGAAAGATGCTGTTTGCATTTGTTTTCTTGTTTTTGTTAGTTCCTGCTTCTCAAGGAAACCCCCATGATATCACTAGCTAGATACAAACTTTAGGAACAGACATCTCAGAGAATAAACCCCAAAGTTAACCCTAGAAAATGTTAAAATATTCAGTGTGCAATAAATGAACACAAGAAAGAAATATAATATGTAACCCATTAAAAGGGACAAGGTAAATATCCAGAAAACATAAAGAAAGAGGACCATATTTTGGACTTACCAGAAAAATCTTCTTAAAAATGATCCTAGGGTGCTGCAGGAATGGACAGAGAAGGCTGTCCCCCAGCAGGAGATGCTGTCTCTGCTGCTGGAGTCACAGTTGCTGTGGTATGTGAGTTCTTACAGCTAGAACCCCTCTCCTATCACCACCATGGGCTGCAGGTTGATTGCTGAAGACAGGGCAAGAGTGGTATGGAGCAAGATGATCAACCACAATTGCCAAAGAATGTGTAGAAAACAGGAAAAAATGACGGTACTGCTGCTTGGTGCTGGAGAATCTGGTAAAAGCCCCATCATGGGGATTGTAGGAAGATGGTGATGGACTAACAGGCAGTGCTCAGTTCTCTCATGAAAACAATGAAAAAGACAAAACTGTACAAGAAACCTGCTTTGGGGGTTAAAAGACCATAATACTAGGGTAACTGTGAACGTCACAAGTAAAAGTTCCTAAATACAATCATCAATGTCAAGGGCCTGGAGTAATGGTCTGTCTTCCTTCACTATGCCCTGCCCTTGCACTCAAGGAATTCTTACTGTCCTGTTAGAAAATGTAGCATAATTCTCCAGGATGGAATTCAATATCCCTTTGGTTATTGTGTGGCTCTCCAAAACTGAGAATCCTGGCCTGACTTTGATAACTTAAGCCAGGCAATTATACAGACTTAGAATAAGTTGAACCAAATATCAAAGGAGAGCTGTGATTAAAAAACAATAGGAAAGAAACATAAAGTGACCATCAGAGTAAATTCACCAATGCTGTTGCCTAGACATCAGCAAAAACTACAAGCCACACTAGGAGAAAGGAAGAGATGGCCTGCCAAAGAACAAACCAAATATCCTGAGAGATACAGGATTTAAGACAGTCAGAGATACAAAACTCTCCTAAATCACTTCAAAGAATATAAAGAAAATATGACTTAAGAAAGAAAGGATATTAAGAAGACACTTGGTAAGCATAAAGAATAATTGAAAAGACTGCAAAGAATAGTAAGAGACCTTACAGGAAGAAAAGACATGATGGATGAGATTAAAAATACTTTAGAGTAACATAAGAGATGATTTGAAGTGACTCAAGACAGAATTAATGATTTCAAAGACATTTCCTGGAAATGACAGGAGAAAAGAAAGAGAAGAGTCTCAGTGAATTGAATGACAATGTGAAACACAAAATATTTCTGTTATTGATATCTCAGAATGAGAATAGCATGGGAAAGGGGCCCAAAAATTTGAGAAAATAATGAATGAAAACTCCCCAACTTTTATGAAAAACATAAATATCAATATCCAAGAATATCAATGCACCCTAAATAAAATATATCTCAATGGACATATCCTGAGGCACATACTATTCAGAATGACAAATATCAGAGATAAAGAGACAATTATGAAACCAGCAAGAGGAAATCACAGCATTACATAAAGGGGGAAATTAATAGGATTAAGTGCTTTCTTCTTATCAGAAAGCATAGAGCAGAGGAGAAACTGGTATGATGCATTTAATTTACTGAGAGAGAAAAACAGTCAAGAGTTCTGTACTCAGTCAAACTGTCCTTCTAAAATGAGGGTGAGGTCTAAGTCTTCACAATTCGATAGAATGATGTGATGAAAGGCAAAATACCAAAAGACCAGAATCACAAGAGATACTAAAGGGAGTGCTGCAGACTGAAAGGAAAAAACAAGGGTGAGAGATTTGGAGAAGAGGTCAGAAATGAAGCTTATAGGAAGAGTAAACTAAAGGATAAGACAGACAAGAGAATAATATGACAAGAGAGAGCCACAGACAAAATGGATGAAGTAATGCCTTTATAGTAATAACATTGAATGTTAATGGATTGAACTCCCAATCAAAAGATGTAGACTGATTGAATGGATTAAGAAATTATGAGTCATCTACATGTTGTCTACAAGACACTCACCTCAGACATAAGGACACAACCAAGTTTAAAGTGTAAGGATGGAAGAAAGTATTCCATGCAAATAGTGCCCCAAGATAAATGAGGCACACAGCAGCAAAACTGAAGGGAGAAACAACTATCTCTACAATAACATTTGAAATCACCAATACAGTACACTCAGTATTAGATAGAATGTCTGGACAGAGGATAAGCAAAGAAACAGAGAAATTGAGTAATATGATAAAAGGACTAATCCTAGTAGACATATACAGAATATTGCACCTCCAAACAGCAGGATATACATTCAAGTGCTTCTGGAGCCTTCCTCAAGATAGACATATGTTAGGTCACAAGACAAGTCTCAGTAAATTAAAAAACATTGAAATAATACAAAACACCCTCTATGATCATAATGAAATGAAGCTGGAAAGTGATAATGGGTCAAAAAAGGAAAGGGAAAATTCATAAATATATGGAGATTAAACAACTCACTCATAATCAGTAGGTCAAAGAAGAAATTTCAAGAGAATTCAGCAAATATCTTCACATGATTGTAAGTGAGAACACAACATATCAAAACCTATGGGACACTGCAAAGGCAGTGCTGGGAGGGAAAATTATAGCCCTCAATGCTTACATTAGACAGAAAGAAAGAACTAAAATTAGTCTAATTACACACCTGGAGCAATTGAGAAAGTACAGCCAACTAATCCCAAACCAAGCTGAAGGAAAGAAAGAAAGAAAGATCAGTACAGAAATAAATGAAATTATGTATGCACACACATGCACACACACACACAATCAGGAGTATCAACAACACCAAAACTTGATTCTTTAGAAGGTTACCAAAAATAACAAACTTTTAACTAGACTGACACACACAAAAAAAGAAATAGAATACAAATAAAATCAAAATGAGAGGGCAAACATTACCACTGACCCTGAAAAAATGAGAGAAATCATGAGAGGATATTATGAACAAGCATATACCAAAAAAACTAGACAATGTGGAGGATATAGAAAAATTTCTAGAAAGACAAAAACCACTGATGCTGATGCCAGAAGAAATAAAAGATCTCAAGAAATGAATCACAAGTGATGAGATTGAAATAATTATCAAAAAACTCCAACAGATAGATACTAAAAATTTAGAAAATTGTATAGTCTAAAATATAAGCCATAATGTAAACCCACATGGAAGCATGTTTGAAAACTATGTTTCAATATCTATACATCAGCTGCAGCAAATATAATATTAACATGTAAAAAGATCATTGCTAGGGAAGGGACAAAGTGTTTGATGCTGGATATGTGGGAGTACCCTATATCATATATGTGATTTACTGTGATCTAAAACTTTTGTGAAGACAAATTTAATAATCAGGAAAAAAGAAGGGATGTAGACAGTGAGGAAGAAATGAAGGAAATCGTCTTGTTCCCATACATACAGGGCAACACCTATTGCAGTGATGAAAGGCAAAATATCAAAAATGAAGTGTTTACATTTTTTCATTTTTGATAGCCCAAATTTATTTTTTCTTTAATTTTTCTAAATTAGTATGTATTCTACATCTAACCTTTAAACCCATCACTATATTCCATTTTAATATTAATGGAACTTGGCAATATATTAGGCTTCATATTTGAAGAAGTTTTGGTCCACAGAGAGGTTCAACTATGGCAGGGTAGGAACACTGGTGTAGGGTGTTATTGATAGGGCACACACGGTTGGGAGGGAGTTCTCCATGGCAAGTATACAGGGTACATAAAAATATTTGTATATTATCATACTAGTTACAGTTTAAAATGACAACTAAAGGAGTGCTGAGTTCCTAGCCAGGGGAGCTCTATCACATTCCCCAATGGAACAGCAACAATCCCCCAAGTGCAATGGCAAAGACCAATAAAGAAGGATGGTTCAACAATGAGCCCTTGATACTGATGGCTATGCTTATGAGCCTGTGTGCCTGAAATATGAACTAGGCCCAGAGCTTCAGGGTGCCTATGAGTTACCTCCTGAGAGCCACAATATTACTCAAATATGGTGACTCTCTAAGCCAAACTCAGCATGTAAACACATTACCTTTCCCCCACTATAGGACATAACTCCCAGGGATGAGCCTCCCTGGCACTGAGGGATTACTCCAAGCACCAGCTGATGATGTAATTAGAAAAAGACCTTGAATGAAAGGGTCAACTCAGACCAGCAGAATATCTCAGCCTACATGTAATATGAGGTGTTAAAAACTGCTTTTTGACGTTGAATAAAAGGGGAAAATGAAAAGGACAACTGAATTTATACGGCTATGAGTCTCCAAAAAAGAGTCAGGGTATCATCAGAGGGGTCATGCTTATGCATTCCTCAGCAGGTTCCCAGAGACAGTCAAAGTAGATACAACCCCAGGTACTGGTTCTCCTGAGGGCTACAGAGACCCACAGGTTATATGATGATGGTAGATGGCTCTGGAGTTCAGTGCAATGTCAGTTGGCTCTACTTTGGAATTTGTGTTCCTGGGTGTGATGGAGTTGGACTCAAATGCAACCTTTCTACACATGCCTCTTATGTCACTTTTACTGAAGCTGTGGTTGGCACTGTGGTTAGTGTATATTCAGGAGAACTGAATCTCTGTACATTCCATGTGACAGCCATGCCCTAAGCCTCAACAGACTTGCACCTCCTACCCTCTGGTAGGGAATTCTAGACTGAGAGTCTACTATTGTGTTTTATGGCTTGGTTTTTGGTTCATGTGTGTGTGTGTGTTTCTCTGGACTTTTTCCCCCTTTTCCTTTATTGTATTCACTAAAACTGGATACACCACCTGAGGAGGCCAGGCTGCAGGGTGATTAATTGATAAGCACCAGCAGCCTGAGTAGGTCCCTAGGGACCTATGAAGGAAGGCTCTTTTTCCTAGATTTTTTTCTTTGTTCTTGCTTTGTTTCTTATTTCCTTTTTTTATTTTTTTTACTTATTTTTTACCTACTTTATCTTCTTTCCTTCATTTTTCTGTCTTCTGACTTCTGTTGCTTTTCTTCCATCCCACCCCTTCTTGTTTTCATTTTTTTCATTTTCCCTCTCTCATCATTTGTTTTGTTCTTTGATTCTCTTCTCATCTGTCTGGCCTTTTAATTCATTCTATTTTTTTCTCTCTACTTTGTTTCTTGTTTTTTTTTTTTCTATGTATATGTCTGAACACAATGGAATGAAGCTAAGGGGCAGTAAGGGATATCAGTAAGGGGCAGAAAGGCATATTAAGCACAAAGATATGGACATTAAACAACACACTCTTAGACAATCAGTGGGTCAAAGAGGAAATTGCAGAAGAAATCAGTAACTACCTTGAAAAGAGTGGAAATGACAATGCAACATATCAAAACCTACAGGAATCAGCAAAAGCAGTGCTGAGAGGAAAATTCATAGCCATAAATGCCTACATTAAAAAAGAAAAAGAGCTAAAATCAAAGACATTACAGCACACCTGGAGGAATGAGTAAAAAACAACAAACTTTCCCCAAAGGAAATAGAAAGAAGGAAATAACTAAGATCAGAGTAGAATTAAATGAAATGGAAAATAAAAAAGCACTAGAAAAAATAAACAGAATTAAAAGCTGATTCTCTGTGAAGATTGATAAAATTGAAAAACCCATAGCTAGAATAACAAAGAATAAAGGATAAAAACTTCAAATACATAAAATAAGAAATGAGGGAGGGGATATCACCACTGGCCCCACTGAAATAAAGTGTTTCATTAAAAAAATTAAGTTTATATCATGTGAGGATACTTTGAAAAATTGTATGCCAATAAGATAATTTAGAGGAAATGGACATATTCCTAGAAACACACAAGCAGCCTACACTGATGAAAGAAGAATTTGATGAACTCAACACACCAATCACAAATAATGAGATAGATTGAGTCATCAAAAAACCTCCCAACAAAGAAGAGCCCAGGACCTGATGGCTTCACAGGTGAGTTTTACCAAACATTCTGGGAAAGAACTAACACTAATCCTGCTTAAATTCTTCAAAAAAAATAGAAGTGGAGGGAACATTGACTAACTCATTCTATGATGCCAACATCCCCTAATACCAAAGCCAAACACAGACACCACAAGAAAGAAAAACTATACACCAATCTCTCTACTGAACCTAGATGCTAAAATCCTCAACAAAATACTTGCTAATCATATTCAACAACACATCAAAAGAACTATACACCATGACCAAGTGGGTTTTATCCCTGGTATGCAAGCATAGTTCAATATAAGAAAATAGAGTGATGTATTGCACCATGCAAAAGAAATTGAATGAAAAAAAATCATGTGATCATCTCTTTAGATGCAGAAAAAGCATTTGACTAAGTGCAGCCCCCTTTCCTGATAAAAACACTGCAAAAAATAGGAATATAAAGAAACTTCCCCCACATGATAAGGGGTATTTATGAAAAACCCACAACTAACATATTCAATGGTGAAATCCTAAAAGCTTTCCCTCTAAGATTGGGAACAAGACAAGGATGGCCACTTTCCTGCTTTTGTTTAATGCTGTGTTAGAAATTACTTGTTTAAGCACTTAGACAAGAAAAAGGTACCAAAGGCATTCAAATTGGAAAGGAAGAAGTCAAAATTTCACTGTTTACAGAAAACATGATCCTATACATAGAAAACCTTGAGAAATATACAACACTTCTAGAGCTTATAAATGAGTTTAGTAAACTGTTGGGTTATAAGATCGATGTGCAAAAATCAGGAACATTTCTGTACACCAATAATGATCAATCTGAGGGGGAAATCAAGAAGAAAACCCCATTTACAATAGCACCTAGAAGAATCAAATACCTAGGAATAAATTTAAATTTAATAAATTCTCAAGTATTGTTCACTGGTAAGGCACCAAACTCCTGAGTTGTCTGTCATGACTATAGTGTCTGGATGTTTCCAGAACCCTCAGGAGTCCTGCTATTTGGGTCACTACCTACTTTGGCAGTCAATGTTATCCTGCTGAGATGTGCATAAGCATAACATCTGGATTGACCTCCTGACTTGCTTTGAAGTCTCTTAGCCATATAAACTCATTTATCTTTACCTTTCCCCCCTTTTGGTCAAGTTTTCTTTCCAGTTGCATTGCATTGCTAGTTGGTGCTTGATAGTAATCCCTTGGTGCCAGGGAGGCTCAACCTTGGGGGACATGTCCCATGCTAGGGGGAAGTCAATATATTCAAATGCTGAGTTTGGCTTAGAGTGAGGTCACATTTGAGCAACAAGGAGGCTCCCAGGAGATAACTCTTAGGCATCCTATAATAGTAGGCTGTTTCTATTTCAAGAGTAAAGGTTCATAAGCACAGTCATCAATATCAAGAGCCTGTCAATGGACCTTCCTTCCTTCACTAGTCATTGCCCCTGTAGTTGGGGGATTTTTGGTCCATTAGAGAATGTGCCAGAGCTCCCCAGGATAGGAATTTAATATTCCTTCATTTATTGTTTGAATATCTACTCACCGGGACAATGTCCCATGAACATTTGAACATATTTATATGCCTTATAGTTATGCCTAAGTGAACTTTCTCTCGTGTATCTCCTATTGCTAATACCCTGTACCAATGATCCTCCCATGCCACAGCTGTAACCCTTCTGTAACCCAAAACTTCTTCAAAAATGAAGCCAATAAAGTAACCAAATACAATTGATAAGAAAATGAAATAATAATTACAGTTTTAAAAATAAGAAATAAAATACAAAAAAAAAGGTTTTTTTACTTAAGAAACACCTTGGGGTAATAGAAACTATAGAAAAATTGTTAATTTTTTGACATTTTGCCTTTTATCATTGTAAGATTTGTTGTCCCATACGTATGGTGACATTTTCTTCCATTTATTTCCCCAGTGTCTTTTTCATTTTGTCTTCAAAGAAGTTATAAGTTGCAGAAAGGTCAAATACTGAATACTGAGGACTCCCATGTATCATTCTCCCCCTATACCCCCTTCCCTATTAATAACTTTATATGTATAGTTGATAGCTTGGTTACAACTGATGTACAAATATTGAAACAAAGCTACTAGCCATTGTCAATGGTTTACATTATGGTTTACATTTTGGACCATATGCTTTTATAAATTTTGATGTAACTTAACATGGCTGGTATCAATCATAGCAAGTACATATAGAACAATTCCATCTCAATTATGGCGGGGGAGGGTTACTGGTTTAGGGTGTCAGATGTGGGGGGCATATGGGACAGGGGACACTTTGGGTATTCTAGGGAGTGTGAGAGTGTTCATCCTTTCATAGTGTGTTGTATCAAGGTGAAGACACTCACAGTGGTTGGAAATGTGTTGGACTCCCATCCTGGGGAGTCCTGATATGATCTCCAAGAAAGGGGTAGGAGTCATTAGAGATCATAGGCAGTGCCTAATGGAGAAGATGGGTCAGAATGTCAAGCCCTCAATATTGTTGCAAGTAACTCTGAATTTACCCTTCAATGAGTTAATCTTGGTGGTTACAGTGGTTTCCAGACGGGAGATGGAGGGAAAAATAGAATAGATGGAACCCAGGTCATTTTTGGGGTGGTGGAATTGTTCTACATCACCTTGCAAGGATGGATATAGACCACAACAAACTTCCTCAAAATCTATAAAGGTGTACATTCCTAAATGTAAACCACAATATAAGTCATTGATGGTAGTAGTAATATTTCAATATTTGTACATCAATTGTAACAAATGTACGATGGTACATACAAAAAGTTTTGGATCACAGAAGCATTAAAACTGTGGCATGGGAGGATCATTGGCATAGGGTGTCAGACATGAGGGATGCATCGGGCATTGACCCAGTGGGTGGACATTAACACAATAACCAAAGAATATCAAATTCCCATCCTGGAGTGCTCTGCCACATTCTCTAATGTGACAGCAAGAATCCCCTGAGTACACATTCAGTGACTAGAGAAAGAAGATGGACCATTGACGTGACCTTGATTGTGATAACTGTACTTATGTATCTTTATTTTGAAATTGAAACTTAGCATAGTATTATAGGGTGCATCAATATTACCACCTGAGAGACTCCTTGTTGATCAAATGTGTCCTCTCTGTAAGCCAAAATCACCATTTATATGCATTATATTCCCCACAGCATGGGACTTGACTCCTACGGATGAACCACCCTGGCACTGAGGGATTATTACCAAGCACCAACTAACAATGCAACTGGAAGAAGACCTTGACCAAAAGGGGTAAATGGTAAACATGAATGAGTTTATATGGCTAAGAGACTTCAAAGTAAGTTGAGTGTCATTTCAGAGGTTATGCTTATGCAAATCTGATCAGGAGCTCATCACTGCCAAAGTAAATATCACCTCAAAATAGCAGGGCACCGGAGAACTCTGGAGACCTCCAGACACAATAGGCAGGGCAGATACCTCACAATTTTGGCATCCTACTTTGGAATTTATGCTCTCCAGTGTGATAAAGTTGAACTCAGGTGTTTTCTCTACATATGGCTCTTCTCCCCTCTGTTTGAACCTATACTTAGTACTAAAATTAATAGGTGTATGCCCAAGAGACTTAAATATTTGGGGTGTCCATGTGCCAGTTGGTCCCTAAATCCCAACAGATTTGCAACACCTATTCTCCTATTCATTGGACTCAGCAGGACAACTAATAAGGAGAATGATTTACACTGAACATCTCAAGGAACAGAGAGAGTCTGAACTGCAAGCTAGAAAGTCCTATCCATCTGCCCCATGGGGATCTAAGTCTTCTCTCATTTTGAGGTAGAGTGGGCACCACCATCCCAAAATACTCAGGTTAGGGGAATACTAGAATACACGTACATTTTTTTGGCTGTAAACTTAAGATGCTAGCAATGGAAGAACTTTTATCATGGATTTGGAGACCGTGGCCCCTGGAGGTTCTGAGGGGAATGGGAGGGAATAATAGTTGTAACTTGAGGGCATTTTCAGGACTTGGCAATTATCCTGAATGACTTTACACTGACAGATACAGCCCACTGTGTATCTTGTAATAACTTCTAAAAATGTGTGGGAGAGAGTGTGAACTACACTTTAAGCTATAATCCATGCTAAGTGGCAATGCTCCAAGATGTGTTCATCAATTAGGGAAATGTACCACACTAATGAATAATGTTGTTGATGTGGGAAAATGTAGGAGGGCTAGGGAGCAGGGCATAAGGGAATCCCCTATATATTTTGCATAAAATTTATGTAATCTAAGTCTCTTTTAAAAATAAAGAAGTATAGTAAAAAGTAGCTTTAAAAAAATAGAGGAGGCCTGATCCTTTGCAGATGTTGACAGCCATCTTGCTATAACAGGTCATAACAGACTTTGGTGAGGGAAGTAACTTTTGCTTTATGGCCTGGGAATTGTAAGCTTCTACCCCGAATAAATATCCTTTATAAAAGACAACAAATTTCTAGTGTTTTGCACCAACTCATCTTTGGCTGAAAAATACAGGATTTAAGCCCCCACTCAATTAGAGGTGGCGAGGGCATCACGATCCCAGAATCCTCAGATATGGGGAATGAACGATGGACTAGAGTAGACTTACTGTTATTCTACTATAGAGCTATCATGATTCTACCAATGGAAGAACTTTTATCACCAAGGAGATCATTGTGATGCTATTACAACAGTCTAAGTGAAATATAATAGTGGGT
Source organism: Dasypus novemcinctus (assembly GCF_030445035.2). Lineage (NCBI taxonomy): Eukaryota > Metazoa > Chordata > Mammalia > Cingulata > Dasypodidae > Dasypus > Dasypus novemcinctus. The sequence goes on along the minus strand of NC_080700.1, from coordinate 15,037,686 downwards.
TAGACCTGGCTTAATGGTCTAGAGATGGACAAGACATTGAGTTGTTAGATTCTGGAAGAAATCTTTAAAAGAAATTCTTTGATAATGGCTTGGATATGTGGTGTTGAGTTGTTTAGTCTGAGTAACTAAAAGAATAGTTGCCATCTATTGAGATTTGTGAGTACTGATGTTGGAAATGAGAATCAAGAATCTGTTTTTGGACCTATGAAGACCAAGACACCTATTAGGTCTATCAAAGTAGAACTATGCAAAGTTTGTTAGATGAGCCAGTATCTCAAGAAAGGAGACTGGATGGTACATACAAATTTGAGAATCATCAGTTTGGCAGATTGATATTATTTATGAATGCCATAAATTGGAAAGATAATATTTGTAAACTGGTCTGTTCCTCTGGGAATAATGCCCTTTGAATAATGCCCTTTGATTGTATTAATTCAGTGAGGGGGTCTCTGATTAATTTTTTTAAATTTCTCTCCCCTTCCCCTTGCCCCAGTTAACTGCTGTGTCCATTCACCATTTGTTCTTCTGTGATCACTTCTATCCCTATCAGCGGCACCGGGAATCTGTTTCTTTTTGTTGCATCATCTTGTTGTGTCAACTCTCCATGTGTGCGGTGCCATTCTTGGGCAGATTGCTCTTTCTTTGGTGCTGGGCGGCTCTACTTACAGGACGCACTCCTTGCGTGTGGGGCTGCCCTACATGGGGAACACCCCTGCATGACACAGCACTCCTTGAGCACATCAGCACTGCATATGGGCCAGCTCCACTTGGGTCAAGGAGACCCGAGGTTTGAACCACAGACCTCCCATGTGGTAGCTGGATGCCCTATCCATTGGACCAAGTCTGCTTCCCTCTCTGATTAAATTTACTTGAGAAAATCAATTTAGGGCTTCTGATTGGGCTATGTCAGTAAGGTGTAACTTGGCTTGAGTCTCCATCCTTTGACCTATATACATGACACTCACTCAAGGAGACAGACAGAAGAACATACATGGCAGAGGAGAGTTTGTTCATTTTAGCCCTGCAATGTGAAAGAAAGAAGGCTCAAACAGCTATAGCCTCAGGAAGAGAGATAAGCCAATACCCTGATAGGTTGCTGCTGAAGAGAACAGAACAGAGCCACTGATAAAGCCTGGAAGGAAATGAACGCTATGTCAGCTTACAAGTGTGATCAGAAGAAGCTGGGACCATGGAGCCTTAAGAGGAAGAAGGAAGAAGAGGCCAGACAGAAATCAGGCACCATCTTGCTTCAACATGTGGCAACAGACTTCGGTGAGAAAGCAACATTGAGTTGGACTCTTTAGAGCCTTGTAATTTTAAGATTTTATCCCAAATAAATATCCCTTATAAAAGCCAAAAACAAAAATAGTGACTAAAAGAAACAAATATTTAGGAATAAACTTATCCAAATACATAAAGTATCAGTATTCAGAAACCTACAAAACATTGCTAACAGAAATTGAAGAAGACTTGAATAAATGAAAGGACATTCCATGTTCATGGACAGAAAGATTAAATATTTTTAAGATATCAATTCTATCCAAATGATTTACAGATTCAATGCAATTCCAATAAAAATCACAACAGCCTATTTTGGCAGAAACTGAAAAGCCATTTATCAAAATTCAAAATTTTTTTAGGAAGTTAAAGGGTCCCAATTAACCAAAAACATACTTAAAAAGTACGAGGTTGGAGAACTCTCTCTTCCAGTATTTAAAGCATATTACTTAGCTACAGTGGTTATAAAACAAACAAACAGACGTACTGACAAAAAGACAGACACATTGACCAACGGAACTGAATTGAGTACTCAGAAATAGACTCTCATGTATAAGGTCAAGTGATTTTTGACAAGGCTCTCAAGCCCTCCCAGCTGAGCCAGAACAGTCTGTTCAATAATTGGTGCTGGGAGAACTGGATAGCCATATCCAAAAGAACTGTAACTCCTACCTCAAAAAAAAAAAAAAAAACCCTTTATAAAAACCAACAGATTTCTGGTATTTTGCATCAGCACCCCTTTGGCTGACTAATACAGCCCTTAACTGAATACATTTCTTCAAAAGATCCCACCTACAATATGTTTCCATGCAGAAGAATGGATTAGCCTTAGGACCTGATTTTCTAAGGTCTGCAAAAGTTCAAATTGTCATACTCCACTCTCTGGACCTCAGAAATGCATGTTCTTTCCACTTGCAAAATGCATTCATTCCACCACAGTATTTCAAAAGCCTTAAATCACCTTAGTAACAGTTTTACAGAAAAATCTCATCAAAATCAGTTATAGGCTTGTAGTCTTTCTGGAGCAAAAACTCTCCTCTGATTGTGGAACTGTGATACATAAAAAATAAGTTAACTGCCTCCATTATACAAAGAGGGACAGCCATCGAATAAAAGTTCCCATTACCATAGGGAGAAATTGGAAGGGAAACAGGGTCACCGTTCTCAAATAGTTCTGAAAACCTGCAGGGCATACTCCATTAGGTTTCAAAGTCTGAGAGTCACCTCTAGAATCATAGTTTCTTCAGTTAGAATAGTTTCTATTGCTCTATTTTCAATTACTAATCCCTCTTGTTTAGTATCTAATCTGACATTTCTCCAAGTCAGTACATTTTTATTTCAGATACAAAGATGTTAAAGTTCAATTTCTTTCTATTTTTTATCTCTTCAATTTCTGCACTCACTTTGTTCATCTTTTCTTTTAATCCATTGAGTGTATTTACAATATCTCTTTAAAAGTCTTTGCTAAATTCATCATCTTTATCTTTTTATGATTTTTCTATTCACAACTTTTTATCTTGGTTATGGTTAATAGATTTTTACATTCTTCATATGTTTAATAATGTTTAAGTGGATATGGACACTGACAATGTTATGCTGTCAAAAGCTGAGAGTTTATTGTCTTCCTTTAAACCGTATTGTACCTTGCACTATCTTTCAATTAATTTTCTTGAGGATGACCTAGGTGCTCTTGAGACTTAGTTTTAAGCTTTGCTAATTTTTAGCTGTATAGTAGCTTTTACTGTATATTAGTTTAATCCTAAAATTCAGACATGACACTTGGGAGGCCTCTCCTGAATGTGTGGTTATTCAGTGCACACTTGCAAATCTGACTTGTCAAAACTCAGACACATTCCAGTTCTGTGTGGGCTCTGGGTATTGTCTAGTTTACAAATTTCTTTCTTTTTTCTAGCCTTACACAGTTTTCAAGTGTGTCCTCGTATAACACCAACATACTTAGTGGTAAGTATATGCAGGCTTCTGATTTTTGGCACTTGTGTTACTATTTCAAGCTTCTTCTAATTAATTATTACTTGATCTTTCAATTATAAACAGTAACTCTTAATAAGCCAGGATTAGGGACAAGAGTCACATAGACAGATATTGGTGCCCAATCATTTGTTCATGCAAGCACTGGTGAAATTGTTTCTGTGAGGACATATAAAAGCCATACTAGTGAGAGTGAAGTGATGCCTCACAGTGGCTTTGAGTGGGATTTCACTATTTACTTGCTTCATTAAAATCTTCGTTGGAGAAATGTCTATTTAAGCCTTTTTTTTCCATTTTAAATTGTATTTTTGAATTTTTTCTTGTATAGATGAAAGTGCTATTTATATAGTCTTGATAAAATTCCTTATCAGATTAATTTCTCCCATTCTATACAATGTCTTTTCAATTTCCTGATAATGTCCTTTGAATTTAAAAATTGTTTTTAATTCTGACAAACTCCATCTTATCTATTTTTTCTTTTTGGTGTTCATGCTTTGGGAGTCATTTCTATGAAATCATGCCAAATCCAAGGTCATGAAAGATTTCCCTATATTTTCTTCAAGAGAATTCATAAATTAGCTCTGAAGTTTAGGTCCTTGAAACATTTTGAGATCATACTTGTTTACAGTGTAGGTAGAGGCATGTGGACATCTGGTTTTCCCTAACACCATTTGTTAAAGGGAGAACTGTTTTCCCATTTTGTACACTTGGTTCCCTTGTCCATAATCAGCAACACTGAATGTGTGGATTAATTCCTGGATGCTCTATTCTTTTCCCTGGGTTTATATGTCTATCACTAGGCCATAACCACATTCTTTTGTTGACTGTGACTTGTAGTCAATTTTGAAATGAAGAAGTGTCGTTCTCCATTTTGTTCTAGTTCAAAATTGTTTTGATTTTTCTGGACTATTTGATTTCCATATGTTTTAAGAATAAGTTTTTCCATTATTGAAAAAAATGCTGCTGAATTTCAAAGGGTTTTGCACCATGTATACTTCTTTTGGGGTATCATTGGCATCTAAACAATATTTGATCTTTCTATCCATGAACCCAGGGTTTTTTTTCCATTTAGTTTAGTCATTTTAAATTTCTTATATTAGTGTTTTGTATTTATCAGAGTACATGTCTTTCACTTTCTTTTTAATATTTATTCCTAAGTATTTTTTTCTTTTGGATGCTAATATAATGAATGTTTTCTTAATTTCAATTTCAGGTAGTTCATTTTTGTTTTTTGAAATTCCACTGATTTTTGCATGCTAATATTATAATCTGACATTTTGCTGAATTTGCTTATTCTACTTGTTTTAAAGTGCTGTAGAATTATTGATATGTTTTACAATATTTATTTTACACCAATGAATCCTCAAGTGAAGCAAGCCTCTGAGTGCTCTACCTGATTCCACCTGAATTATATTTTCCCACCCTGACTGGTGGGAACATGAACTATTCCCTGTCCTTTATGAGCAATGAGCATTGAGCATTTTTCTGCCTTTTCTGTTGACTTTGTCCTTAGTCTGGAGAGGCTTGTGTAGCTCTGTGCATGCCCCATGCTCAGCTGAAACCCACTGGAGACCCCTGCACAGCTCTGTAGCTTGCTTTCTCTCTTTTTCTGACTTTCTCTAACCCTGCCTAGCTCTCTGAACTGCCTCCAGCTTCCTCCCTTGAGCATGCTGCCCTATAAACTCTAGTCATATCCTTGTCCTTGGGCTCCCAGCTCCATCTCCTGAACTCAGGGACACTGCCAGGATCTGCCAAGGACCCCCTATTTATGGAGAGATGACCAACCCCTCATCGCCCTACCCTGGGGAAGGCTGGTCTTGCCAACTGTGTGGAAGCTGCCTAGGAGGCCCTGGGGTCACATCCTGCATTGATGCTCAGAGCTCATCCAAGAACGAGGCTCTAACCTTGGGGAGCAAAACCTCATGTGACCATTGGTCAGATGGCGGCTCAAGACCATTAAATTCCTGTCCTTTAGACAGACACTGGGGGATAGTAAAGAGGCAGTAGGGGTGATTGCTTGCTACCTGAGAAAGAGCACATCTCAGAATTACTATTGTAAGTTAAAAATTTATTTAAATTGCTACTCATTTGAAGTCCTTTATAATCAAAACCATTGCTGTGGAAGCAACAATAGATTTTTGTGCTTCTGGCCCATGTCCAGTCTGCTTATTCATTCACAAACTCTAGGGACCCAGCAACATCTCTGTATAGCCCTTGGGACTCCTTTACACGCTGAGCTTTAAGGCAGGATAGGATTAAATATCGATGGTTTGTATTGTATCAGGACCACTATCTCCTACCCCATGTTCCTCAGCTATTATCACTTCCTGATGAGATGCCAATGTTGAGGAAAGTGTAGTAGGCCATCCTACCCTGAGGCTTCCATCAGTCAGCAAGAACATTGTGATGTTTGAACGTACTTTGATGTCTGATAGCAGTGCATAAATGTACTAAGACTCGCTTGGACCCTGTAGAGATCTCAGGGTACACGTTTATTGTCCTTTGGCCCCCACCCTCTCTCTGAGGAGTTCTTCTCCATGGGCACTCATGGGGCTTAGCTCTCACTTGATATGGCCATGGGACCCTCCCTGGCCTATGTACTTTGTCCTTGACCTGGTCCTTTCTCCTGTTCCTGGAGCTGAACCTTCCTTCCCTATTAACCTGACTACTGAGTGCATATTCCAGGCAATGGGCCTGATGCTTGATTTGATGAGTTCAGGTGCTTCCTCTACTCTGTAGATCACCAGAAGCTCTCTCCACCAATCCCCTCTTGCCCACTTACAGCTCTATGTGTCTCTCTCCATAGCCAGCCTGTGTTCTACCTTCTGATGATGGCTTTTTTTGCTCAGACATAAGAATCCAAGTTTCTTTGGGAGTCCTGCGGTACTCCCTGGAGCATTCCATGCTCTCCCAACAACCTCCCTCCAGGGGCATTCTCTGGGATAGGAAACCCCAGTGAGCACCTGACCAAATTGGATTCTCACCCCAGATATCCTTAGCAGGACCAAGACTTCCATATACCTGTTCCCACATGTTCCTTGATGCCCACCTTCCATATTAGGTATGGAAAGATCATGTGGATAATTTTCAGGATGTTACAGGGATGACTTATGCCACCAGCTTGATTATGAACATATTGTCAACAAGACTATAATCTCCTCCTGGACAGACAGGCAGAACTGGAAAAGGTGTGTGGGATTGTGCACTTCACAGGGAGAAGATGATGGGAGGGTCCTAGCAAGAAAGAGGTGAACAAGACAACACTTCTGCTGTGAGGCCTGGTTTGGATTCCAATCCCTGTTCCCTGGCATTCCAGATGATCTCTTAACCTCCTTGAGCTGCACTGTCCTGAACTCAAAAAATTATAAATGCTACCTGACTGAGCTCAAATTTGGGCCAGGCCCTAAGAGTCTCCACATGCTGAAAACAGGGCCCAGGGCATGGGGATACAAAGAGGAAGAAGCAGATAGTGGTTCTCAGCATGCAAATGAGGTGAGAATGGAGAGTGAATGTGCAGCAGGGTGAGGGTCCATTTAGGAACCTGTGAGGACAGGTTCTCAACCAGACAGTGACAACGGTTGCTCAATGATAAATATACCCAAGATACTGATATGCACACAACAGGATAATAGCAAATAAATAAATTTTAAATATACTTAAAGTGAAAAAAAAAAGTATAAACATGAAAAATATAGATGAAGAAAAATATTACACAAAGAAAAAAAGGGCCTCTGGAGGGGCTAAGGAAGGCTCCTGCTCTTGGGCTGGGTCAAATTGAAGAATTAGGTCTAAAGCTTCATCTTCCACTTGGTCTGTCTCCAGCTCCTCAGAGAACTCTCCAGGGAGCAGCAATGCTGGAGCTGGGAATGGTGTATCCAGTTCCATACCTGGTCCTGGTGGTATTTGTGCCACCATCTCGGGAGTGAATATCAAATGCACACTCAGGTCTAGACTCCCAATAATGCACCAAGAACTTTGTTCCAATTCCAGAGCTCATCCTGATTCAGTAGTTGGAAGGGACTCCAGCTCTTCATGTGCTGGTGATGGAGCAGTAGATGTTGTTAAGATGGAGGCAGGTGATGGAGGTGGCACTAGAGCTGGAAGAGGAGGAGGGTTCATCAGTTTGATAGTTTCTAAATGTCATTTCAAAGGCAGGAATTATCCCCAAGACTTTTAGATGCAAAAACCCAAACCTACCACACTGAAACAAAGAAACTTCCCTAGGTAGTGGACCATCCAATGTCCCTTCTGAGGTTTCTCTTACTCTTGGACAACCCCAGCCCTGGAGATCCTGCCTGGATTCTCCACCCATGCCCTCTGCTCAGTCTCACAGGCACCCACTCCCAGAATTCCTCACCTTCAGGCATAGATGCCTTTGACTGCTGAAACTCAAGATGGGCATGAGCAGGATGGGGCCTCCATTGACAAGAAAATCCCATAATTTTCTTATGTATTGATGACACCAGGTCATCTGCTCTGGAAAAAGTTCCCACTGGGATGGTCCCCCCAGGTTCTGAACATAGAACTGGTGGCAATGTGAGAGGAGAGTAGACAGCAGATCAGAAAGGCCTTCCGTTTCAATTCTTTTTCCCTTCTGAAGGTATCCATCTGTGTGTTTGCAGAGGACTCTTGTGCATGCCCCTGCCCATCCCCAGTCCCTGAACCCATGCCTATGAATACATCATGCTTTTCATTTTGCTTTTATGGTGTTATGGGCACAGCATGACACCAATTGCCTACAGTGCAGCACACTTAATTGAGCATCCAAGCAGACAGGGTAGCAGTTTACACAAAATATCTACTTGCTTAGGACCATGGATCCCATTTGCAGGATGGTGTTGGTGGGGAAAAATCAAACCAAGATGGGAAACATCAGATCTGGGTGACACAGGGATCTGACCTGCACTTCTCACCATTACCCACACCACAGATTTCCAATGCAGCTGTGGAAATTGGAGCCCCCAGTTTACTCACAGTTTTGTTTGGTCCAGAATTCTTTCATCTCCTTGACACACCAGAAGGACTTGCCCATACCTAGAGAAAGCCATGAATGCATCAGACCAACTTACAGTTGACCCCCATGCACATGACATCAAGTGTAGATGTCTGACTCCCTAGTGGAGTGGAAGCTCAAGAGGCAGTGTTTCTTTCTGTTTCATTCCTCCAAATAAGACCAACTTTGCAATATTCCTACACAAATAGGCAGCCAATATGTGTTTGTGAATTGAGCTCCATCATGACCTTTCCACATATCACAATGTGGTTGTAGCAATACTCTGAAAGACCAGAGAACCCTGTCATTAGAGGAACTGAGATGGGAAGCTCCAGGATGGGTTCTGCAGCATTCCTTGCAACTGGGAAATAAGCCTGTCCCTAGCAAGAAGGTCCATCAAGGCTGTGACACAGGCATCTAACCAGGGGAAAGAAAAGAATCTGATCAGCTCCTGCACCTCTATCAGCCCATCAGACCTGGGTCAACATTTGCCACAGGTTGTCTGCTTTGGTCCTGAGAATGAACCTGTGATGTGTGTGATCTCACTCTTACTGCTTGATGAGCCATGAGAGTTCAGAGAAGGGAAATGACAGAATCAATCTCACAAAAAATGTGTGTGGACTGAGTCAGGGATGTGGATGGGGCAGGGTGCTCATCTGGTGAGGAGCTGGATCAGGACCATTTGAATGTGCATGAAGTTAGGATCCTTGTTTGCAAGTGAATGGGAGACAAGGAACTCCTTGCCCAGGTGGACAGGCAGCAGCTGATGTTCTAGCTACTCTTACCTGGTGACACTGAACACAGTCTGCTCCCAGCACATTTCCTTCTTGTCCCCAGATGGAACATGGAACATGAGATGGAGGATGAACCCTAAAAATACCCATGAAATGGGCTCTTAGGCTAAAGGTGGTGCAAAAGCCAGAGGGCACTCCAGCTCTATAGGGATTGCTATGCCTATTGCTGTGTTTGGAGCATGAGAGAGTGCTGGCAATGAAGTTGGCCATGGAGTTGACACTGGGACTTGAAGAGGAGGAAATATCACCACCATGACAGCCTTTCTAGGTGCCTTAGGAAAGGCAGAAAATATCCCCAAACCTTTCAGATGAAAAAAACCAAACTCACCACACCCAAACCAGGAAGCTTTCCTGTGTAGTGGTCCAAGCCATGCCTCTTCTGAGTTTCCTCTTACTCATGGACAGCCCCAGCCCTGGAGATCCTGCCTGGATTCTTCAACCCATGCAGTCTGCCCAGGCTCACAGGTACTCAGTCCCAAAAATCCTCATGCCCTGGCTGGATTCCTTTGGTTGATGAAACTCATGCTGGGCAATTGCAGGAATGGACCTCCATTTAAATGACAATCCCATAATATTCATTGCCATGGGCACCACCAGGTCCTTTTGTATAAGACAGCCCTGGGGCTGGATCAAGTCCCCACTGGGGTGATACACCCAATTTCTGTGAATAGAGCCAATAGTACTGTGAGAGGATTGTAGACAGTAGATCAGAGAGGCCTTCCCTTTCAACCTACTTTCCCTCTGATGGTAATCATGTGTGCATTTGCAAAGAGCTCCTGTGCATGCCAGTGCCCATCCCAGGCCCTGAACCTACTCCCCAAGCTCTCAGACCTGGCAGTGGCTGACTGTCCCCTAGCTGAGGACTGAGGACTGTCAATCAAAGAAGTCTCCTGTCCAACATTTGATCAATTCTTACATATATCAGGAACCTTGATACACCTCTGTCTGTCTTCCCTCCTCCCTCCATAAGAATCTGGGTTGCAGAAAGGCGTTGAAAGGCCGAGACTGCCCAGCTCATTACACTCTTTTTTAAAAATTAGATGCTCTTATGTACCTGCAGAATGGGGACCTCCTACCTCATCTTCCAGGTGCTAACTCTTGTTCAGCCTGAGGTCAAAATACCAAGAACTGCCATATTCTTCGACGGTCTGTGATTTTCTCATCCCCTCATACAGTTTTTTTGTTGGCATGGGCACTGCCTGACCCCATCTTGCCTACTGCTCATCACCCTTATTTGGGCATCCATGGGGAGTGGGTAGCAGTAGGCTCAACACATGTATTATCCTGTGACCATGGATTTCAGTTGCAGGATGGAGCAGTTGGTGAGAAATTAATCTAAGATGGGAAGCACAAAATTTACGGGACACAGGGATCTGACAAGAACTTTCCAACTACTTCCCTGCCACAGATTTCTTTTGCAACTGTGTCATTTGGTGCCCTTGTTCTTGACATAGTGCCTACTCACAATTTTCTTATGCCCAAGAATCTTTCTTGGTCTTCATAGTCCTAGCGGATTTGCCCATACCTAGAGAGAGGCATAGTGCATCACATCTAATATGCTGTGTTCTCACTATGCTTGTGAGTTAATTGTTTTTATCTGAATTACCGTGGAATGGAAGTCCTAGAGGCAGGCATTTTTGCTCCTTCATTGCTTCAACTACTAAATTTTGCAATTACACAGTCACCCACTCTTTATTTGTTGATTGAGCCCAATCATCACACTCCCAGGTATCAGGTTTCACCCCGTCTGCTTCTCCAGCCTCCTCAATGCCTTTTGACTAGACCTTGGTTGAAGACCTCCAGAATGGAATCTTCAATCTCCTTTACAATAGGAAAATTCATCTGTGTCTTGCCCCGCGGTAACTGAGGGCTTAGTCAGTGGCTTTTCTATAGGTGAATGGAAAATAACTCTGTCCATCCCCAGCCCCTATGATAGCTGATCATTCATGGCCTGGCCTTGGTCAGCACTTTCCCTGTCTCATCCCATTCAGTCCACTCAGTAACACTTTGCTGTGTGTCCTCTAGCCCTGTACTCTTCTAAGGATCCACCTGAGGTGCTGAGAAATTAATTGACCTCCAAAGTTCCATGGGGAAGATTGGCAGAGTCAAGGTTGTGGAAGTGGTGCTGTGCTCACCTGCTGACCCTTTGTATACTTGTTTGTTGGGTGGCGAAGAAAGCTTGACTGTTCCCCAGGATGTTGCATGTGTCCAGGTACTCCAGGTCCCTCTAAGTTGGTGACAGGACATAGGGAGACCCATCCTGTGTTCATGCATTTGATTCAAAGACCTCAAAAACCTTCACTCCTCACTTTCAAATTAAAGGGAGTTTTGAGGACCTGAGGCTAAGGTGCTACCAAATTCTGTAAAGGCTAAATTCCTGGAGATTCCAAGAGGGAGGAAGACCCAGGATTGTCCAAGGAAATGAGCTGATACCACATGGAAGAGAAATTCCAAATGGTCTTGAAAATATTCAAGTGTAGATCACCTTCTAAAGGGGCAATTGCATATATGATTGTGCCTTGCTGACACCAGATGGGCAAATTTTCAGACTTTTACAACCAAGGTCACTGGATTGAAGAGAAGCAAGCATTTCATTGCCTGCTCTTGGATGTCTGAATTGTTTCATGGAATCTGGCCCCAGCCGTTCAATCATTAAATATGTCTAATGTTCAAACAAGTCATCCCACTCCTGGGAGTCCATACTGGGAGAACTGGAAACATTAGAGTATTCATGATCACATGACTTTCCCTGCAGCCCTGTTGAAATGGCAAGAGGAAGAAGTCCTATCTAGTTCCAAGGACAGTGAAGCTGGACATTTGAGGTTCCTGACTCACCTTTAAATCATGTTGTAGCCCTGTCACCTGGCCTACAAGAGTCATGTATTGAACTATATGAGTTTGCAAGTTCCAGAGAAATATGAAGTACAGTATAATCTTCTCACCCTTTTTGGATGAAAACAACCTAGGAAACATGAGGATGCATAAGGGTAGAGAAGGTGTTGAGAGACAGTCTATCTGAATGCATATGGGACACCTGAGGATGGGAGCACCTAGAGGCAGGTAGATCAAACCACCAAGGCAGGATAAAAAACAAAGACTGTCATGGTTTAACATGCAGATGAATCATTATAAAAGCCTCATTTCTGATATTCTAACACATAATGCACCTGGTCATGAGTGGGGCTGGGTGTTGGGGTTGGGGTGGAGTCCCAGATTCCTCAGGGAATGGGACTGAGTTCCAACAAGGGGAATCCCTGGTAGGGAGCCTAGAGATTCTCCCAGGATAGGGACAGTTCTGGAGTCCCCTGGCTGTTTTGGACCTGTGTGTGGAGAACCCTCAGCTCCCATCTCACCTCAGGGCTGTTCTGGCCTCTGTTGGTGGCCATGTGTGCAGGTGCCCTGGTCAGGGAGGTGGTGGTGATGACACCGTCATCCTGCTCTGAGCTGGTCTCATGGTTGGAATGCTGCAAAGACAGGGTCATCAGCAGGGCCACAAGGTTTCAGGGCCCAGCCTGGTAGTCATCCAGAGGAATAACCCTACATGAAGTTCTACTCCCTGATAATGCAGGGACCCTATCTGTATACATCTCTTCCCAGGAGGGAAATGACAGTTCTGCAGCTCAGGATCAATGTCTAGGTAGATGGCACCAACCCCAGCCCTCCCCTTCTAATACTGCCAGCCATGAACTGGATGTAAATGTGATGAGTCTACCAGGTGTTCATCCCCAATCACCTCTCTCTGCCCAGCCTCAGTCCACACTCAGGTCTCCCTTTCATACATCTGTACTGGGAGTGGGAGGTGCTGAGGCTGCCCAGGAAGAATCACAGGATTAGCCTGGCCTGCATCCCCTTTCCATGGGGCCCCTGCATCACCTTTGGTTTCCTTTTGGTAAATGGCCAGAATCTTTGAAGGTGTGGGTTGAGCCAATACCTGCAGCATTGGATAAAGTTCTTGCTGTGGGGTTTCCTTTGGCCAATGCCATGGGAATCAGGTAGACAGCAACAAGAAAACACCTTCCCTTGAGCATCTATGCCTGAGTGAGCTGTTAAGAGCAGACTCTAGAATGTGGGTGCCTGGTTACCAGAGTTCAAACTTCTGTTGTGTTCTATCTCCAAGGAAATGAGGTAACTTCCTGCATCCACTTCCTGTGACCCCTCCGTGGACAACAACTCCTCAGTGTCCCCTCTGGGCTGCTGAATGCCTACCCCCTGCCCTCCTTTCCCATGACAATTCCCATCTGTACAGAATTTCCCAAACACAGCCCTCCAGGCTGCCCTGCTAGGGCAAGGAGCATCAAGAACTACCTGAGGAGACAAGTGGATACACAACCTTCCTCCTCCTACCAGTTCTGTGACTCTGGACATGTCTATATGTCTCTCAGGGCCTCCCAAGTTTCCCCTGCTACACCAGGGATGAAATCTAGCTTAGGCTTCCCAGCAATGGCATCAGGTGGATGGGAGAAAATTACTAGTAAACTTGAGGCATGGTCTAACATCTAGCCAATGCACAAATGAAGAGAAGAAAGAAGTACAAGATGGGGTGGAAGCAGCAGGAAACAACTTGAAACAGGGCTGAGTTCTGGTAGTATGATCTTGAGAAAATCATGACCACCTTGGCTTCATTTCCCAGTCCATACCAGGAAGGGCTTGAAATTCTGTGAAAAGCAGACTTTGTCACCTTCAGGTTTAAAACCCTCCAAAGATTTCCCATTCCTTTTAGCATCAGATCCAAGGCTCCCACAAGGTCTGACCTGTCTCTGCACCCCATAGGTAACTGACAGTGCACAGGGTGGTTGGACTTTGGCCCACAGCATGGTGCGCACATGTAAGCAGTTCCCAATTTTAACCTTTACCAGGAAGTAAACCCTCCTCCCTGTTATTGGAGCAGTAGTTTGTACCTCACTTATAAGGACAGGGATTGCCTCTTGTAGATTTTGTATTTTATTGTAATTTTGTATTTCCATCTCAACCCCAGCACCTAGTCCAGTGTTTTACACAAATAAGATGCTAAATGTACATTGAGTTAAATTGACTAAAAGTTTACTACTAGCACTAACACATTTCAGGCCTTACTTATGTAAGCTGATTGTTTCCTTTGTTTATTCTATGAAATTTCAATTATGATTATCTCCCACCACCCCTGTTAAATCATTTTAAGGAGTTATGATTTCTTTTATTCAGATACTAACCTATGACCATATAACTCTAGCAAATGCGATTGCCTCCATGAAATGATTATCCTAAACTCTTTGCCCCTGGATATACTTTCCCAATCTGAAATGTGAATTCTCCGAGTAAATTGGTCTCATGTCTGAAAAAAACAACAAGAGAAAAATACAAGTGCTGTAGGAGATGTGGAGAAAGAGGAACAGTTCTTCACTGTTAGTGGGGATGTAAAATGATGAAGCCTTTGTGGAATCCAGTTTGGTGGTTCCTCAGGAAGCTAAATGTAGAACTGTTGTGTGATCTGACAAAGAACTGCTATTTGATTGAGCAATCCGACTACTAGGAATTAATTCAGATGAACTGAAAACAAGGATGTGAATTGACATTTGCACACCAGTGTTCAAAGCAGCATTATTCACAATTGCTAAAAGGTATATAAAACCAGTGTTCATCAATCAATGAATGGATAAACAAAATGTGATATGTACATAAGATGGAAAACTATTCAGCTGTAAGATAACATGAAATCATGAAGAAAATGACGACGCTGATGAAAATAGAGGACTCTATGGTGAGTAAAATAAGCCAGAAACAGAAAGACAAATATTGTATAGTATTAGAATTATGAACCAATTACAATGAGTAAACTCATGGAGTTAAAATCTAGAATATAGGTTTCTGAGAGATAGAATGAAGGTAGAGAAGGGGAACGGATGTTTAATATATGTAGAATATTTAATAAGGTTATTTTTAAGGTTTTCAAATGGATAGAGTGGACGTTAACACATTATGGTGAGTATAACTAATACTCATGTTTTATAAATATAATTGTGAGTGAAAGGGTGGGGTAGAGACATAAATGCGAATTGAAAGAAAGCTATAGGAGGTGGGGCAAGATGGAATCTGAGTGAGTGCACCCTCACCATCTCTCCTGCAAAAAAAAAAAAAAACTGGCTTAGTGGGGACAGAATCCTGCCTGAGTGAGCTGTTTTGGGAGCCACAAAGTAGGAAGTTTCTGGACATTGATCTGGAGAGTGTGACAAAAGGAATGCTTGCTCAAGGTAAAACTATGGGTTTCCAGCGCTTGAGCTGAAAACTGTGAGAAGGCTAAATCCTTCCCCTAGGGCCGCTAGCCACAGCATTCCCTGAACACTGCTGGTTGTACAGTGGCATTCCTGAGCTCGTTGTTCCCCAAACCTGCAATCTCCAAACCCACATTACCTGAAACCCATATTCCCTGAACTCCACACTCCCCATACCCTGTGCTCCCCAGACCTACATTCTCTGAGCCCACATTCCCAAAGCCCACATACCCTGAACCTAGAACTCCCTGAACCCCAGCATTCCCCTAGCCCACTGGTCACAGACAAACTCTGCGAGTTGGAGGGTTCTTGTGAGGGGTGCAGAGGGCCCTGAGGAGTTGAGGTTTAATTATCTGGTCCCTCCCCCCTTTTTTTTTGAGCTTGGATGAGCATGCCAGCTGGCTTGCAGAGAGGCTTGAAAGAGAGGAGAGGTGAATCTCCTGAGACAGCCTGATTTATGTAAATGCCCTGGGATAGGGAAAACTCGTCTGGGAAAAGGTGGAGTCAGGCATTTAACTAGTCCTGTGCAACACACCTAAAGGAGGGGGACAGTAGGATGTGCTTGGTAGACTTCCAATAGCATATTTAGGGATCCTGGCAAGGTGTGAGTGCTCGCTCTCAAAGAGACTAAGAGTCATTATTTTCTGTGGTGAGTTGGTTCACTAGGGTCCCATTTGAACCTCAGAGGAGAGGTCTCACATGGGCTTCCTGCTGCCCTGAGAGGGAAGTGAGGAAGGTAAAAAGGGGGGAGGATAGATTCCCAAGCAGTTTATTCAGTTGCAAGAGGATCCTTGTTTGATGCCTTGTCTGGTTTTCGTTTGTTTGTTTTCTTGTCTTTCCTTCCTCTTTATCCCCCAACCACCTTTTTTTTTTTCTTTTTTTCTATTAGGTGCTGTAGACAGTGTTTCTTATTTGCTGTGCTGCTTCATCTTCGATTTCCTCTTTTCTCTGTGGACTGATTTTGGCTACCAATGCTATCCCCTTTCCTTTACATCTTTCTATCTGCCATCTTCTGTTGTTGCTCTTACATTCCATCTTTGTTTAGCCCCCAATTTTTCTAACTTTTTATTTCTAACACCTCTATTCTATTTTCTATCTTTTATTCACTATTTTGTTTTCCTTTCTTTTCTCCTTCCTTCTCTTCTGAACACACTGGCCTTTTAATTCGTACTATATTCTTCTCCATATTCAGTTTACATCTCACTTTTTTATTGTTATATGTCTACACAGCCTACATGTGTTTAATATTCATTCTCTTATTTCTCACATGGTTCTTCTGCTAATATTTACTATTAATACTATTATTATACTTTTTCTTTTCTTACTATTTAGCTTTCCCTGGCCCTAATATTTTCCTTAAAGGAAACTTAGGCAACAAGGAAATAGAATAAGAAGAACAAAGAGTCAAAGACAAAACTTAACATACACACAAAAACAGCACCTAAAAAAATCCTGAGACTTGACAGAGAAGTTAATAAACTGAACAAACCCACTGAGATATAATGATAGCCAAACAGCAACAAAAAATTACAAACCATACCAATAATCAGGAAAACCCATTGACCCACTACAATGAACAAATTAAAAATGAGGAAGAGGAGCAGAACCTCAAACCACTAATCAAAGCTCTCCAAACAAATATCATGGAACAATTTAATGAAGTCAAGAAAGATATTGAGTTTATTAAGAAAACACGTGGAGGACATATAGAAGAAATTGTAAACATAACACAAAAAGATAATGGATATGATTGTGATGAACAGCACAATCCAAGAAATCAAAAATACACTCTTAGCAAATAACAGCAGATTTGAAGAGACAGAGGAAAGAATTAGTGATGTGGAAGACAGTACATCTGAAATCAAACAGATAGTAGAATTGATGGATAAAAAGATAGAAAAAATCCAGCAGGGACTTAGGGACCTGAATGATAACACAAAGTGCACAAACATATGCATTATAGGCATCCCAGAAGGAGAAGAGTAGGGAAAAGGGTGTTCATGGAAATAATGGCTGAAAACTTTCCATACTTACTGAGGGATATGGATGATTTGAAGAGACAGAGGAAAGAATTAATGATGTGGAAGACAGTACATCTGAAATCAAACAGATTGTAGAATTGATGGATAAAAAGAGAAAAAATCCAGCAGGGACTTAGGGACCTGAATGAGAACACAAAACATGCAAACATACACATTATAGGCATCCCAGAAGAAGAAAAGGGAAAGGGGACAGAAGGGGTGTTGGAGGAAATAAGGGCCGAAAACTTCCCAAACCAATTGAGGGACATGCATGTACATGTCCAGGAAGCACAACACACCCCAAACAGCATAAATCCCAACAGGCCTACCCCAAGACATACCCCAAGACATATACTTGTCAAATTATCCAATGCACAAGACAAAGAGAAAATACCAAAAGCAACAAGAGAAAAGAGAACCATCACATACAAAGGAGGCTCCATAAGATGAAGTGCTCATTTCTCACCTGAAACCATGGAGGCAAGAAAGCAGTGGTATGACATAGTCAAGGTACTAAAAGGAAATAATTTCAAACCAAGAATACTCTATCCAGCAAAGCTAGCATTCAAAAATGATGGAGAGTTCAAAATATCCACATATAAACAGAAACTATGAGGGTACACCAACAAGAAACCTGCCCTTCAAGAAATATTAAAGGGAGTTCTGCAGGAGGAAAGAGAGAAACAAAAAACAAAAAACAGGAGAGACAGAGTTGGAGGGGAGTGTAAGTACAACTGAAAAGACAAAAAGAAAAAAAACAACATATGACAACACAAATCCAAAGAAAATATGGCTCATATAAGAAATTCCTTGATATGGCTACGAGTTTCTAAAAAAGAGTCTGGAGGCTGGCAGAAGGTTTGCCCTCATGCACAACTGAGCAGAGTCAGAGAGACAGATAAAGCAGATACAACCCCCAGATATTGGTTCCTTTGAGGGCTAAAGAGACCCATGGGAGTTATGGTCATGGCCGATGGGGTTAACTACCAGGGCAGATGGCCCCTCTTTGGAAATGGTGTTTATGTGTGATGAATCTGGACTCAGATGGGATCTCCCTTCATAAGACTTTCATGCTAATGTGCTGGAGGTGCAGTTAATGTTGGGGTTTAAGATATATTTAGGGGATTTGAATCTCTGGACTGACAATGTGATAGCCAGATCCTGAGCCTCAACAGACTCCAGCACCTACAATCTGATTTATTGGACTTACCACACTCAGCTAAGATGGAGGTGAAGAAGGACAACCACCACACCATGGAGCCTAGAGTGATTACAACTGAAAATGGGAGGATTGCATCCAGCATCCAGGTGGAATCTGAGCCTCCTCTTGACATAAAGGTGCAATGGACACAACCAATCCAGTGTCCACATAGAAGAGGTGGCATTGGATTGGGAAAAGTGGACATAATGGACAAAGGGTATGGGGAAAGGCAGGAAGAGATGAGAGGTGGAGGCGTCTTCGGGACATGGAGCTGCCCTGGATGGTGCTTCAGAGGTAATCACCGGACATTGTAAATCCTCACAGGGCCTACATGATGGAATAGAGGAGAGTATGGGCCATGATGTGAACCAATGTATATGAGGTGCAGAGGTGCCCAAAGATGTACTTACCAAATCCAATGGATGTGTCATGATGATGGGAACGAGTGTTGTTGGGGGGGGGGAGAGGGGGGGTGGGGGGTGGGGTTGAATGGGACCTCACATATATATTTTTAATGTAATATTATTACAAAGTCAATAAAAAATTAAAAAATTAAAAAAAAAAAAAAAAAAAAAGAAATTCCTTGAAAGTAATAACACTGAATGTCAATGGATTAAACTCACCTGCCAAGAGACACAGATTGGAAGAATGGATAAGGAAATATAATCCATCTATAAGCTTAGACCCAGAGATTCAAGGAGGTTGAAAGTGAACAGCTGGAAAACCGTCTTACAAGCAAACAATAACCAAAAAAGGACAGGAGTAGTTCTATTAATTTCAGACAAAATAGACTTTAAATGCAAAACTATTGTGAGAGACAAAGATGGAAACTACATATTAGTAAAAGGGGTAATTGTTCAAGAATAAAGAGCAACTGTAAACATTTTTGCTCCCACCCAGGGTTCCTCCAAATACATGAGGCAAACACTGGAAAAACTAAGTCAAGGAATAGATGCTTCTATAATCATAGTGGGGGAACTTTAATACAGCAATATCGCCATTGGACAGAACATCTCAACAGAGAATCAATAAGGAAACAAAGACTTTGAACAATATATTACAGGAGCTGGACCTAATAGATGTAGACAGACTATTACACTCAAATAGAGCAGGATATACATTCTTCTCAAGAGTACATGGATCATTCTCCAAGATAGACCACATACTAGGCCATAAAGAAAGTCTCAATGAATTCAGAAAGATTGAAATCATACGAAATAACTTCTCTGATAACAGTTGTTTGAAGCTGGAAATCTGAGGGACTAGAGACCCAGATTAGGCACCAAGATGTGGAAGTTAAGCAACACACTCTTAGACAAAGAGTGGGTCAAGGAGGAACTCTCAAAAGAAATCAGTAACTGCCTCAAAACTAATGAAAATAACAACACAACATATGTCATATATGTCACATCCTGTCATAACTTACAGGGTGCAGCAAAAGCTGTACTGAGAGAGAAATTCATAGCCATAAATTCATACATCAAAAAAGAAGAAAGAGCTAAAATTGAAGACCTAACTGCATACCTGGAGGAATTAGTAAAAAAGCAACAAACTAACCTTAAAGTAAGAAGTAAAAAAGACATAACAAAGATCAGAGCAGAACTAAATGGAATAGAAAATAAGAAAGTGCTAGAAAAAATAAACATAATAAAGAGCTTGTTCTATGAGAAGATCAATAAAATTGACAAAGCTTTAGCTAGATTAACAAAGAAAAAGAGAGAAGATGCAAATACACAAAATAAGAAATCAGAAAGGGGATAGCACCACTAACCCAAAGAAATAAAGACTATCATAAGAGATACTTTGAAAAAGTGTATGGCAATGAGAAGGACAATTTAGAGGAAATGGACAAATTCCTAGAAAGACATAAGCAGCTGACATTGATTAAAGTAGAAATTGATGATCTCAACAAACCAATCACAAGTAAAGGGATTGAATCAGTCATTCAAAACCTCCCAGCAAGAAGACCCCTAGGCAAGTGGCTTCACAGGTGAATTCTATTGAACGTTCTGGAAAGAACTAACACCATTCTTGCTTAAACTCTTTCAAAAAATTGAAATAGAAGGAACATTGTGTAAGTAATAATAGGATACTAACATTACCCTAATACCAAAACCAAATAAAGACAAAACAAGAAAGGAAAATTACAGACCAATCACTCTAATGAACCTAAATACTAAAATCCTCAACAAAATACTTGCTAATCATATTCAACAGCACATCAAATGAATTCTACACCAAGGTCAATTGGATTTCATCCCTAGTATGCAGAGATGGTTTAACATAAGAAAATCAATCAATGGAATATACCACATTAACAGAGCAAAGGGAAAAAAAACACATGATCATATTTATAGATGCAGAAAAAGCATTTGACAAAATACAGGACACTTTCCTGATTAAAAACACTGCAAAAGATCAGAATAGAAGGAAACTTTCTGAACATGATAAAGGGAATATATGAAAAACCCACAGCTAACATCATTTACCATAGTGAAATCCTAAAATCCTTCTTCTAAGATCAGAAACAAGACAAGGATGCCCACTATCACCCCTCTTATTTAACATTGTGCTAGAAGTACTTGCTTGAGTACTGAGGCAGGAACCAGATATAAAAGGCATTCAAATTTGAAAGGAAGAAGTTAAAATTCACTATTTGCAGATGACACGATCCCATACATAGAAAGCCCTGAGAAGTCTACAACAAAGCTTCTAGAATTTATAAATTTGCTCAGTAAAGTTGTAGGTTATAAGATCAATGTGCAAAAATCATTGGCATTTCTGAACACCTGTAATGAGCAATCTGAGGAGAAAATCAAGAAACAAATACCATTTACAATAATAAATATATTAGGCTTCACTTTTGAAGAAGTTTTGGATCACAGAGGGGTTCAAGTATGGCATGGGAGGAACACTGATGGGGGACACATGGTTGGGAGGAAGTTTTCCAGGGCATGAATATAGAATATATAAAAATGTTTGGATGTCCATTGGGTATTTTCATAGTAGTTAGAGTTACAAACAACAACTGAGGGAGTGCTGAGTTCCTAGGCAGGAGAGCTCTGTCACATTCCCCAATGGAACAGCAACAATCCCCCAAGTGCAATCAGTGAAGGAGGATGATCCAATTATGAGCACTTGATACTGATGACTATGCTTATGAGCCTGCGTGCTTGAAATTTCAACTAGGTCTAGAGCTGCAGGGTTACCTCTTGAGAGCCTCCATGTTGCTCAAATGTGGCCACTCTCTAAGCCAAACTCAGCCTGTAAATGCATTACCTTTCCCCCAGCATGTGATATGACTCCAAGGTATGAGCCTCCCTGGCATCAAGGGATTATTACTAATCACCAAACGGTGATGCAACTAGAAAAAAATCTTGAATAAAAGGGAGAGGTGGTAAAGACAAATGAGGTTATATGGCTAAGAGACTTCAGAATGAGTAGAGAGGTCATCAAAGGCTCATGCCTCTGCAAGGCTCAGCAGGATCCCAGAGACAGCCAAAGTAGGTACAACCCCAGGTATTGGTGCTCCTGAGGGCTATAGAGATGCACAGGTTCTACAGTCATGGCAGATGGCATTAGAGTTCAGTGCTTTATCCATGGACCCTACTTTGGAATTTGTGCTCCTGCATGTGATGGAGTTGGACTTAGATGTGACCTTTCTACTCATGCCTCTTCACTTTTAGTGAACCTGTGGTTGGTGCTGGGGTTGGTGTGTATTTAGGAGACTTGAATCTCTAAACTGGCTGTGTTCCAGCTGGGCCCTGAGCCTCAGCAGAGTTGCAAAACCTGCTCTCCAGGTCAGCTAACAGGGAGGTGAAGATGGTCAATCACCACACCAGGGAACTGAGAGTGCCTGCAACTGCAAGTAGGAGAATTACGTCCATTGGTCATGTGGGATCTAAGCCCCCTCTCAATTTAGAAGTGGAGTGGACATCACCATCCCAGGTTCCACAGGATGGAGGAATAAAATATGGATTAGAGTGGACTTACTGGTATTCTACTATAGAAATATTGTGACTCTAGCAATGGAATAAATTGTACCATTGATGTGGAGACAGAGGCCATGGGATTGCTTAGGGCAGAGAGAGGGAAGAAGAGGTGTGATTTGGGGGCATTTTTGGAACTTGGAATTTCCTAAATGATATTACAGGGACAGATGCTGGACATTATATACTCTGCCATAACCCCCTGAATGGACTGGGGAACAGTGTGAAGTACAATATAAACTATTATCCATGCTCTGCAGCAGTGCTTCAAAATATAGTCCCCAAATGCAATGAATGTGCCATAATGATGAAAGAGGTTGTTGATGTGGGAGTAGAAGGGGAGGTGGGGAGTGGGATATATGGGATCCTCATATTTTTTTAATGTATTCTTAATGTAACATTTTTTGTGATCTATGTATCTTTTTTTAAAAAGGCAAAATAAAATAAAGGGAAGCAAAAAAATAAAAGAAAGAAAGCTATAGTATAACCTAGGATCTTATAATGTACTCAGCGGTGGATGATGAGTGTGGTTAATAGTACATATACAAGAATATTCTTTTGTGAACTGGAACAAATACAGGTCATTCTTACAAGACGTTAAAATATGGTGATGCATGGGAAAATACAACTAATATAATTTATGGACTACAGGTTATGGAAATATTTTAATATTCTTGCTTTAGGGGTAAAGAATGTACTGTACCAGTATTATGGGTTAACAATAAAGGAGTAAATTGGTATATGGCATTTTTATTTTTGGAGTGATGAAAGCATTCTAGAAATGACAGCACAAGCCTATGATGTAATTGAGAGCCACTGGCTGTACACTTTCGATGGATTATTCATGGTATGGGGCTGTATAACACAGAGAACCCTGTGATGGTTGATGGACTGTGGTTTACAGGACAAATGTGAGAATGTTCTCTCATGAATTATAACAAATGTCCAATACATGGTGCTAAAAGTAGGGTGATTCATGGAAAAAATACTTCAAATATAATCTATACACTATACATAATAATATTTGCTATTTATCCATCATTTGGATCATGTTCTTTCATGATTTGTAACAAATGTTCCACAACAAGAAAGGTTCTGGTCGTGTGGTGATGTATGGGAGTCTTGTATATTATGCATGATTGTTTTATAAGACTGCAGCTTTTCTAATTTAAAATAATAATAATAGTAAAAATAATGTTATTACAAAACTCAGTAAGCAAACCAGTATGATACTGGCAGAGGACAGACATATAGACCAAAGGAATGGAATTGAGACATTAGAAATCTAACCTCGATTTTATGGCTGACTGATTTTTGACAATGGGGCAAAAACCACTCAATCGGTATAGAAATGTATGTTCAACAGATGCTGCTAGGAAAACTGCATTTTCATTTACAGAATAAAGAAGGATCCTTGTCTCAGACTTCATAAGATTAAGGACTCAAAATGGATGGAGAATTTTAAAAAAGAGCCAGAACTATTAAACTCCTCTAAGAAGAAAATGTATGGAAGAACCTTCAGAACATTATGTTAGACAATGGTTTCTTGGGCTTTATATCTAGAGCACAAGCAACAAAAGGAAAAAGTAGATTAAATGGGATTTCATAAAAATTAAAACTCTGTGCCTCAAAGGACTTTATCATAAAAATAAAATGACAACCTACACAATGGGAGAAAATATTTGGATATTTGCTCATTGGTGTTCATAGCAGATTATTCATGATTTCCAAAAGACTGAAGAAACCTCAGTGTATATAAACTGGTGAATGCTTAAACAAAATGTGGTGTGTGTGTGTATAATATTACTTTGTGTGTGTGTATAATATCACAAAGTAATATTATTCAGCTGCAAGAAAGAATGAAGTCCTGATACACATGGCAACAGGGATGAACCTGGAAGACAAGTTCAGTGAAATAAACCAGGCACAAAAGGACAAATATTGTATGATTTTGTTGCTTTGAAATAATTAGAATAAGCAACTTATAGAGACAGAATCTAGAATATAGGTTATTAGGTGGTGAGGTTTGGATAGGGAATGTGAAGTTAAGGCTTAAAATGCACAAGGGACCTATTTGGAATGATGAAAATGTTTTGGCAATGAATGGTGGTGACAATATCACAACCTTGTGGAAGCAATTACCAGCACTGAAATATATATTTGATTTTGATTAAAAAAGGAAATGGTAGATTTTATGTATGTTAACAGAATAAAAATTAAAAATATATATCCAAGGAACTACACTACACAGTGAACCCTACCATAAACCATGGACTTTAGTTAAGAGTACGATTACAAAAATGTACTACCATCAATTGCAACAAATGTTCTACACTAATACAAGGCATTAATACTAGGATGGTATATGGGAATCCTGTATTTTATGCATGTTTGTTCTATAAACACACAATTTCTCTAAAGAAAAAAGAATCATAAAAAAATCCTAACAAAATTATTTAATAATGTAAGAAATTGAGATTCACATGAATTAGGATTTTAGAGACCTTGTGACCTCCACATAAGGATGAAAGTTTCCCAAAACTACTGTCCATGTGCCAACTGGGCCCTGAGACTTAGCAGAGTTACAACACCTACTCTCCAGACTGTTGGACTTACCCAGGTCACCTGACAGGGAGGTGAGAATGGTCAATGACCACACCAGGAAACCTAGAGTGTCTACAATTGCAAGCAACCATCCGTCAAGAGGGCTCTAAGCCACCCTCTCAATCTACAGATGGAATGGACATCGCCATCCCAGGGTCCACAGGATGGAGGAATATATTAGGGATTGGAGTGGACTTGCTGTTATTCTACTATAGAACTGTTGTGACTAGCAATGGAAGAAATTGTATCATTGATGTGGAGATGGTGGCCGCGGGAGTGGCTGAGGGCAGGGAGAGGGAGGAAGAGGTGTGATATGGGGCATTTTCAGGACTTGGAGTTGTCCTGAATGACATTGTGAGAACAGATGCAGGACATTGTATATCTTGCCATTACCCACTGGATGGACTGGGGGAGAGTGTGAACCCCAATGTTAAATATGGTCCATGTGGTGGTATAGTGCTTCAGGGTGTATTCACCAAATGCAATGTTATAATGTAATATTTTGTGTGATCTACTTATCTTAAAAAAGAAAAGGACAATTAAAAAAAATTTTCCCAAACCTTAAAGACTTTTCTGATAGGATTCATGGTGATATTAATAAATTTGAATTATTTTAGTATTGTGTAATTACATAACTATATAATATATATGAATTTTATGTATTTGAATTATAACAAATTTGAATGATATGCAGAGCTCTGTGAACCAAATTTTCCAGGAGAAACTTTGTGTATGAAAGCAGGGATATGTGAAGGAGTCACTCAAATGCCTAAATTAACAGAGTATGAAAAATTCATTAATATGGTTATAGATTACAAATTGCAAGTCTTTAAAAAATTTGCTGAATTTTGTTGTAGAATCATGAAAGAATAAAGATATTTATCTGAAAGTGCTATTAAAATACTCCTTTTTTTTCTATTTTCTCCTTTCCTTTTGTAACTAAATTTTTGTAAACATTCTTTTGTGTGAATACACATTTCTTTTCATATCTTTCAACCAGAAAATCATGTTGCAAAATTTGAAAGACAAAAAATATTTAGAATCCAACCCTGTTCTATTAATCCAGACATTAAAGAAGTCTTTCAAAATGTAAAAGGGGATTTCGGCTTTCAAATGTTTGACTTCTTAGCTCCACTCTCCAAATTTGCTGGCTGAATTTTATAATTATGTTGGTATTCTGGAGATGTAAGTAGACTTCTGTGTTTGAGTCTTCATTTCCAAGATTTCTTTGGTGCTTCTTAACCCCTCCCAAATTTTGGTTCTTTCCACATTGGTAGTCATTAATGAAAAATTTCAGAACAACTACAAATTGTCTCCCTTTCTAAGAATTCCTTTCGAAGCATAAAATTTGGCATGTTGAATGCAACCCAAGATTTTTGGTCACTTCCCATGTTGGAGGATCCATTCAATCCACTTTTGGTAAGTCTAGTCTGTGCCAAACCTCTTTTTTTTTTAAACTTCTTCACCTTTTATAATCGATTCTTGAATGTTGCCTGCACTCATTAGTTTATTTTTAGTTTAGTAGGTGCTGGTCAAATATTGGTTTTTAATTTTTCAGTTAATTACAATTTGCATATGAATTTCTTCAGTGCTGTAATTTTAGTTCAAAATCTTATAGTTTTGATTTTTATATATAGTCATTATTCTATACCATTTTTTCATAGTGAACGTAAGAATGAAATTTATTTTTATCCCTTGTGAATCCCCAAGTGTCCAAGCACCATTAACTGAAAGGATACTGCCACATATTACCTCTGTCATATTTTGTGTTACTAAATGAATGAATTTGTAACTGTGCCCTTTATTCTGTTGCACTGATTTCTTTTTTCTTAACTCACACCACGTAATTCAAAAGAATTTTATAAAAATTAAGTATTGGTGAAATCATAATTTAAATTGAAAAAATATTTTTTCTTGACTTGATATACTTCAAGGAAAGCACATGAAAATAGTTGAACTTATGATATGGATTTTTTTTGGTGGATATTCTTTATTCATAAAAGAAGAGATAATGCTGAATGGAAACAATTCTTTGCAGGATGCCATATATTAATTAAAAATTAAATACTATTAATTTAATAGAGTTATGACTTCAGGAGGAATAAATATCCAGTGAAATCTTTGCCTTACAATCTAGTTATCCACTGAAGAGGTGAAGGTAAATGATAGTTTTTGTGTGTGTGATTGCTTTATGAATTGAGGGAAATTTACACTTTTTAGGAAAACAATAATGATGAAATTCAAATCAATATATTTCAGAAATCAGACTCAATCATACTGGAAGTTTTTTACAGTAACTCAAGGAAATGAATAAATATCAATGGGTATTTGATCCTTTTTTCGATGAAGCTTCTATACAAGTTTAATCAATACTCTTCAGGGTAATCTAGCTAATATTGTTACTTGGATAAGGAAAATTTACTATTTGCAAAATCACTTTTAGATTTCAGTGAGTGTTATTAAAATAGTCTTAATATATGCACCCCACAATATTAGAGGTTTAAAGTTTCTCTCACCTTCCATCTTACAGACAATCACTATCCTGGCAGAAAATGCTGGGTCATAGCACATTTCTATGCAGTTTAATAAATAAAGCCTCATTTTCATTATTATCCAAAATATTCCTGTACCTTCTGTCATGGCCTTACATGCTGTATCTTTTTACATGAGGAGAATAGAGTCCTAGTTCATTAAAATCAAACAAGGTCAGGTGACTTTTTTGACCAATAGAATATGATCAAATAAACGAGTTAATGAGTGTGGATTTAAATATAAGAACATATGAGAAATTCTTTATAATGTCTTTTCATTCTTCCATAAGAACCAGTAACATTCCTTATGCAGTCTGTTCCAAAATCTTAGGCATAGAATGTGGATCACATGTGGGTAGAGAATTTGTGCATAAAGTGGGCATCAAAGCCACAGCCAACACAAAATTGACATGTGACTTAAGTGGGAAATGTTTGTTGCTTTCAGACCTGAGTATAAGGTTTTTTTGGTTACTACAAACTAAAATAGTCTTAGCTTGCTAATATTTTATCAAATGGCTTTCTAAAGCAGTTTTATCTACTTATGAACACACACAAGCATTATTTCCTTAAATCCTTTCCTTCACATACCCACAGGTAGTGAATCTAGATATATTTTTTAGAACTTACTGAATATGTGGCAGTACCATGTGGATATACTTTTTATTTTCTTTACAAACCAAAGGTTCAGAGTACAGTGTCATGTGTAAAACATGATTTTGTACTTCCTCTGCTTCAGAATTCCTTTTTAGTCCTTAAAATTCACATTTTTTAGCTTTTAAAATTGAAGTTTATCATTCATACATGAACACCCATAAACAATAAGTGTATAGTAAAAGTTGTAAACTTACAAAACAAACATGCATATTATGCTACAGCACTCCCATATATTTCCCCACCAACAACACCTTGCATTGTCATGAAACAGTTGTAACAAACAATGAAAGAACAAGTCAAAACATTACTGCTAGCTACAACCAAAGTCTTAACCCAACTGGTTACTGACACCCTGTGATAGTATTACATACTTATTATGGTTAATGAGAATGTTCTCATATTTTTTCAGTTAACCATAGTGCATTTTTCTTTCACAGGATTAATTGTGTTATAGTGTCATATGCTTTACACAATCCATTCAAAGTGTACTCTCAGTGGTTCTCATATTCATCAAAGAATTGTGCTGCCATCACCTCATACAATTTTAGAATGTTTTCATTACTCAAAAAGGAAAAATCTCATACTCACCTATACCCCCATATTTTTGTCCCTTAGAATTGATATAATATCTCCTTTGCCATTGCCGCAGAAATATTGCTCTTAGATATCATCAAATAGTTACATTAGTTATAATTTTTCCATGTATCAATGTATTTTTAATACTTTGTAAAAAAGAACATTCTTATACTGTTAACCAGAATCTTCGTCTACCATTGAAATCACTGTAATACAGTCCCTACATTATTCTCTAGCTTCCTTTCAATTGAAATATTACATCCACTGACTACTTCTTTCAGCCACATTCAATTTATAAATCAGCAATGTTAGTTATACTCACTATAATGTATTACCATCAACTCTATTCATTTCCACACATTTAGAATAAAATATTAAAAATTATATGTATGTTAAGCATCAGCTCCCATTCTTAATGTACATTCAATTTCCTAGTAACCTACACTCCATGAGTTTACTCATCATTTTAGTTCATATTAGTGAGAACAAACAATATTTATTCTTTTGTGTCTGAATTATTTCAATCAACATAATGTCCTCAAGGTTCATCCATGCTGTCATATGCATGCCTATTTCATTTTTCTTACACTTGAAAAGTATTCCATTGTATGTGAACACCACATTTTGCTTATCCATTTATGATTTAATGGACACTTGGGTTGTTTCCATCTTTTAGGAATTGCAAATAATACTGCTATGAAGCAAATGTCAGTTTGCTTCCTTGCTTTCAGTTTTTCTGAATATATTCCTAGTAATGGGATTACCAGATCATAAGGCAGTTCTATTTGTAGTTTGTTGAGGAACTGCCAAATGTCTTCCACAAAGGCAGCATCATTCTACATTCCCACCAACTGTAAAGGAGTGTTCCTCTTTCTCTACATACCCTCCAGCACTTGTAGTTTTCTGTTTTTGTAATAATTCTCATTATATAGTTGTGAAATGATATCTCAGTGTAGATCTGCATTTCCCTAATAGCTAATCATGTTTTACATTTTTTCATGTAATTTTTGGTCATTTATATTTTCTCTTTGGAGAAATATCTAAAGTTTTTGCCCATTTTTAAATTGGGTTGTATGATCTCTTTATATAACATGGATATCAAACCCTTATCAGATATGTAGTTACCAAATATTTTCTCCCATTGAGTAGGTTCTCTTTTCACTTTCTTGGCAAAGTCTTTTGAAGCACAAAAGTATTTAAGCATGAGGAGGTCCTGTGCCTTTATTTTTTCTTCCTTTGCTCATGCTTTGGGTGTAAGTTTTAAGAAACTACCACCTAAGACAAGATCCTGAAGATATTTCCCTTTATTTTCTCCTAGGAGTTTCATGGTTGTAGGTTTTATATTTAAGTCTTTAATTATTTTGAGTTAATTTTTGTATAAGGTGTGAAATATGGGTCTTACTTCTTTCTTTAGAATGTGGATATCCAGTTCTCCAGCACAATTTGTTGAATGGACTGCTCTGGCCCAGCTGGGTGGGATTGACATCCTTGCCAAAATTCACTTCTCCATAAATTTGAGGATCTGTTTCTGAACACTTAATTCTATTCCATTGGTCTACATATCTATCTTTATGCCTGCACCATGCTGTTTTTTTATCACAGCAATTTATATGACTTTAATTTATGCTTTAAATTCAGTAAGTGAGAATCTGTCAGCTTTGTTCTTTTTTTATTTTTTAAAGATTTATTTATTTTATTTATTTCTCTCCCCCCCCCCACCCGTTGTCTGTTCTCTGTGTCTATTTGCTGTGTCTTCGTCTTTGTCTGCTTTTGTTGTTGTCAGCGGCACGGGATTCTGTGTTTCTTTTTGTTGCATCATCTTGTGTCAGCTCTCCATGTGGGCAGTGCCATTCTTAGGCAGGCTGCACTTTCTTTTGCACTGGGTGGCTCTCCTTCGGGGGCACACTCCTTATGCATGGGTCTTGCCTACATGGGGGACACCCCTGCATGGCATGGCACTCCTTGCGTGCATCAGCACTGTGCATGGGCCAGCTGCACACGGGTCAAGGAGGCCCTGGGTTTGAACCACAGATCTCCCATGTGGTAGATGGATGCCCTAACCACTGGGCCAAGTCCGCTTCCCAGTTTTTTTTTAAAAGGTATTTTTGGTAATTGGAATATATTACCATTCCAAATAACTTTGATAGTTAGCCTTTGGCTATTCCAATTCTGTAAAACAAACAAAAAAGGACTGTTGAAAGTTTTAATGGGATTGTGTGAATTGACATCTTTATGATATTTAGTCTTTCAATCCATGTACATGGAATATCCTTCCATTTATTTTGGTCTTCTTTGGTTTCTTTAGGCAATGTTTTGTAGTTTTCTGACTAGAAGACTTTTATGTCCCCGGTTAAGTTTATTCTTAAATATTTGACTACTTAATCTCTATTTAAATAGGATTTTTTCCTGACTCCTTCCTCAGATTTCTCATTGCTAGTGTAGAGAAATGAAATTTGTTTTTGCACATTCATCTTGTATCCTGACAATTTGCTGAACTCATCTATTATTTCTAGTGGCTTTCTTGTGGATTTTTCATTATTTTCTAATATGGGAACATGTCATTAGCAAATAGTGAAAGTTTTACTTCTTTACTTCCTATTTGAATACCTTTTATTTCCATTTCTTGCCTAATTGCTCTATCTAGAGTTTCTGGTACCATTCTGAATAGCATTGGTGAAACTGGGCATCCTTCTTTTGTTCCCCATCAGCAGGAACAGTTTCTGTCTGTCTTCATTGAGTACATTGTTAGCTGTGGATTTTTCAGACATTCACTCTATCATGTTCAGAAAATTTCCATCCGTTCCTATCTTTTAGGGAGTTTTTTATCAAGAAAGGATGTTGGATTTTGTCAAATGCCTTTTCCACAGCAATCAAGATGATCATGTCATCTTTATTCCTCAATTTAGTAATGTGATGTATTACAATGATTTATTTCCTTATGTCGAACCACCCTCACATACCTCAGATAAAAGCCACTTGATCATGATGTAAATTCTTGCAATGTGCTGTTGAATTTGATTAGCAAGTATTTTGTTGAGGATTTTTTGCATCTCTATTCTTTAGAAAACTTGGTCTATAATTTTCTTTTTTTATGTTATCTTTATCAGGCTTTGGTATTAGGGTGGTTTTGGCTGGATAAAATCAGTTTGGTAGTGTTTCTGCCTGTTCTATTTTTTGGAAGATTTTGGGCAAGATTGGTATTAGATCTTTAAAAAATAATTGGTAATATTCACTTTTGAAGCCATCTGGTCCTGGGCTTTTATTTTAAAGCTTACAATCTTTATTGTATTTTTTCATACATCCCAACAATGCCATTTTTTTTACTTTTTTTATTGAAACATATCACTCATACATAAACATGCATAAACAATAAATGTATAATGGTTGCGAACTTACAAAACAAGCATATAACATCAAACATATATAACATCTCACCCTACCACCAACAATTTACATTGTTTTGAAACCTTTTTAACTAATGGTTAAAGAGCATTGTCAAAATATTACTACTAAACAAAGCATTTTTCCCCTAACCAATCTGATTATTGTTATATCATTTATATATGAACATACATAAACAATTAAGTGTATAGTAAAGGTTGTGAACTTACAAAGCAAACATGCATAACATCATAGAGGGGTCCCATACATAAACCCTCCACCAACATATTGCATTGTCATGAGATGTTTGTCACAAACTATGAAAGAACACTGTCAAAATCTTCCTACTAATGATAGTTCTTATCTTACATTTGGTGTGTTTTTCCCCCAACGCACCCTATTATTATTTTTTAAATATTTTAAAAATATTTTTTATGACAGAAGTTATAAACTTATAAAACAACCATGCACATGTACAGAATTCCCAAACAGCACCCCTCCATCAACACACCACAATGTGGTGCATCATTTCCTACAGGTAAAATAATATCATCTGACTATTGCCATGTCCATAGCATAATTTGGCTCACTTTTTCCATACTGCCTCAGTATCAACACAGTACATTTTTTGCATAGATGCAAGAATATTATATTATTACTACTAACCACAGCCCATAGGTCACTACAGCTGTATTTTTCCATGCTTCTTCACACTCCCAATACCCTACAGTAGTGATATACATTTGTTCTAGCTCACAAAGGACACTTGCATCGGTACCATCAGCCACAATTCTCACCCACCTCTTGGTTTACTGTGCTATCCAGTTTCTAGATTATTCTCAACCATTCTGTCAACTGGCATTTACATAACTAGACTACCATTTTCAGTCACATCTGCATTTATAAACTAGCTGTTACTCACTGTGTTTACCATCCACTCTATCCATTTTCACACTTTTACAGTAAAGCTAATTAAAACTTCTATATACATTAAACATCAGTAGCCCACTCAGTCCTTCTCTTATCTCCTTTAAGAATCCACCACATACCACCAGGTCTTGAAGATATTTTCCAATAATTTCTTCTAGAACTTTTATGGTTCTTGCTTTTATTTTTAGTTTTTTGATCCATTTTGAGTTAATTTTTGGATAAGGTGTGAGATAGGGTTTCTCTTTCCTTCTTTCAGCTATGAATGTCCAATTCTCTCAGCATCATTTGTTGAATGGATTGTTCTGCCCGAGCTGTGTGAGTTTGACAGGCTAGTCAAAAATCACTTGACTGTACCTGTAAGGGTATGTTTCTGAACCATAAATTTGGTTCCATTTGTCTGTTGTGTCTGTCTTTAGGGACTACCATGCTGTTTTTACCACTATAGACAGGTATTATGATTTAAAGTCTGGACATGAGGATTCACTTTTCCATTTTATGATGTTTCTGGCTATTTAGAACTCCTTACCCTTCCAAATAAATTTAATGATCATGTTTTCAATTTGTTCTTTAATGCTGGTGGAATTTTTATCAGGAGTGCATTAAATCTGTATACCAATCTGAGTAGAATTGACATCTTAATGATATTTAGTCTTCCAATTCATAAGCATAGAATGTTCTTCCAGTTATTTAGGGCTTTTTTTTTTTTTATGTGTTTTAACATTGAGTTGCAGTTTTCTGAATACAAGTGCTTTACATCATTGGTTAAGTTTATTCCTGACTATTTGAGTTTTATCCGTCATGTTTTATTTTCACCACTTTTTTTAAAGATTTATTTATTTCTCTCCCCTTTTCCCCCCACCCTGGTTGTCTGTTCTCTGTGTCTATTTGCTGCATCTTCTTTTGTCCACTTCAGTTGTCAGTGGTACAGAAATCTGTGTTTCTTTTTGTTGCATCATCTTATTGTGTCATCTCTCCATGTGTGCGGTACCATTCCTGGGCAGGCTGCACTTTCTTTTGTGCTGGGTAGCTCTCCTTCCAGAGCACACTCCTTGCACGTGGGGCTCCCCTATGAGGGGGACACCCCTGCATGGCACAGCACTCCTTGCATGCATCAGCACTGCGCGTGGGCCAGCTCCACATGGGTCAAGGAGGCCTGGGGTTTGAACCACAGATGTCCCACGTGGTAGATGGATGCCCTAACCACTGGGCCAAGTCTGCCACCTTCCCCACTCTTTTGACCCTTTCAGTTACTTTTATTGATATAATCTTCATTTATGGACTCTCTTCCAGGCTTCTCTCTCCTTTCTTTTCTTTTCAGGCTCTAGCACACCCTTTAGGATTTCCTGAAATTCTGGTCTCCTTGCTTAGAAATTCTCTCAGTTTCTGTTTTTCTGTGAATATCCTTTCACCCTCATTTTTGAAAGACAGTCTTGCTGGATGTAAGATTCTTGGCTGTAAGTTTTTCTCTTGTAGTATCTTAAATAAATCAGACCACTGTCTTTTTCCTCCATGGTTTCTGGTGAGAAATGTTCACTTAATCTTATTGGATAGCCCTTATATGTTATGCATTGCTTTTCTCTTGCTGCTCTCAGAATTCTCTCTTTGTTTTGGCCTTTGACATTCTGATGAGTATGTGTCTTGGAGTTGGTCTATTTGGATTTTTTTTTTTTTGGATGGGAGTACATTGTGCTTCTATGTTCTTCAATATGGTTGGGAAATTTTCTACTATTATTTCTTTAAATATTCCTTCTGCCAATTTTCCCTTCTTGTCTCCTTCTGGGACACCCATGACATATGTTTGCATGCCTTTTGCTGTCATTTAGTTCCCTGAGATCTTGTTCAATTGTTTCCATTCTTTTCTTCATCTCTTTTTTTGTATGTTCACTTTCAGAGGCCATTTCTTCAAGCTCACCAATCCTTTCTCCTGCCTCCACAAATCTGCTATTTTATGATTCCAATATTTTTTTTTAGATTTCCTTGATTGCACTTTTCATTCCCATAAGATCTGTTATTTTTCTTTGTATGCTTTCAAATTCTTTTTTGTGCTCATCCAATGTCTTCTTAATATCCTTAATCTCTTTAGCCATCTCATTGAATTTATTAAGGAGATTTGTTTGAATATCTATAGTTAGTTGCCTCAACTCCTTTATGTCATCTGGAGGCTTATCTTGTTCCTTTAACTGGGCCATAGCTTCCTGTTTCTTGGTGCAGACTGTAATTTTTTGTTGGTGTCTTCGCATCTGGCTTACAAGAGTATTTTTTCTGGGTACAGTTTTTCTCTTTCAGTTTGGGGCTTCCTATCATTTTTCCCTTGCTGGTTGTGCAGTAGGAACCAAGCATGTAGTTGGTGCTGTAAGCTGTGGAGGCTCAAGCTGCCCTCATTGCATCAGCGACCAATGATGCTTCTTCCAACTTTCTCCTTTGCCAGGGGTAGGGACAAAGTCACAGCTATGTGGAATAATCCATGTTCAGGCCTAGACTGTAGTTGTCCAGAAAGACTGATGAAGCTTCACATTCCTTTCTCCCCTCCCTAGGGCAGGGATGGAGCTGCAGATGTGAGCAGCAATCTATGCAGTGTGGGTCCAAGATGACCCCAGTTGCCCTCATAGACTTCTGATTTTCAGTCAATGCCAGGCCAAGTTCTCTGCAGTTATCTGTATAGGGTGATGCAGGGCTCCTCAGCCTCCTCCGTACCATAGGCGGGGCTGAAGCCTTGGCTAGGGCTGTAGGCTGATCTGTGTGAAAGAACCTGGTTCCTGCCAGCACTGAGAGTTTCTGTCAGCCTGACTTCCCCTCAGGCTGGGGCAGTCAGAATGGTGGCTACTGGCCTCTTTCTGTCTTGGGCTGGTTCTCTCCCCAGCTGTTCCCTGGGTTATCTCTTAGCCAGTCAAATCTCCCAATCAGTAGCTGAAATTGGCAACCTGCCATCTCCTCCTCCCCTGTTTCTGGGAAATGGAGCTTCCAATTCCCATCACAGAGCAGCTCCTAGGGTGGCTTGTGCTGCCAGAGTTGTATGGTCACTGGCCTTGGCAGCTTGGCCGGTAATTTCCCAGAGTGACTGCCACAGGTCCCTGCAGCTTCCTTCCTGCTGGAGGTGGCACTGGGGCTAGACTAGATCTGCAATATGATCTGGATGGGAAGAAACTGGTCCCCATCAGCACTGGGATCCTCAGTCCACCCCGCTTCTGCTCATGCCAGCGGCAGAGTTAAGATGGTGGCTTCCAGCTTTTTTCTAACATGGACAGGCTCAAACCTTAGCTGTTCTCTGGATCACACTGTAGCCCACTGAATTTCCTCATCAGTAGCTGAAGTTGGTGCCCAACCGTCTCTTCCTCCCCCATTTTGGGGAAGTGGAGCTTTCAATTCCAGCAGTGGAACAGTCCGGAGGTGGCTAGTGCCTCCAGTGGAGGATGGGCACCAGCCTTTGGGGTGTGGAGCCTCTACTTACAAGTCTTCTTTGCAGATGGGCAGTTTCCTCCTTCCCCTCCTTCAAAGACATTTCAGGATGCTGTTCTGGTCTCCTGGAGCCCCCAAACAGGTTCTTCGGCTAGCTCCAGAGAGCTCTGGGTGTTTGCTAACTGCCCTGTAGCAGGAGCTGACTCTAGGAGATCCTTACTCTGCTGCCATCTTGCTGGTTCTCTTGGTCCTGGGCTTTTACTTAGTGTAAATTCTTGATGACTATTCCAAACTCCTTAATTGTGATGTTTGCTGAGGTCTTCTACTTCTTCTAGCATTAGTTTAAACCTTACAAAGCATGGTAACTACAAGAAGGAAGTAGATATATGGTACCCCCTCAAAATTAAATACTTTGTGATTCAAAAGACTGTCTCAAGAAGGTAAAAAGGCAGGCTACTCAATGAGAGAAAATATTTGGGAACCACATATCTGACAAGGATTTGATACCCATATTATATAAAGAGATCATACAATTCAACAATAAAAAGACAAATGACCAATTGAAAAATGTCAAAAGTCTTGAATAGACATTTTTCCAAAGAGGAAACATAAATGAACAAAAATCACATGAAAAAAAGTTCAACATCATTAGCAATTAGGGAAACGTGAATCAAAATTATAATGAGCTATTTCACACCTAGTTGAATGGATATTATTTTAAAAATCAGAAAACTACAAATGCTAGAGAAGATTTGGAAAAAGAGGAACACTCCTTCCCTGTTGGTTGGAATGTAGAATGGTATATCTTTTGTGGAAGACAGTTAGGCAGTTACTCAGGAAGCTATATATGGTTCTGGCATATAATCCAGCTGTTCTGAGACTAGGATTATATTTAGATGAAATAAAAGCAAGGTCCAATCTCATATTTGTGCACCAATATATTCTTAGTAGAATTATTCGCTGAACATAAAAGATGGGAGAAATTTCAAGTGTCCACCAACTGTTGAATGGATTAAAAAATGTTTTTTATATGTATGATGGAATACTGTTCAGCTGTAAGAATAAGTGAATTGGTTCAGTATGTGACAACAGGAATGAACCTTGAATACATTAAGTTGAATGAAGTAAACTAGATACCAAAGGAGAAATATTGTATGGTACCACTAATTTGAAATAAATAAAATGAGTAAACTCATGGAGTTAAAATCTAGAGTATAAGTTACTAGGAGATAGAATGAGGGTTTGGAAGGGGGAGCTGATGCTTAATATATCTAGAATATTGAATAAGTTTGACTTTAAAGGTGTGCAAATATATAGAGTGGATGGTATGACATTATAGTGAGTATAACTATCATTGCTGATTTATAAATGTGACTATGGCTGAAAGGGTAGGCTAGGGACATAAATGTCAGTTGAAAGAAAGATAAACTAGGCTCTTATAACGTAATGAAATTGGTGGTATGAAAGGATTGTGGTTAATAAATATACAAGAATGATCTTTTATGAAATAGAACAACTGTGTCTGTATTACAAAGTTTTAGAAATGCATTGATACATTGGAAAATGCAACAAATGGACTATAGTCAGTGGTAATATGTTAATATGCTTGCATCAGTGGCAAAGAAGATACTTTATCACTGGGAAGGGTTAACAATAGGGGAGCATACGGAGTATGGATTTTTCTTTTGGAATGATAAAGTGTTCTAGAAATGACAGCACAACTGTGTGAGGAAACAGAACCACTGAATGTCCACTTTGATGGATTATTCAAAGCATGGGACTGCATTACACAGAGAACCCCATGGTGGATTATGAACTGTGGTTAACTGTGCAAATATGAGAATGTTCTATCATGAACCATAACAAATGCTCAGTATATGGTGCTCATAGTAGGGTAGATTGTGGAAAATACACTGAATATAAGCTATAGACCATAAGAATTAGTAATATTTTGTTAATTTTCTTTCATCATTCATACCAAATGTTGCACAACAATCAAGGTACTGGTGGTGTGGCCATGAGTGGGGGTCCTGTATGTTATGCATAGTTGTTTTGTAAGCATACAACTTTTCTAATTAAATAATAATGAAAATAAAATTGTTATAAAGCCCTCATTTTTAAAAAAGAGTGTGGTACTGGCACAAGGGCAGACATATAGACTAATAGTATTGAATTGAGACCTCAGAAATCCAACCCCGCTTTTATGGTCAACTGATTTTTGACAAGGGGGCAAAGAACACTCAATTGGTATAGAAATGTCTATTCAATAAATGGTGCCAGAAAATGACATCTCCATTTACAGAAAAAAATAAAAGTATCCCTAAGTCATGAATTTATAAGAATATCAAGTCAAAATGGATCAAAGACCTAAATATAAAAGCCAGAACTATCTAATTCTTCTGAAAAGACAATTATAGGGAAGCATCTCCAGGACCTCCAGTCCTATTAATTTCTCTCTTATTACCTGCATAGCAAGTCTGCATTGACTACCAGCTTTTCTGTACATCTATTGACCTTTGGCCAAAGCTGTGTAATCTATTAACTAAACATAAATGGTTGTTAATCTCCACAGGCCCAGAGTTATTTCAGATGTTTAATCCTGTCTGCTTAGTTTTGTAGTTACAATAAGACTTTTGATTTGCACCTGATTTGGGAGAGCCTGGATTGGAGAGAGGGATTTGATGGTGCAGCCTGACCAAATAGAATGTGCTTACTTGACCAGCTCACCATAAGAGTTGTCCACACCCCAGCAGATTTTGGACTTATTGGCACCTCCCAATTTGTATACATTGTTGGTAACTTGAGACCTGAATTGAGCTTGTGTCCTCTGTGACTTGTGGTGGAAGTACAAAAATGTCCATGCCTGATATTGTCAGATCCTTGCAATGCGTAATGTTCTCCCCCTATTGCTTTGTTTTCTCCTTTTCCAGTTGTAAAGCTCTTACCTAAGTGTAAACTGCTTGACCCCTGTGAGTCCTTTCGGCAATCAAACACTTAAGGTG
The DNA here is from genome assembly GCF_030445035.2 of Dasypus novemcinctus. Taxonomy (NCBI): domain Eukaryota; kingdom Metazoa; phylum Chordata; class Mammalia; order Cingulata; family Dasypodidae; genus Dasypus; species Dasypus novemcinctus. The sequence continues at coordinate 14,998,099 of NC_080700.1, read as the reverse complement.
GGTGTGTATAAACACATGACTTTAATAATCCTTATTTTTCCTCAAATCTAAATTCAATGTCCATTCTTGTATTTTCTTCATCATCAATTTTCAATTTCAAATGCCTTACACTCCTTTAAGGTGCTCATAATTTTATCTCACAATTATTTCATGATCATTGACAGTATTTCTCATATATTCATCTCATCATTGTTCAATATAATCAGTTCATCTCACACTTCATTAACTACCCTTGCTCTTTGTGCCTGCTTTACTAATAAGGCAAAATCAAAACTCTGCCTATTCTGGACCCATCCTCACTGCTGAACATGGTTTCAGAATAAGGCATGATCTTGCTGACTGCTTTAACTTAAATTTATGGTCTAAGAGTGCAAGTGGGCCATCAATAACGTCTCTTTATCTATAAGACTTGATTCCTTTTTCCCTCAAATTCCAGCAGCCTTACCATTGCACTCTTAGTTTATAAATACTAATGCTATTTTAATTTCAAAGTAAGAGCATACATAAGCTAAGGTTAACAATTTCACACTATCAAATATATAAAACAAATATATCTGTACCTACAGACTGTCTTCCCTCCAAATATCTTGTTAAAATAGGTGAACTTCCATTGTTTCTACATAAAACCAGTCTGTTCCCAGGATCATAAACTCAAAGACTTGGCTCCTTCAATTATTCTGACTCATCCATGGACCATAAATATTACTTCATCGTTCTCACTAGCCTATACACATCTTAACAATAAAGCATTATATTTCTCCAAATACATCTAAATTAATCTTCACTAATTTGTAGGAAACTTCTCATATGGATTGTCTATTCTCCTGCCACACCCTTGCAAATCCATTTACTGTGACATAGTGAACACAAGGTGTACACTGGAACAAATATGGACCTTTAAAAACCAAAAATAAATGTGATTGTGAATTTTGTCCACGCTGGGGGTTCCTTGCAGGACTGAGATAAAGATTGACATTCATTTCACCCATCTCAAGATAGAGCAGGTTTACAGGTGGCACTTGGTAAAAGCATTTGAAGACATACTCTACCTTCAGTAAGCAACACATAATTGTCAAGCAGCAGGGAAACTTACAAGCCTGGACAGGACAAGGCTGAGGAGTAAGATTCTTATTGGAGTAAGGGCCTTGTAGAACTAACACAAACCCTGGGTTATCCAGGGTTCTTGTGCATGCCCAGTACTGGAGACATCACCCTAAGACTGCACTTCTGGCTGATCTTTAGGACCCACAAAAGAAGGAGGTCAAGCCAGAAGAGGAGACAGCCAGGCTTTTTAAGAAGGAGTGCTGCAGCTCAGAACCAATCTGCAAAGAATGGAAGAGGTTTTTTAGTATTTTTTTCAACTCCTGGCTTTGAAGGAAATATGTCACTCACTGACTGCTGAGATAGGGAAACAGGAACCTCAGAGACAGCACATGACAATGAATACAGTCTTCAAAATTAGTTGGAAATGTCATAAAACAGATAACAGCAACCACATGTACATACATGCAAACATATTTATGACAAAATAAGAAAGATACTCATAACAATACATGCATTACTTCTGCAGCTAGACGCAAGGCCTTATTGGTATTTATAATTACTATTTTTTTTCACTGCTCATTCCATATTCCCTTTGCCCTCAAAATAAACCTCAATTGGGTATGGTTATTAGTCTGGTGGGATAATCTAAATATTCATTTTTTCCTGTTTGTTTATCCTTCCTTTATTTTGCTTTTTAATTAGAGAGGTTGTAGGTTTACAAAAATGTCATGAATAAAATATAGAGTTATCATATGCCACCCTATTATTAACAACTTGCATTAGTTTAGTACATATTTTACACATCATGAAAGGTCATCAACTACAGAAGCATTCACAATTTGCATGGTGTAGTACTATGCTTGCTTGTTTTTATTTTCATTCTACTAATGCATATACAACCTAAACTTTCCCCTTTTTAACCATACTGACAACTACTGTTAAGTGCTATTAATTATCTTCACGTTGTATTACCATCATCACCATCCATTAACACAATTTATGATCAAACCAATTAGAAATTCTGTACAATTCAAGCATTAGCGCCTCATTTCCTCTGCTCATCCCATCCCTTGGTAACCGATATTCTAGATGCTGACTCTGAGTTTGCTTGCTCTAATTATTTAATAAAAGTGAGATTATATTAATACAATATATGTCCTTGTGTATCTGGTTTATTTCACTCAATTTGATGTCTTTAAGGTTCATCCAGTTATGGCGTGTATAAGAATTTCACTTCTTTTTACACCTGAAAATATTCCATGGTATGTATATACTAAATGATATTCTCTTTTTGTTTGTTTGTTTGTTTTTCTTTAAAGTCACAAGAAAGCACAGATTTTTAAAAAATAGAAATCTATTGAAATGTACATCACTTTTGGGAAACCATATGAAAACTTGATTCCCCTCTCCCAATAAACTTTTCTCAGGCTCAAAAAACTAGAGATCACCTCCAGAAAAGCTGTGTATTAAATTCCCTGACGCCCCAAGATGTGCTTGTGGAAAAGTTTCACCGCAGACTTGATGGAACTGTGCTTTTACATTTGAAACAAGAGCGTATTTGTCAAAGGGGAGCTGTACAGTGTTTGAGCATGGAGCAGGGTAGGGTCAACGCCCCAGGCCTACCGCCTCCACCTCTTGGGACTTGGGGGACGGGAGCAAAACTCCCCGGGCGCGGGGTGCTTAGTTCTGCTAGTCCTGCGCGCGGCCGTCTGGCGTGGCTCCCAGGTCTGCCGGCTCCCACGCGTTCCCGCACAAGTGCGAGCGCGGGCGCGGTCCACCTGGCTCACGTGCGCTTCCGGCAGGTTCTCCAGGCTGTAGTCCTGTCGCTCGTGGTTACGGTAGGTGTGCTCCAGTAGTTCCTAGAAGGCGGCGGGGCGGCAAGGCAGGGGCACCAGGGCAGCTCCAGTCTGGGGTGGGCGACGCTTGGAGGGTCCCACGCCAAGCCCAAGGCGTGCTCAGACACTGGAGGCCTGCGGGGCCCTAGGCCTAGACTCAGCGCCCTGGGCCGCCCTGGACCCCCTCTCCCCCCCGGGGACTCACCGCCCCTCAGCAGGGGGAGGTCGTGCCACCCCCCCCCACCCACCCCCACCCCGTCCCCGTTCCTTCCTTGACTTTGGGGAGCCCTGGAGCGCCCTGGCTCGGCCTTCCTGCTGCCTCAGGTCCCCGCATGGTCTTTGGCGGGCAAACAGCTCTCATTTCCCCGGGGCCAGGCGGCCGGTGGCTCGGTCTGGCAGCCACGGAGCAGGAAGAGGGGGTGGCCCAGGGGGTGGGCGGGGGTGGAGGGAGGACTCCGGTGAGGCCTGGCTCAGAAGGGCGACCTCTACAGGACGTCCCGGGGGCGGACTAGACAGACACACCCCCAGCCCAGGCTCCTGTGTGTGTTGGGGGAGGGGTCCCTTTAGTCCCCTGGTACCTGCGGAGTTCCTGGAGAACCAAGGTCAACACTAGGGACAGCACCACCCCTCCCCTTCCCTGAAACCAACCAGAAACCAACTGTGGAGCTGTACCAGGGAGGCCTGCGTGCAGTAGGGCCATGGGGACCGAGCCTCAACCTCAGCCAACAAAGCCTTGCCTGCAGGAATGTCAGGTGGGTCTCCACCCACACCCCACTCCTCTCATGGAACGGAAGTCCGCTAGTAAAATAGGGACTCAATAGACGGATCTGGAACCTGGCAGAGTCCACATGGGCATCAATAACCCCCAAAATGGCTGCTGGAAGACCCATCACCCACAAGATCTTGCCATTCAGAACAGAGACTTCCTCTGGAAGCCAGAAGAAACCCTGGATATTCCCTAAGGACTTTATGGTTGGGCCCTTACAGGGAATTGATGGGTGGGATGATCACTCAGAACAGCAAGCAGCTGGAATCTCTCTCCTGCCATTAGCAAAGGGGTGGGATAATTTAGAGTTCAAAAGGCAGGCACAGAGCTAAGTGCTCTTGCTTTCCCACTCTCTTATCTCTGGTCCCATACCTGCCCTCTGTGCACTGCTCTCACCATTTTTCCTCTGCCATGTGGCCATGCAAGTAAACCTGGGGATATATAATCTATAATGGGAAATTCTGTAAATCAGCCCTCTTTATCACTTTTCACCCCCTTCCTCTCTACCGGGGACCCCTGATCTGTTATTTTCTCCCATTACTCATCCCTCCCTACCTGAATAAATTACTGGCCTCACTCACGCAGCATGTTCTTGAAATTTATTTCTGCAGCATAGCCAAGAACCTAAACAAAATCTGGTAACGGAACCAAGAGGGTGGCATTTCACAGGCAGCACTGTGGCTTCTCGGTGGTGACCCTTTGGCTGCTGTGAGTGACCAGCCTCAGGGGCTCCCTGTGGGCTTTTTGCTCTCAAGACATCTTGGTCTCTGGACGCTGAGGCCAGGAGGCCCATGGCAGGAGAGGAGGCCACAGGGACAGGGTCCTTCTGGGGGTAGAGGGGCCTGGGCAATCGGGAAAGCTGGCCACAGAGAAGGAGTTAGGGGTGCCACTCCTCTAGAATGCTTTCTTTGCAAGAATTTGAGAAGGGTTGGTGTTAATTTTTCTTTAAATACTAGGTAGTGCTCCAAAATGTATTCACCAAATGCAGTGCATGTCCCATGAAGATGAAAGAGGTTTTTGATATGGAAGGAGTGGGGTGAGGGGGTTGGAAGGTATATGGGGACTTCATATTTTTTTAATGTAACATTTTTAAAAAATAAAGAGAAAAAAAATGCTAGGTAGAATTCAGCAGTGAGGCCATCTGGTCCTGGGCTTTCTTAGATAGAAGGTGTTTGGCTATTGATTCCATCTCTTCTTATAAGCTTGCTGTGGTTTTCATTTTCTTCTTGAGTCAATTTAGGTAATTTGTGTATTTCCAGAAAAATTTCCATTTCATTTGGATTATATAATTTGTTGTGTATAGTTGTTCACAGTATTTGCTTATAATCCTTTTTATTTCTGTAAGATCAGTAGCAACATCACCATTTTCATTTCTGATTTTAGTTATTTGTGTCTTTCCTTTTTTTCCTTTGTGAGTCTAGATAGTCCTGTTAATATTATTGATTTTTAAAAATAACCAACTTTTTTATTGTTTATTCTCAAGTGTTTTTCTACCCTATTTTATTTATCTCTTTTCTAATCTTCCTTCCTTCTGATAACTTTGGGTATACTTTGCTCTTTTTCTAGTTTAACATGTCAAGTGAAGTTCTTAATTTGATATCTTTCTTCCTTTTTAATATAGGCATTCACAGCTATAAATTTCTGAGTATAACCTTCACTGCATCCCTTATATTATAATATGTTTTGTCTTGGTTTCATTCATCTCTTAAGTATTTTCTGATTTCCCTTGTAAAGAAGAAATTACTATGTGTTACTTACCCATTCATACACTGTTAAAACTTGTATTGCTTTTGGCATTTGTAAATAATGCTGCTATAATGCAAATATCTCTTCAAGACCTTGCTTTCAAAACTTTTGCATTTATACCTAGAAGTGAGCTTGCTGGGTCAAATGGTAACTGTGGTCTCTAAAAGCCTTTGTAAAAGAATATATCAGCTCCCTACTTCCATTTCATTTTCTGTAAAATGCTGGAGAGCTCCATGGACATTTCTAAAACTATTGTTGCTGGTAGGATAAATCTGATAAGAACTTGCTAATATTTGTGAGGTTTCCTTAGCAAAGCCTAATAAAAATAGTATATCATTTTATTCATTATTTCTTTTTGTCACTTAAAGGTTTTAGACTCATTAAATGAGATTTCAAGATTCGAGTACTTTGCTCAGCTTTGTAAGGCAGAAATAAATGCAAAGTCCCTAGCTAGAAAGAAAGATTTCTTTGAATCCTGTTCTTTAATTGAACTGACACAAAAAACCTGTCCCAAATCAATGACAGAATGCTGAATCCAGATTTCTTATATATGTAATGTAAATAAAAGTATATTATAGGACATATACTGTTTTATATCCATCATGTCTTTATTATTATAATATTTGGTCCTTTAATAATGAGTTTTGTTCACACTGGAATAAAAACTAAAGAAATTTAGAGCTGATTTTTATTCATAGCCCTTGTAATTTAGGTATGACAATATATTGTTTTCAATTTTATCTCTTCTGATTTTCTGAGCAACTGAATTTATCCAGAAAATTTTTACACATTTAAACCAGTAAGATCAATTTGAGAAATAACCAATATTGTTCTAATACTTTCCTTTTGTGTTATGGTAAGTACATAGGCTTTGCTAATAGAAATAAAATTCCACTTAATAATTCCTACATTAAAGAAAAGTAGCTAGCTCTTGATGGGACATCACATGGAGCTGGAACGTTTTTAAACACTTCACCCAAAGTGATTTATAGATTCAATGCAATCCCAATGAAAATTCCAACAGTTTTCTTTGCTGAAATGGAAAAGCCAGTCATCAAATTTGTATGGAAGGGTAAGGTTCTTCAATAGTCAAAACCATCTTGAAAAAGAAAAATGAAGTTGCTTGACTTGAACCTCCCAAATTTATAGATTATTACACAGCCATTGTAGTCAAAACAGTATGGTGCTGGCATAAGGAGAGACATACTGACCACTGAAATTGAATTGAGAGTTTCAGATGTCAACCCACATATTTATGGCCAACTGATGGATCACTGGGGATATAATAGTTTCTTTAAAAAATGGGCTTGAGAAAAATTGATGACCATGTACAAATGAATGCAGGTGTTTTTGTACTTCTCGCCATATACAACAATCAAATCAAACTGGAATGAAGACCTAGATATAAACCAGAATTGAAAGCTCCTGGAAGAAAAACACAGGGAAACAACTTCAGTATCTTTCATTAGGCAATAGTTTATTCACTTCTATACTCAAAGCACAAGAAAATATTAAAAAAAAAAAAAAAAGGTAAATGGGACCTCCTCAAACTTTAAAACTTTTGCACCAGAATGGATTTTACCCTGAAAGGAAAAGACAACCTAGACAATGGGAGAAAATATTTGGAAACCACATATTGGGTAAGAGTTTAATATCCAGAATATATAAAGAAATTCCACATTGCAACAATAAAAAGGCATATGAGCCCATGGAAAAATGGGCAAAAGAATTGAACAGATGTTTTTCCAAGGAAGTTGTCCAAATGTCCAGATAGCCCATGAGAAGATGCTCTCAACAACATTAGCCATAAGGAAAATACAAATCAAAACATAATGTTTAGTCTTCTAATCCTTGAAGAAATATGTCCTGCCATTAACTTTAGGTCTTTCTTGATTTTTGCAGCAATGTTTTATAATTTTCTGTGGACAAGTCCTTTACATTGTTGGTTCAATTTGCTGCTAGATATTAAATTAATTTAGTGGCTATTGTAAATCATGTTTTTCTTGGTTTCTTTTTCTGATTATTAATTAATAGTATATAAAAACACTACTGAATTTTGAGTGTTGATCTTGTACCATACCATTTAGCTGAATTTATTTATTAGTTCCAGGACTTTTTTTTGTGTGAATTTTCCAAGAATTTCTGTATATTAGTTTATGTCATCTGCAAAGAGGGAAAGTGTTATTTTTCCCTTTCCAATTTTAATGGTTTTGATGTGGGCTATGGGTGGGAGGCTCTTTGTCTCTTCAGAGATAACCTAAGCTGTCTGTGACTTGTGGGTGTGAGATGGTAAGAGGCTGCAGTCCTGCCCTTAGTGACCATGGCAATGACTCCAGTCCCAGGAAACAGTTTAACAAAGCAAAGTCTATAAACTTTAAATATTCAGGGGAAATGCAAACCAAATGTTCTAAAAGCTTATCTAGAATGTATGAAGTCCATGCTAAAAGCTTACCTAGGATGTGGAAGATATATATGCTAATTCAAGCCTATTGAGAACTAAAACAAAAGAACCATTTAACCTTTCCTCTCTGTATAAAGGAAACTCAAAGTCTTGTTCGGGGCTTGGGTTTGCAACAGGAAGCTCCCAAACCCAGCCGGCCATCAATAAACCATTTTTCCTTCTCAAAATCATTCTTGAGTCCTGGCCTTTCTATATGCAAATAATTGAACCTCTCTCAAATTCTACAACATTTTTGGGGGCTCTCCCTGGATTGCAAATGAAGGCCAGAGATGGTAGCATTTTGCTGCCCCTTCCAAATCCCTGAGGAAGCTGGGAGGACTCGGGTGAACCCCAATCTGGGCACCCCTGGATTAAATTTAATCCAGAAAAGATGTGGGCTCCACCAGAATCTTCCCGACAGAAATCGAGGGCAATGGAAGATCTGAAGAGAAGGATTCTGGGAATGAAAAAGAACTCCAAACATGGAAGAAGGTAAGACTCCCCAGGTGAGCACAGTCTGGAAAGCCCTAGCTTTAATTGCTAGGAGAGGGAGGCTGATTACCTCCCGAGAGAATCCTAGTAGCCCCAGAAAATTGGGGTTAAGCCATTCTCTCTAGGTCTGGAAAAAAGAGGAAAACTGGGGAAAAGCCTGGGGTTTTGGGTTTGTCGAACTGCATGTTAGAATCTGGTACTGATCTTATATCCACTGAAAGAGTGGGGGCTTGATTATAATAGGAAGGACTGTTTATAGGTTCAAGTCCTAATGTCCTGGAAATTGGTCTGGATTTTTTAAAAAAACTTGGTTACAGAAAAATGGATCAGCTTTTCTAGTGAAGCTTGGTCTGGGTGTAAAGTTAAACAGTGAAAAAGAACTAGCTGGAATCTTTCATTATGGTGCTGAATTGCAAATGAGTTGTCTTTATACTGAATATTAATGTTAAGTGTTCTCTCTAAGGTTTGTGATGGCTGTGAGGGCAACCGTGCTGGAAAAATATAGAGAGAGAAATTGTGGGTCAGATTAGTAACCATTGTGCTTCTGTCTGTGTCAGCTAAATGCTAGTGTTGAAGTTGTGTGGTTATGTAAAGTAGAATGTACTTAAGCTGGAACCTTCCCTTGCCATTGGCAAGGGGGTGAATTGATTATGGGACAAAACTGTGGAGTCTGGATGTTTGTGCATGCTCTGCTGTCTCATCTGAGTCTGCACCTTTGCCAGGGCTTGGAGGCCATCTGTGTCTGTGCCACGCATCCGGGTCTGTTGGGGCTGCCCCAGTCAGGGTGGCTGGGTCCCCATGAGGAGTGCCAAATTTGAGTAGGTTCTGTCTGCCCATTTTGGCAGAAAGCTGGAAAGGGGGGAGTGGCTTGCCCCTTTCCAATGAGTCCACACCTTCTATTCATAAGTCACATTCCTATTTGATTGTTGTGCACTGACTGCCTGGAAGGGGAAAGGTGAAGGAGATGAAAAGCAGAATCAAAATAAATGCAGTAAAGTTCCCTCCCTAGGGTGTCAAGGCCAAAAATTACATTTGCATTCTGCTCAGCTTCTTTACTTTTCCAAATCTCTTTCTGTGTAAGACTGTAAAAATACTTTGAAATGTTTTACATCTGTAAAGTTGTCTGAAAAAAAGAGGCTATCGTTTGAAACAATAGACCTCTAAGCACTTAATAGTCTTTTCAATAGTCTGGCTAAGAACTTCAGGCTTGTGAGACTATAGAGGAAAAAAGGAAAAAAAAAGAATGAAGTGCCACTTTGAAATCTATGTTTGGCTTTTGTCAGTTGCTGGCACCTAAGAATTCATGGTAAAAAGGTAAAAACATAGTTTAAAATGAATCTTTAAATGCCTGTGCTCTCTTGCTGGTGAATTAAATGCATACCTTGTAGATGAGAATTTGTTCCATTACTAAGAAAGGCAGGACTTCAAAGAATTGTTACTAATAAAATTCTTGTAGCTTAATAAAAGTATCCAATTCACCTTAAGGTTAAAAAAATTAATAAAAATTGTAACTAAGAGTTAAGATCATTAATAAATGCATTTATATTATAAAACAGTGGAAAGATAATAACTGAAATTATAACTGGTTGAATATAGCCTGAAACTATTATTGTAAGTGTAAATTGTAAACTAACCTTACCTTTGTTTATGGTTACTTCAAGCCTAGCCTCACCCCTTGCCTTTCCCTATGGTTATTTCATAACAGCTCCTGTCCTACTGGTATTAGTAACCCTGCTTTTTCTCATGAATCCAAGTATAAATGAAATTGCTGCCTGGTGGAATTCTTAGCCCTTGGGTTTAAACGACCACTGGAGTTTTCTTATCTCCAAGGACTGGGGTGGAAAAAAAGGGGAGGGGGGAGTCTACTGCCTTGACGGTCAGTGTTCCTAAGAGTGACAATTCATGAGAGAAACAGTCTGTCTCCCTGAGGCTTCAAATAGCCTCAGTAAATATACATAGAATTAATCTTGTTGCTTATCCAAAATTCTGCTGAATTCAAGGTAAAATATAAAGTTCTGAAACAAAAGAAAATTGTGTTAAAACATTGGGAACATTTTGGTTACAAGCCATTAGTTAAGAAACAAAATTCTTGTGTAAAACTGCATGGTCATAGTGTAAAACTGCACAGTCATAGTGCAAATTAAGAAGAGTTTCAGGAGTCTTTGAAATGTTTTGCAGTCACACTTATTTTGTAAAAAATGAAAGTTTTAAGTAACTAAAGTTATGTTTTTGTGTCAAACTATTCATGTATGCCTATTTACTCAAATTGTTGAATTTAAATATGCAGTTATATAAGTAATATATATTTCTGAAACCCAAATTAAGCTAAACAGTATATAAAATAATGCAAATTATAAGTAACATCAATGAGTTGTGTTTCTGTGTCTAACTCTATTTGTGCCTACCATTTGCTCGGTGTATGTCTTCATATATCAGGATGATAGTATCAAATTAACAAGTGAGAATTCTTTTTTTTTTTTAAGATTTGCTTATTTATTTATTTAATCCCCCCCCCAGTTGTCTGTTCTCTGTGTCTATTTGCTGCGTCTTGTTTCTCTGTCCACTTCTGTTGTTGTCAGCGGCACAGGAAATGTGGGCGGCACCATTCCTGGACAGGCTGCACTTCCTTTCCTGCTGGGCAGCTCTCCTTACAGGGTGCACTCCTTGCGCATGGGGCTACCCTACGCGGGGGACACCCCTGCATGGTGCGGCACTCCTTGCGCACATCAGCACTGTGCATGGGCCAACCCCACACGGGTCAAGGAGGCCCTGGGTTTGAACCGCAGACCTCCCATGTGGTAGACGGATGCCCTAACCACTGGGCCAAGTCCATTTCCCTGAGAATTCTTAAAAGAGCTCTATTCTAATTGTTAAAAATTAAATATGCAGTTATATATGTGAATAAATATTCTTGGAGCCCAAATTAGACTAAGCAGGATGAAAAGGTCATATAAAAATCTGATTACAGAAACTATTGGGAAAGGGCCTCCTCTTTGCAAGGGCTTTGACGGCAAGACTAGGTGTGGCAGATTAAACCTATATACTAGGCTAAGGAATTAAGAATCAGTTTGCCCTGTAATTTCCAAGTTTAAGCCTTTTATCAGCCATAAAATGTAAAAAAAACAAAGATTAATTTAGTTTTCACATAAAGGAAGGAAATATTGATGAATGTAACCTGGCAGCCTACTGCCTTAGTCTCCCACTCCCAGGTTAAACAGCAACAAAAGAAACCAACTTAAGCCAGTCCTATAGGCAATAAAAGAGATGCCCAAGAAAGAGCTAAGTCAATACCGATTCAGCACTAAATTCCATTCCTTATTTGACAAAGGGGAGCAGGTAAAAACTAGAATAGTTGGAATGTGATAGAGGAAGCAGTTAAATCACAAACTTTTGCACAGGAAAGTTAGATCTTCTCAGATAGGCTGTAACTTCTGAAGTATCCAATCTATGGAAAAACAGAGGAAGAGCTTGTGTCCTAGGCTTAAAGGTATAAATTGTGTCATTTTTCTTTGTTTGGGGTGCCAGCCATATTTTCTGGTTCTGTGCCCCTTCTTACAAGATTGAGAATAAATTCTTTTCTTCTCCACAATCAGGTGAGCCTTATTTTCTTCCAGAAGATTTCTTTCCAACAAAAATAAAAATAATTAGTGGCTCTGTTGACAAATTTCAGTAAGTAAAGTCCATAAACTCTATGGAGAGATGATTAAACTAATTAATTAATTGTGTAATGTGTTTTGAAACCTGGTAGTCAATGTGCTTTTTTAAAAAAATTATTCATTTTCATAACTTAAAGAAAAAGTTTTAGCTTCCTGAAAAAATAAAAAGAGAACATTCCTTGCATAAACTATAATGGTTTCAATTTTATTTAGCTTAAGTGTAATCTCCCATAGTTAACTTATAAATGAAATTAACATATGTACAAAATCTTTAGAGTAATAAAAATTTAAGTTCATGTTAATAAAATTAGCTAAAAAAGATTGTAGATATGCTCTCAAAGAAATAAAGTAAATTTCTTTGATTAGTAAATATAGCTTAATAAGTTTATTGAAACATAAGGTAACTAGTCAATGTGGTTGTAGTCTATTATAAAAAGTTTGTAAAACATCTTCCAAACTGAAAATGTTTAAATAGTTCTAGTTCTAGAAGTCATTGTTAACTAAAACTTGAATTAGTATTTGTGGCAAGAAAAAAAAAATCTTCATGATAATAAAACCTGTCTGAAGGTGCATATTTAAATAAATGGTAATAAAAAATTATCTTGATTCTATTGGGAATCTTCAGTTTTCATTTTAACAATGAAAAATAGTTTTTCTCCCTCTATTACTAAAGTAAAATACCTACTATTATCTTCATGGTAAAATTGTATAAGTAAACAGTCATTTAATATGATGTGTTGCACTAACTTGTTTAAAATACATATATAAACAAGGAATAAACTTAAACATTGTCAAACTCTTTTGTGCATTCAAACCAGGCCTTGAATACATTGCAGGTTGCCTCTCCATGTGAGTTTTTGGCTAGGCTGGTCACTGACCCCTCAATTAAAAATATTTGCTATATCAGCCTCTGGTTCTGCTCCTGAAGTCAATGGAAACTATGTTGCTGTTTCAAGCTCCTGCAGCAGCCAATGCTAACTCAGTATGGATCAACAATGCTGCGACTTGCTCACTGTGTGAAGAACATGCTAAGTGGAGCCATGATACCAGGATACTGTAAGTAAAACTTAAGCACAATTGGCATTATGGCCTGCTCCCATGGAGAAATAACATGTAAAGTATTATAAAGCTGAAACTTAAAACTATTAATTGCAACTCTGAATCCTTATGCATTAAATGATACATTAGTTAATATTAAGTGCTGTACTTTTATTCTGCACTAAATATATGCCTAATAATTATGACGTTATCTTTTCTATTTTGGATCAAGTGTAAAAGTATATTAGACATGTTAAATTCCTAGTAAATTCATTTTCTAAACAGTTAATAAACATGTCTACAGAATAAAGTGGTAATCTCAGCCAGGGTCAATCAACTTACTACTCTACTGTACTCTACTGTGTAGCAAAAATGAAGCTTGCTTACTAATAATGAGTCACCTATTGAACAAGTCAAAATTACCAGAAATTGTACAATTAAAACCAAAATGTAAAAAAAAAAAACAAAACAAAACAAAAAACCTTTATTCTGTAGTTCTGATCACTCCCACAGCTGAAAACTAAGAAAATTTCCAACTTGGTGTACTAATCCTGAATGAAACCAGTTGCCCAAAGGATGCCAGTTCACCAGGAGCATCTGACAGAGCACATGAGTGCCAATCATTAAACAGCTTGAAATGTGTCTTCAAACAAAGCTAAGTATCTATTGCAATTTCTCTCTGAAAATAAATAACTTAGAAATATATATATATACTGTTCCCACCAGCTTTTAAAAGGGGGTGCCATCTTTATAAGCACCTAACCTTGTCTACCTCTGTAATCCAATGTCCTCTTTTAAAAATGAGTATTCCAAAATTTTAATTGTTTGTTTCTTTCAGAGTGAACATCTTATTAACCATATGAAAACTTCATCCAACTTCATACAGAAGGCCAGATCTATCTTCCTTCAGTTAAAATAAGAGTTTTACACGTTGTTAGGCTATGACTACAGCCCATGGCCAGCAGGAAGCAGTTACAGAAAAGAGATCATCTCCCTTCAGCACCCCTTTAAGATTAAAGGTGTAAACTCTTTAAGAGTAAAACAAAATTAATAGATGGATCTGGAGCCTGACTAGAAGTCCACGTGAGTGCTGGTGGCCCCGGGATGACTGCAGGGGTCCCCCAACCCAGGATTCTGCTGTCCAGAATAAAAACTTCTAAACTTCTAAAAACAAGGTCCTGGATGCTACACTAAAGATTGATAAGTAATTAATCAAAACAACAAACAGCCATCCACCTCATAGCTCCAACAATAATTATGCCAAAGCTTAGCAAGGTAAACTTTGGCAAAGGGGGGAAATGATGTGGGCTATGGGAGGGAGGCTCTTTGTCTCTTCAGAAATAACCGAAGCTGTCTGTGACTTGTGGGTGTGAGACGGTAAGAGGCTGCAGTCCTGCCCTTGGTGACCATGGCAACAACTCCAGTCCCAGGAAACAGTTTAACAATGCAAAGTCTATAAACTTTAAATATTCAGGGGAAATGCAAACCAAATGTTCTAAAAGCTTATCTAGAATGTGTGAAGTCCATGCTAAAAGCTTACCTAGGATGTGGAAGATATATATGCTAATTCAAGCCTATTGAGAACTGAAACAAAAGGACCATTTAACCTTTCCTCTCTGTATAAAAGAAATTCAGAAGTCTTGTTCCGGGTTCAGGTTTGCAACAGGAAGCCCCCGAGTCCAGCCAACCATCAATAAACCATTTTTCCTTCTCAAAATCATTCTTGAGTCCTGGTCTTTCTATACGCAAATAATTGAACCTCTCTCAAATTCTACAATACTTTTTACTTGTTTCTCTTGCCTAATTTCTCTAGCTAAACTTCCAGGACAGTGTTGAATAAGAGTGGGGGCAGTGCAAATCATTGTCTTCTTCCTGATCTTAGAGGGAAAGCTTGTGTTTTTTCACCACAGAGTATGTTTTGTTAGCTTTGGGTTTTTCATAGATGTCTTTTAACATGTAGAGGAAGTCTCCTTCTATTCCTTATTTACTATGTGTTTTTATCAAGAAGGGTGCTGGATTTTGCCAAATGCCTCTTCTGCATCAATTGAGATGGTTGTGTTTTTTTTGTTTGTTTTTATCACACACACACACACCCTTTGTGGCTTTTTGCATGCTGTCTGCTCTCTGTGTCCATTCACTGTGGGTTCTTCTGTGTCTGTATTTATTTATTTTTATTTCCCCTCCCCCCTTGAGGCTTGCTTGCTGTCTGCTCTCTGTCCATTTACTGCATGCTCTTCTGTGTTTTTTGCTTGTCTCCCTTTTTTTGTTGTGTCACCTCACTGAGTCAGCTCTCTGCAGCACTTTGGGCCAGGTGGCGCTCTGCAACACTTGTGGGCTGGGCAGCTCTCTGAAGCATGTGGATGAGCTTGCCTTCACAAGGAGGCCCTAGGAAATGAACCCAAAGCCTCCCATATGGTAGAAGGGAGCCCAACTGATTGAGCCACAGCCACTTCCCAACTGAGTGTTTTTTTTCTGTGTTGGTTTATTACATTTATTGATTACCTTATGTTAAACCACCCTTATATACTTGTGATGAATCAAATTTGATCACATGTGTAATTCTTTTTATGTCCTGTTGTATTCAGTTTGCTAGTATTTCAAGTATTTTTGCAGTTATTTTCATAAGGTGTATTATCTGTAGTTTTATTTTGGTATCTTTATCTGGTATTGATATGAGGAATATAAATGTATGCAGAGTAAAATATAGTCTTATGTAATTTTAATAACTATTATATAAAGAATAACCTTGGGGAATATGAATGTATGCTTTGGCCTGATAGAATGTGTTAAGGAGTGTTCCTTCCTATTCAATTTTTTTGAAAAGTTTGAGCAGGATAGGTATTAATTGTTATTGCACTGTTTGATAAAATTCCCCTTTGAAACCATCTGCTTCTGGGCTTTTCTGTGTTGGGAAAATCAACAGAGAAAGAAATGAGATGAATTTCTTTACTTTATTTACTTAACCTGTATCTCCTTAACCTTCTTTACCTAACATTTCATCAATACTGTGAAGAATGAATTTGTTAGAGAATCTCCTTATACCCTGAAGAGCTCTGGTTGCTCTTCTTTGTAGATTAGATATTACTGTGGGAACTTCTGCCATCAACTGGATCCCTCAGACCAATAGGAATGACCAAATCCTATATTGGCAGGAGCAAATCAGGGGCATTTATCACACACACACACACACACACACACACACACACACACACACACACAAAGAGCTTGTCTACCATAATGGAGGGTAGAGTCAAAGTGGAAATCAGAATAGTCTGTCTTGAAGAGACCTATGGCATTGATTTGTTGATCATAGGGAACCTAGAAGTAAAATAGGTACACTATATAGTAATTTCCTATTTGCTGTATGTAAGCAGAGGTATTCTAACTCAAGCAAATAAAAGTCTAACTTGAATTACACACAAAAAAAGTCATGATCCCTCAATCAATTTCCATACTTGACAAAGCTTACAAAACCAAAATCCTTTGAATGAAAGATTTATATAGTTTATTTTCTGGCTTTCCTATAGGAACATATCACTTTTTACCAGGGTGTCTGTGCATTGGGGAAATGAAAATGCTCAGACATTTGGGGTATTGATAAACACTGGCTCTGAATTGATTTTAAATCTTAAAGATCCAAAATATTACTGGAGTACAGTAGTCAGGGTAGGAACTAATGGACCCGAGGTGATCATTAGAATTTTAGATCAGGTGTGTCCAAAGTGGGTCTAGTGGGTCCCTGTACCCATTCTTTGGTTATATTCCCAATTCCAGAATGTAAAGTTAGAATAGACATACTCAACAACTGGCAGAATTCCCACATTGACTCCCTGATCTGTGGAGTATGAGCCTCTAACAAGGAACATATTAAACCAAAAGAAATACCACATTCTTTGAGGGATTGCAAATGGCAGTGTCCCCAGTCAGTGTCCATCAAGTCCTTTATGGGGACTTGATGGATGCAGGGTTGGGTGATTCCCACCATATTCCCATTTAGCTCCCCTACTTGACCTGCACAGAAAACAAAGGGGTCTTCTAGGATTACAATGGAGTATCATAAACTTAATCAGGTGGTGACTTCAATCACAGCTGCTGTTACAGTGTTATATCATTGCTTGAGACAAGACATTTCTGGGTACACTGTTATGAAGACTTTGAGCTGGCAAAAGCTTCCTCTCAATACCTATTAATAAAGACCAGTAGAAATAGTTTTATTTCAGCTGTCAAGACCAGAAATACACCTTCATCATCTATCTCAGAGGTATATTAACTCTCAAGCCCCATGGTATAATCTAGTCTGTGAGGACCTTGATCATCTTTCCCTTCCACAAGACACCATACTTCCCCATTATATTGATAACATAGTGCTCACTCACTGAACCTAGTGAGCAAGAAGTACCAATTACTATATACTTGCTGTTAAAGTCATTTGTGGGTAAGCTATCAATCTAACAAAAACTCAGCGCCCTTCCACCTTATTGAAATTCATAGGCATGTGGGACATGCAAAGATATCCTTTCTAAGGTGAAGCTTGATCTAACTGCACCTACAACCTGGTGAGCTGCAGAAATGAGGGGTCTAATGCTAATAAGAATTATTCCCTTTTATTATGAATATGTTTGTATATATACATACAGTAAATATATTTGTTTTATTCCTCCTCTTATCCCCTTGATATATAGCTTAAATTTTAATAACCTTGTGTTACAGTATTTAAGTTGAAGCACATCAAGGGTAAAATTGAATATCACCCAAGGACTTGTACCTTCTTCTGGAGAAATGGTGAGTATGCTTCTGGTTGAACACAAGACAATTTATTAATCAGGTTAGGTAAAAATATAACTTACTGTGCTTATGTAGAGATTAAGTACAGAATAAGGAGGGTGTCAGGGGGTTCCAAGAAGACATCAGATGGACCGTGTTAGATAATTTCATGCATCAGCTCTCTAGGTTACAGTGTCCATTGTTTTGTGAAGCAAGCACTGGCCTGCTTGTTACTGTTGCTGTAGTTCTTAGATTTAAATCATTTTTCAGTTTATGGTATCTGTGGCTGATTATATATACAACAGCAAAGGAAATTGCCTTCACCAATGAGAAGAATATCCTCATCCAATCAATTGGATTCCTTAAAGCAAGAATGGGGATTTCAGAAGTAAGAAAGAAAAACATTTATCTCTCCTTCAGTAAACCCACTTCTAAGGAGTTCAACAGGACCTTCACTGAGTTTATCAACATTTGGCTGCCCTATGGAATTCATACCTGCAAATTTCCAGGGTTGAGTGAGCAAATTCCTATAATAAATATCTTAATATTTACATGTGTAATATATCATATTGTTTCTGTTTCTCTGGAGAATCCTAACTGATCCACCAGGTAAGTAAGAAGATAGTGGAATGGAATGCTAAAAGTATTTTCTTTAAACAATGCAGCCCATAATTTCCCTATCCAGTAATATAATCTTTTAAAATTGGAAGGAGTATTTAATACATTATCAGGCAAACAAAACCTGAGACATTTCATCACCAACAGAACTCATCAACAAATATTCAAATAAGTTTTTCATGGAGCAGGAAAATGATATAGGCCAGAAATTTGGATTAGCAACAGTAAAGTAACAGTGTCATAGAAGTAATAAATGTAGGTAAAATATTTTATTCTTTATTACTTGATATAAAATATAATTTTTATTTAAATTCATAAGCATATCAATGAATAATGACGATAGCTTATAAATAAATGAAATAATGGTGGCAATTTTACAGGCATTGGGAAGAAGTAATTCTGTTACATGGCCATGCACTTGGTATTTTTTTCTACTTTTTCCACTGGGTTGCACTGAGTTCCAGGTTTGGCTGCTTCCCATTTCTTCTTTCTCCACCTGAATTTTAAAACAAAATCTGTACAAAATATATATAGGAATGTATTCTGAAAACTACAAAACTGATGAAATAAACTAAATATTATATAAATTAATAGTGTCTCAGCATGTTCATGAATTGGGAGACTCCCCATGGTAAATAACCAGTCTTTCCCAAATTGATACAAGAAGTGATGTGATCCCTGTTAAATATCCATTAGATTTTCTGGATGTATAAAGAATATTATTCCAAAAATTATATGATTCATCAAGGGACCAAATTCCTCTACATCAGTATCTGCTTACAAAATACATGATGGAACAGGCTTAGTAAAATCTTTCCTTTCCAAAAGGGAAAAATTGGAGGGAAAATGAGTTCACACTACCAAGTACATCAGAAAACCAGCAGGGCAAATTCCTTTAGCTTTCAAGGTCTGGGAATACTCCTCTGTGGCTCAATGCTCTGTCCTCCTCCCCTACAAGGGTGGGTTCCCCACTCTCCCAGCACAAAGTGGTCCCTTTGGCCCAGATTCCTGCAGCCATGGCTCTGTGCTTGGAGTCACTGTTCTTTCATTTCTTTCTGTCTTTCTCTCTTTCAGTCCTAGTGGGCAGCATATCTGCTGGTATACAATTCTCAAAACCTATTCAGTATCTGCAATTTATGGCAGTCCAAGTTATCAGACAAGAGTGTTCCCCACAGATCTTTCCTGGATAATAGCATGTTTGTTCCTAGATTCTCCTGAGAAGATGGAAGCCACATTTGAATCATCAATAGGAGGAGCCTCAGGTGACCCTGGACATGGCAGGTAAGATTGTTAATTTCTTAATTAACATGGGAGCCAATTACTTGGTGTAGCCAGCATGCTGGTCCTCTTTAGCCTCAGTTGTGCCTAATACGGGGAGGGAATGGGGAATCAAGATCTAGGCCATTTACTAAACCTGTCCTCTGCAGAATAAGAAACCTCCTCATGCACTATCAATTAAGATTAAAAAGTTCCTGGAGAATGCTTTCCATCAGGTCTTTCCCTATGCTAAGTAAGTGTGTAAAATAATCTCTTCTGTTCTAATCTGTGCTTACTTTACCTTTATCAATCTACTTGTGCCTAGGAACATGCAAATCAGATTTGGAGTTCACTTGTTACAAATGGGGTAATGATGAAATGTAATCTAAAAATGAGTCTTTAAATATCAGTACTATCTTGCAATTGAATTTGATGTAAATTCAATCACAAGTAGAATTAGCTTAACTGTTGGAAAAGCAGAAAAACTTAGCAACATTACTGTTAAACTAATAAAATATTTTTAATTGCTCAGTTAATAAATGAAAGTGTCCAACTTGTTTTTAAGTGGAAACGTACTAGAAAATGTAACTTATAAGATAATTTTATAGATGCCTTTATATTATAAAACAGCAAAAGCTGAAATTACTGCAACTGGGTGGATTTAGCCTAGACTTACTGTTGTGATGGTAATCTTAGACTAATTTACCTTTGTTAATGGTTACTTTTTCTAGCCTCTCCCTTGTGAATGTTTGGTATAGTAATTGTAATAATAAACTTACCTTTGTTTATGGTTACTTCAAGTCAAGCCTCTCACTCCTGTATGCTTGCTATTGTGATTATAATTCTAAACTGAGTTTGCCTTTGCTTATGGTTATTTCAGGACTGGCTTCACCCTTGTGGGTACTTGCCCACCATTGTAATGGTAACTACCCTATTCTCTCCGGTTTGAATCCACGGAAATTTCTGCTTACCATGGCTTGGAAAAGGCAAATTTGAGACACCCTGGTCTCCTGTCCTGCTACTGGTGTTAATAACCCTGCTTTCTTTCATCATTATCTGGGTGTGGGCTCCAATTTACCAAATGAGGCAAAAGCCCTGAAGGACCCCATGACCTTTGAGGATATTACCGTGTACTGGGAATCCTTGGCACTTGGGATTGGTGTCCACTATTGCAATCCAGTGGCTGCTTGAGTCCTATTATCTCCAAGGACTGGGGGTTGGGGTCTCCCACCATGAGTATCAAGAATTCTAAAAGCAGCAAGTCATAAGAAAAAAAACTTTCCTTGTGACATCAATGACATCAGTGAGTAATACTGGAATTAGTGTTGCTCATCCAAGTTCTGTCAAAGTCAAAGTGGGAAATAAGCAGATATCTGAAGTAAAGGAAAATGTGGTAGATTGTATTTTAAAGCATTGGGGATAATTTGGTTATAAGCCAATAACTAAAAAAAAAAATCCTCATGTAAAACTGTGTGGTCACAGTGCAGATTAATTAGAAATAGGCTTCAAAGAGTTATTTTGAATATAATGTTACTTTGCAGTTGTTTGTTTTGTAAGAGAATGAAAATTATAAGTAACAGTGTTGTAGAGAAGTGGGGTGTGCATGGTATTGAAGGCCAGGACACAAGAACTCTCAGAAGAAAGTTGGTTTATTTTGACCGGCTGGACTTGGCGGACTCTTGTCCTAATAATAACAGAGTCCCAAATAGCACTGTTCAGTCCCTTTTATACAGAGGTTTAAGACTAGGGAGACAAAGGGTGATGGTATGCAAACAGAACTTTGGTTAGTTTCTTCAGTGTTTGATCTGAGTATCAGATAGGTTATTTCCTCCAGGTGAGTTGCATATTCCCCACATTCCAAGCCAGCTTGGATTTAGCATATCTTCCACAGCTTGGATTTAGCATATCTTCCGTATTCCATCTGGATGCAACCTTGAATACACCTTCAGTCTTACATCCTTTCTGAACATTCAAAGACTGTAGGACCTATATTACTTATTTGGACATTTTGGGGACTAGGTATACTTGGAAACAATTTTGAATTTATGCACAGGCTATATCATATTCCCCCTTTTGAGGCCAAGCTTAAGTTATTAAGCTTCGGCATCACTATTGTCTGAGTCCCTCTGGAGTGACTGATATGTATATAGAGCCATGAGATGGGCGGCTGTTTGCCTTCTTACTATACCATTTATTAGGGTGCACATTCTGTTTATGATGAAAGGGAGGAGGCATGGAAGAATGGTACATGCTCCTATGAAGAAGGCAGTTATTCCCAGTAGAAGCTTGAAATTGTTTACTATTGACTGCTAGCTTCCAAAGGGATTATTTAAATTCCAACCATTCCAGGTTTGCACTGGGACATGAGCAATTTTTACTATTTTGCTTGTAATTTCATCAATAACCTTTCCAGTGCTATCTAATTCAAGGCAGCAGTTAGAGAGATTGAACTTTCCACAAACTCCCCCTTCAGCTGCCAAGAGATAGTCTAGGGCAAGACGATTTTGATAGATAGTATTTCTGAATTTAGTTTGCTGTTGGGCTAGTAAGTTTAGTGCATGGGCAGTTTCATTAGTTATTATCTCTACCACAGCTTGTAGGCAGATGGTTCAGTTTAACATATAGATAGGGGTTCGATAACCCCACATGCCACCCTCTGTCCAAGTTGCTGGCCCATAGTATTGGATTATATGCCCAGGGGGCCATTCTTCACCTCCCCAGTTAGTGACAGCCCTTTTTTCTCTTATGTTTTGATATACTGGCTGGCTTAGCTCTTTCCCTTCTGTTAAGAGAATGAGGAAGAAGGAGGGTTTTATTGTGCCAAGCATACAAGTTCCACACCAGTTTTGCAGAAGTTTTCAGAATGCAGCCTTCCCACAAATGCACTACAAACCATTTGGGGCAATAAAGGGGCCCTTTGCATTGGAGTTCCACACTGTGATTAATTTGGGAAAAGAATGATTTATGAGAATGAGGTCAGATTCATTCCATGTTCCCCAAGGCTCTGCTGTATTTGTGATATAATTTTGGAATTTTCCCCCTGTACATGTTAGGTTTCCAACAGCTATAGAAGAGCTTAGGCAGGCCCTTGAAGCACAATATTTTCCTATGACAGAAATTTACAAGGGCCACATACTATCTTGGGGGACAGCTGGGAGGTCAGTTGCATTATGTGGTTGGCTGTAATTGTATTCCCTGTTTTCCCAGGGCCATTGGTCTCCCATATTAGTACTTCCACATATGTAGCATGAGGAGACATTTAAGGCTGCCCCTACCACTTCAGCCAGGCTTATAAAGAGGTTTCTTGCTGCCTGTGGGATGGAAAAGGGCTTTTCCATTTCTTCATAGAAGGAGTGGAACACAGAATGGGCTTTATTTGTGAGTGGGTATTCCCAATACCCAACCCAGATGTAGGCTCCTGGGTCTATTCCTTTACCATCAATACAGAGGCCCATTTGGACTCCCTGAGTCTGCCAGGATTCAGGTTTAAGGATAGTGAGATTTAAGGGGTTACATTGACCACGTGACAATTAGCCAGGGCCATATCCTTGGTGAGGATAGCCGTTTGTTTAGCTATGTCTGTGTTCCAGGTGGCCCAGGTGACACAAGACCAGTAGGGGCAGTAGTATGCACCTATGTATTTGCACCAAACCTCCCCCCCCCCCTCCTTGGGCTGCACTTTTTATTTCTGGAGCACACATATGCTTATTGTTATGAATATACGTCTGCTCCCAGCTGAGCCCTCCACAATCTGTGTTCCATGGTATTCCGGAGTCTATAACTTGACATGCATCAAATAGGAGGGACACTCATTGGTTCTGGCTAGTGACTGAGGTGGAGGAAAGTAGCTCTCCATTTTGATCAAGCACTCTTATTTCTCATTTATGGGAGACTGTTGGGGGTCTAGGGTCATAGCAGGTTATTTGGCCAGATGTGTTACAGACACTATAGAAGATTTCCTGCAACTGACAGGTTGTTATCTGGTCCTTGCAGGTGTAATGACTATGATATATTAATGCGGTGTTGACATGGGCCCCTGTCCGCACCTTTGAATACATGGCTCACACTCTGTGGTGTCAGCCTGGGACCAGGAGAGGGTTAGGGCTAGAAGTAGGAAAAATAGCCAAAGGGGCATTGTAACAGATTAAACCGGATTCCTAATTTTCAGCTGTGTGTAGACCAATCAGCTTCCAGGGTGTGACTGGAGCAAAGCTCAGTGTTCTGTCCTCAATCTTCAGTTGTGCGTGGACCAGTCAGCTTCCAGGGTGTGACTGGAGCAGGGCTTGGTGTTCCCCTTTTTTGCAAGATGAGTTTGGTTGAGCTGTGGGTATCTGAAATATAGGTCCAGGACTCTGGGGCAGCTTGCTTGACTCGGCTATGGTGTATCCACAGGGTGATTTCCACTACTTTAACTGCAGTGGGGATGGATAAAATGACAAGATAGGGTCCTCGCCATTGAGGGATTAGTGGAGCTGAGTTCCAGTCCTTGACCCAAACTGCATCTCCTGGCTTGTACAGGTGTACAGAGCTGTCTAAGCTAATGGGCCCCTTTCTTGGATCCAGTGATGCAGGTTTTGTAGGGTTTTTCCTAAACTGATCATCTGCTGAGCTATTGATAAGTTTCCTTTTTCTCTGAGATCCCCTTCTATATTTCTGATTAAGGGAGGAGGCCTCCCAAAGAGGATTTCATAAGGGGTTAGGCTTAGTTTTCAGCTTGGGCTGGCTCTAACTTGTAGGAGAGCACTTGGAAGTACTTGCACCCATGTTAGCTCAGTTTCTTGGCAAATCTTGACAATATAAGTCTTTGTTGTATGGTTCATTCACTCTACCTTTCCTGAGCTCTGAGGATGGTAAGCAGTGTGCAGTTTCCATTGGATGTGTAGTGCCTTTGCAATCTTTTGAGTGATTTCAGAGACGAAGGCAGGTCCGTTGCCAGAGCCAATTGAGAGTGGTAGCCCATAGCAAGGAATGATTTCCCTGAGGAGAACCTTAGCTACTTCTTCAGCTTTTTCTGTTCAAGTGGGAAAGGCTTCCACCCAGTCAGAAAACATGCAAACAAGGACTAGGAGATATTTATAGCCTCCAGATCGTGGCATTTCAGTGAAATCAACTACTAGATCTTCAAGAGGCATACTGCCTGTTCTCTGGACTCCTGGGGCTCCTGTGGGCCCCTGGCGAAGGTTATTCTTTGCACATGTCACACACCGTTGGCATACAGCATGGGTGATAGTGACTAGTCTTGGGATGTAGAAGAATCTTTCTAACACTTCCTTAAGATGGGTTTTTCCCAAGTGTGTGTTCTCATGGTAGTCTTGAACTACAGTTGCTGCTAATATTTGTGATATGCTAATAATGATTGTGATCAGGCAATGCCCACCATCCATTTTCTCCTTGTGTCCCACCCTCAGAGAGTATCCATTCTCTCTCAGCTTGAGTGTATTGTGGCTCTCGGTGACTCAGAGGCTGCGGGACAAGAGCAGGCAGTGTATACTGGAGGTTCTGATAATTAAGAGGTTGAGAAATGAGAGCAGTGGCCAGATTTTCAGATAGGGATCCTTCCCATGCCACTCTTTTTGCTTCAGCGTCTGCCCTCCAGTTTCCCTGGGCAATGGGGCTGTGGCTTGTCTGGTGTCACTTACAGTGCATTACAGCCACTTTGACAGGCTCCCAAATGGCTTCTAGTAGCTCCAGAATCTGTGTGCCACATTTAATGCTCTTCCCTCCCGAGTTAATGAGTCCCTTTTGCTTGTATAAGGCTCCATGTGCATGCAGGGTAAGAAAGGTGTATTTGGAGTCTGTGTAGATGTTAACTTTGGCTCCAGCTGCAAGTTGCAGGGCTTGGGTGAGGGCAGTGAGTTCAGCTTTATGTGCTGATGTGTTATCTGGGAGGCGTTGCACCTCTATTGTGGTTTCAGATGTTACTGCAGCATATCCTGCTCGTTGATTGCTGCCCTGCATAAAGCTACCCCCATCTGTGAAGAACTCCATGTCAGGATTTGCCAGTGGCTGGTCTTGGAGATCTGGCTGACTGGAATATACTTCTTGCAATATTTCCAGGTGGTTATGGGCTAGAACCCCTGGCTCCACAGGTAGCAGGGTGACTGGACTTAGGGTTTTTACAAGTTCCAGCTGGATGAATGGATTTTCACATAATAGGGTTTGATATTTAACCAGGCAGCTGTTAGTAAGCCAATGTGTTCCTTTGGCTTCTAAAATTGTGATTACTGCATGCGGAACCCGGACAATTATAGGTGCCCAAGAGTTAATTGTATAGCTTCCACTGTAAGCATGGCTGCAGCTGCTATGGCTTGCAAACATGAGGGCCATCCCTGGGCTACAGTGTCCAGTTGTTTGGATAGATACACTATAGGTCTTTGCCAGGAACCAAGGTATTGAATGAGTACTCCTACTGCGATGCTTTAGTGGTTGTGGTGGTAGAGGTAGAACAGCTTAGTGAGGTCTGGAAGTCCGAGGCTTGGTGCTTCCATTAGAGCTTGTTTGAGAGCAGTGAAAGCATTTTTCTGTGGGCTTTCCCAGAGCAGGGGATCATGATTCCCTCCCCCTCTTTGTGGCTTCATATGAAGGGCGTGTGAGGACCCCAAAATTGGGGATCCAATTGCGGCAGAATCCAGCTGCCCCAAGGAACTCTCACAGCTTCTGGTGGGTATTAGGCTCAGAGAGACTACAGATCACTTTCTTTCTTTCAAGTCTCAATTCACGGTGCCCCTGCATTATTTTATAACCTAGATATTTGACCTGAGGTAGGAAGATTTGGGCTTTTTTCTTAGACACCTGATAGCCTTTTTGCTGTAGATGCTTCAAAAGAGCATGGGTTCCACCAGCGCAGTCTTGATAGGTGGGACTTCTGAGAATGAGGTCATCTACATATTGGAGAAGAAAACAGTTATGGCTTCCTGCTTTAAAGGATTTGAGATCACTGGCCAGGGCTTGTCCAAAAATAGTGGGTGCATTTTTAAATCCTTGAGGCAATCGCATCCATGTTTGTTGCCTTTCACCTGAGTTTGGATTTTCCCATGTAAAGGCAAAAATTGGCTGGCTCCGGGGCGCTACCCAAATGCAGAAGAAGACAGCCTTAAGATCTAGGCATAAAAAGTAGATTGCCGATGAGGGTATTAAGCTGAGAAGAGTATTAGGGATTAGAAACCACAGAATGAAGGGTTATTACTGCTGAATTGACTGCTCATAAGTCCTGGACTGGGTGGTAATCCCCATCAGCTTTTTTAACTGGAAAGAGCAGAATGTTCCACGGAGACTCGCATGGCCTCAATATGCCCTCATTCAGTAATCTCTGAATATGTAGCTGGACCTTTTCTTGCACTTCGCGTGGAACTGGATATTGCCTCATGCTTACTGGACTGGCCATAGGCTTTATTTCAATAATAATCGGAGGAATGTCATGTGCCATCCCCATTGGGTTTTACCCTCTGCCCATACCTCAGGCACATCTTCAAAGGGAGCTGCATGGCCATGGATTGGCCAGTCTCACTGAGGCAAAACAGTCTCCATTCCTCCTGCAGAGGAAGGGTTAGCACTATATTCGGAGGGTCTTGTGGCCCTTGTCAGTGTGGATTGCCCTGTGGCATCAAAGGTGGGGTTGAAGGGGTCCTCATATATTTTTTTGTAATGTAATATTTTTACAAAATCAATTTTAAAAAATTTAAAAAAAAAAAAAAGGTAATTTGAGCCTGCAGTTTAGGCAGCAGGTCTGGACCCAGGAGGGGGACTAGGCACTCTGGAAGATAAAGGAATTCGTGAGTGACCTCCTTTCCCCCAATGTTGCAGTTCCTCGCTTGAAGGAAGGTCTTTTGGGCACTTTTGCCAGTTGTCCCTATGATAGTGGCTTGTCTTTTTGATAGAGGCCCAACTGGCTTGGTCATTATAGAATGTTGAGCCCCAGTGTCAACCATCATATGTATGGTGTGGCCCCCAATTTGGACTCAAACCATAGGCTCTGTGGGGCTGAGAGAATAGGAGCCTGGTCTGTCCTAATAATCTCTATCAGAGTCCTCCATTCCTGCCAGCCCAATGATCTGATCTGCAGGGGTTTTTTTTTGAACCTCTTCGGACCCAGTGTTTGGGTTGTGATGCCCCACTGGCTTTTCTGGCTAATGTTTTGGCTGCAGAGGCCGGGTCAAGTGGCCAGCTGGGACACTCTCGCTTCCAGTGTCCATCTTCTTTGCAGTATGCACACTGATTTTGCCCTAGACATGGGTCTTTCCCTCTCCTTGGGGCTGGGGCTTGCCAGTTTACCTTCCTTGACACAGGAATGGATTTTTCCACAATAGCCACTGCCAGAAGATCTGCCTTTTTTTTTCATTTTTCTATTTTCTTCCCTTTTTGTTTCTATATCACGATTGACATAGACCTTAGTAGCTACTTCCATGAGCTGAGAGATATTCATTCCAGCAAATCCATCCAGTTTCTGCAGCTTTCTTTGGATGTCAGTCTGTGATTGGGCCACAAATGCTGCATTTACCATTGTTTGGCTCTCAGGAGCGTCTGGGTTAAAGGGCGTGTATACACAAAACGCTTCACACAGTCTCTCATAGAATTGAGCAGGACTCTCATCCAGAGCCTGTAGAATTTGACTGGTCTTTGCCGTATTCACTGCCTTGCAGCTCCCTGCCTAGAATCCTTCAACTAAAGCCCTATGGAACGTTTCTAGTCAGTTGAGCCCAATGGCGCTATTCAGATCCCACAGGGGATCCTTTCCTCTGGGAACTGCAAGCGGGCGTATTGATCACTGTCCAAAGTTCCCTCAGGTGGGTGCTCTCTAAGCCAGGTAGAGCTCCCTGCATGACATGCATTCTCTCTTCAAAGTTCAATAAAGTCATTATAAGTTGTTTACAATCAGCCCAGATGGGTTTGTGGGTTTGTATAATGGACTGGAAAAGGTCTGTCATGGCCTGAGGTTTCTCCAAGAATGGTAGGGTGTGGCTTTTCCAGTTAAAGAGATCCATTGTCATAAAGGACTGATAGATGAATGTCTGGTTTCTCCCCTGAACCTGGCCATCTGCATCGTAAAAGATTGGGGTCCGGGCTTCATGGAGAGGTAGCTGGAAGGCAGCCTTTCTCTTTGCTCCCTCTGCCCCCGGGGCTCCCTGTGGTTTGGGTTGCCCCCTCTCAGCATCTCCTTCCTGACTGATGGGCAGCACTGCAGTGGCATTGCCAGGGGCAACCGGCTGTAAAAGCAGCTAGTCTGCATTTTCCCTTGTGGAAGGTGCCAAAGACCACTGCAGAGATGGTAAAAGCTGCTGTGGGGATGACATAAGGCTCTCAGGTGCAGATGGCAATAAAGGCAACTGTGGGGATGGTATAGGTGCCCTCTCTGATGGCAACAAAAGCAGCGGCAGGGATGGTGTGGGTGTCACACTTCCCTGTGCAGATGATGATGACAGGGCACTGCTTAGGGAGACTAGCTCATTTTCATTCCTTAGTTTTGCCGGGGCGGGAGTCATTGCATAAGGTGGTGGAAATTCATGTTCGTATGACCCTTCAAAAATAAGTGGATTGGCACTGGACTTGGGATGCACTTTCTCTGGGCCTTTTGCACGATGATCGTTTGGTCTGGTCCCTGGGATGGCCCTCCTTGGTTTCTGCATTAAGCAAATTCTAGCTCCCTTAGTCACGCACTTCCCTAACCAAGGTGGGTTTTGGCTCACAGCATTTTCCCAAGCATTGATGTAGGGGAATTGGTCTGGATGCCCTGGATTTCCAGTTACTGCATCGTGGACTTTGTGGATGATCTGGGGGTCCAAAGTGCCCTCCTGGAGCCACCCCACATTGAAAGTTGGCCATTCTAACTCACAAAGCATCCTAAGCTTTCCTGGCTGAAACCTTATGCCATACACATCTTCACGGAATGCACAGGGGAAGCTTTTCAGCATACAACCTAACATGGTTTTACTGTATGTGTTTCCCATTTTCACCCTGTGCTGGCGGTGCACAATAGTCACTCAAGCCTTACGTTTTGTCCGTCTCTGGCTGCATCCCTCGCGGGAGCTTTTGGCACCTCTTGACCTTAGCAGATTGGTATAAGCCCCCAATACAGAAGAGGGTCCCTGCAAAGGACCCCAGACCGCCCTTGATCGTATGAGGTCACCATAGAACTGCGGATCAGGACTCCGCACTCGCCCCGCAAAAATGATTTTCTGCATCTCACTCAGGCGCCACAAGCACACGCACACAACCACCCCCCTTTCCTTTCCTCGGACCTGGAGAGGAGACAGCTTCCTCCTGTATTCTCAGGACTACTAGGGCCTCCCCTTTGAGAGTTGATCAGGCTCCCTCCTAATTTTAGAATTAGGCTTTTCCTGCACTATGCCCTCGGGGGTCTTACCAGTCCATCGTGGGGAGCTCCTTGCTTTGTTCTCAGGGATTCTCAAACCTTCTGGTGCCCCCAGGTCATCCGGGAGGGCTCCAGTAAAGACTGCAAACTCTTTCTGGACTCAAGTGGGGTGCCCAGGGGCACCCAGGGCTGGGTTTCACCCAGGCCCTCCCAGCCTCCCCGGAGACATCTGGGAGGGGCAAACAACTGTTGCCACCTCTGACCTCAGTGCAGTCCCATCTGGGTCACCAGAAATGTTGTAGAGAAATTGGGTGTGCACAGTATCAAAGGCCAGGACACAAGAACTCTGAGAAGGAAGTTGGTTTATTTTGACCTGCCGGACTCAGCAGACTCTTGTCCTAATAAAAAAACCAAGCCCCGAACAGCCTTTTTCAGACCCTTTTATACAGAGGAAATAGGATTAGGGAGACAAATGGTGATTGTATGCAAACAGACTTTTGGTTAGTTTCTTCAGTATTTTATCTGAGTATCAGATAGGTTATTTCCTCTAGGTAAGTTTGATTTAACACATATTCTCCACATTCCAAGCCAGCTTGGATTTAGCATATCTTCCACATTTGTATGGATGCAATCTTGAATACACCTTCAGTCTTACATCCTTTCTGAACATTCAAAGACTCTAGGGCCTATATTACTTATTTGGACTTTTAGGGACTAGGTACACTTGGAAACAATTTTGAATTTATGCACAGGCTATATCAACCCTGATTTCAATGATCAATATTAACTTTCATTTTTGTCTTTCTTTGGATGCAGATTGAGAGGCAGTTGAACTTTGTGTGGTTACATGTGTACTTGAATACTTGTGTAGGTGTTGAATCATACTTTAAAATGCCCTGAGGCACTTACTGCTCAAACCCAGTAAACTGGATGGTCCCTTATAATGTGAATATAATCACACCAAAGAATGCCTCAAATACAGTTTTTTATTTTTACAAATTAGATACATAACTAAAGGACAAAATGGGTCTAATCAGTGGTTGATTTTTCTTCCTGGGTTTGTTGCCTGATTGGATTTAATCTTTCCAAACATTTTCCTTTATTGCAGATCAACTCTGATATAACTTTGTATGCAAGTATGTGGGGCTCTAAACTTTACCAGACAAGCTTGCATATAACCCATCATTGATACTTTTGACTCTGTCTAGAATCATAGAAGAAATCTCTTAGAGTGAAGTATAGGAGCTAAATAACTACTAAGTGCTCAGGTTCACTTGGAGTGCTTTTACCTTGTAGATGAGAAGTCTTCTTACTTTGAATGGCAGTACAAAGGCTCGACGCAGACTGGTTTTCTTCAGTGCATCATCTATCTTTCTCAAGGGAAAAGAGTTCACTCTTGGGAAGCCTTCAGTGCCCAAAGGATAATCATACCACCTTGTAGGACTTCTTAGGCCCTATCCTTGGTTCCATTCCATTCTTTTTAGCCGCTGTCTTTATGGAACTTAGTTAAGCAGGAGCTCTTTACTATGACTGAACTGTCATCATTACTGGTCAGCCTCACAGTTTTAGTTCCTGGCCAGTCTCACAAAGTGGCATCTCCTCTAGCACCCCACTCTACAAATTGCTCTAGTTAGGCCACTTTCTGACTGAGTCCCAAAGGACAAATTGCCACCCTTACAACTGACCTGTCATACTCTCTAGCTTCAGAAATAATCAGGTCATGACCAATTTGTTTCATCTGTATCCCCATCTACTTCCCTCCCTCCAAATTATTTGAACCATATCCCCAACAACCTATCATTTCCTCTTCAGTCCCAAATGTCAGTTTTGTAGGAAGTGGTTTTGAGTTAGGAACATGTACCTGAACAGAAGGTCCACTCTGGCCACAGACTTTGCTTCTAAAGAAGTAACAAATGAACCTCTGAAATTCTAATATTCTGTTCTGTAGAACATGGTCAAGATTATTATAATTTGTAAAATGTCTATGATTTGGATAGATTGGCTTGGCACAGAAATATATAACAGAATATTGGTTTTTTCTATTTTTTATTTAGGGCTGGTACTTCAGTTTATCATACAGATTCACAACCATGTAATAGTTCTCTCCCCTATACACACACACTAATTTTTCTCTTGAGACAAACTTTCACTTAGAAAGGGAAATTAGTTCCAATTTGCCTTATAGTGCAGAAAATTTCAGTATATTATTCTAAGATTCTTCTAGACTTTAAATAGGAGTAGCACAAAATGTAGTTCTGTTACCCTCTAGCAAAGTTTAAAAAATTATATTACCTTTACCTCAGTCAGGAATTTTATCCTCTCATGTTTATCTTCTAACCTCCTGCATTTGTCCCCTATTGTGTATTTTGGGTGTAAGGATTTGGGTTATTCCTTGGATGAGAAAAGGCTAATGGGCTAGAGAAGAGAAAAACCTTGAATCCTTTAGGTTGATATTTATATTAACTTGGAAATCATGTATTTATAAATGGAATTATATTTTCCATTTATTTGCAAAGTCTCATGGGTCTAATACATTATTTTTAAGTCATGTTTAACAATATTTATGAGTTTTTTTAGGTTTAAAAGTAAAACAAAGTTACATACGCTTTAAATTTTAAATGAATGCACAATGAATGTAACTCCTCTCATTGTCTGCTAATAAATGTATTGTATTTTAATACCACAAGGGAAGAGATCTACAAAAACATCCATTTTTGAAAACTTTGATTGTTCTTCAATAGAGCGTTTTCTGGCTGTTATTCATTGTAGTAAAATCCCATTATTGGCACTAAGGTTGATTGACTAATGGTTTGCTGCCACAGTACAATGTAGCACAAGTAATGACAACTTCCAATCTAGCCTCTTATTGGAAGACTGTGAAGAAGCTTTTCTGAAAAACCCTGAAGGAAAACCACGATTAATTTATCATTGTTTGGAGGACGGGAAAGTTAGTTCCAACTCTGTCCAGCAATTGATTGATCAAGTTTCTAATCTGAACAAGACCAGCAAAGTCAAGGTAAAATTCAAAGGGTTTCCATTTTTAATCTTCTATGGGAAAATTGATAATAGAAATATCAAGAATAGTGGGATTTTAACAAAGACAAGGAAATTAGGTAAGGATATTTTCATGTAAATTGATATTTGCTTCCATGTCTTTAAGGAACTAAGAATGAATCAACTCATTCATTCCTTCATTCATTCATTCATTCATTCATTCATTCAACAAATGTATTGAGTACTACTTTGTGCCAGGCACTGTTTTGGTACTTGGGATACCAAATAAAATTGTAGACCTTTCTATTTCAGTGAGGAGAGACAGATAATAAATAAGTTTAATAAATAAGCAAAATATGTATTATGTTAAAAGGTAACAAGTGCTGTAGAAAAATGATTGTAAAAATATAGGCAGGTCCCTACCTCACACCATATTACAAAAATCAACTCAAAATGGATCACGGGCTTGGGAGCAGGTGTAGCTCAGTGGTTGAATGCCTACTTTGCATGTAATGAGGCCCTAATCCCCATTACTCCTTTAAAAAAAAAAGGATCAAGGACCGATATGTAAGAGACAGAAGTATCAGACTCCTTGAAAAAAACATAGGAAAGCATCTTCAGGACTTTGTGTTTAGCAGTGGTTTCTTAGACTTTATACCTAAAGCAGAAGCAACAAAAGAAAAAATAGTTAAGTGGGACCTCATCAAAATGAAAAACTTTTGTGCCTCAAAGGACTTTATCATGAAAGTAAAAGAACATCTTACATAATAGGAGAAGATATTTGGAAACCACATATCTGATAGAAGGTCTTATATTTTTTTTATTTTACTTTTTAAAAAACATCAATTTTATTGATATACATTAATAAAGCATACAATTCATGCAAAGTATATAATCAGTGGTACTTTGTATAATCACATTCATCACTTCAGTCATTACTAGAGCATTTTCATTATTTCAATAATAATAAACAACAAGTGGACAAACAAGAAAATTCTTCACTTCTCAATTTTCTATGCTTTTCCTGCTGTACATAGCTGCTCTGTTTCTGGATATCCCTGCACATTTATTTATTTTAAAGAAGTTTTATTGAGATATATTCCCATACCATACAATCTATCTGAAGTTTATAATCAATGGCTTTTAGTATAATCACAATGTTGTGAACTCATCATCACAGAAGATTTTGGAAATATTTCATTACTCCACAAAGAAAAACCCCACACTCCTTAGCAGTCACGTCTCAATCCCTCCATCCTTCCTCAGCCTTACATAACCACTGATCTAATTTCATCTTTATAAATTGATTTATATTTACATTTTATATAAATGGAATCATACAATATGTTGTACTTTGTGTTTGGTTTCTTTCATTTAGCACAATATTTTTTGTCTGATATTAACATCTTGTAATGTTAACATAGTTCAGTTTCAAAGAAAAATGGTTTTATATATGCAGTTTTACCCATATTCATAATTCACATGCAGTATTACCATACTATACATTCCCATGTTACATTTTTTAGCTTTCCTTTTAGTAATATGTGTGACCTTAGACATTCCCTTTAAACCACTGCCATGCCTACATAATAGTACTGCTAATTACAAACATGTTGTGCTTTCAGCTTTTCATTTCCAAAATTAACACACACCTGTTTTACAAATTCTGCACAAGTTACCCTCAGCTCTCCATTCTCTAAGCTCATTCTATTTTCTGGTGACCCATACTCAAGTTATTAATTCCATGTACACAATATATTTAGTTCACAGTAGCACAATCATACAGCATTTGTCCTTTTGCATTTGGCTTGCTTTGCTCAACTTAATGTCCTCTAGCTCTATCCATGTTGTCATATGCTTTATGACTTCATTTCTTCTTACAGCTGCATAATATTCCATTGTGTGTATACATCACAGTTTGTTCATCCATCTATTGATGGACACCTGGGTTGCTTCTATCTCTTGGCAATCATGAATAATGCTGCTATGAACATCAGTGAGCAGATTTTCTGTTTGTGTCACTGCTCTCAGTTCTTCTGGGTATATACCTAGTAGTAGTATTGCTGGGTCATGTGGCAAATCTATAGTCAACTTCTTTAGGAACTACCAAAGATTCCTCCACAGTGATTGTACCACTCTACATTGCCACCAAAATTGAGTAAGTGTTCCTATCTCTCCAGATCCTCTCCAGCACTCATAGTTCTCTTTTTAATAGTGGCCATTCTGATAGGTGTGAAATGATATCTCATGTAGTTTTTATTTTTTTAAAAAGAGACTTAATTTTATATTTTTTACAGTTTTCCTTTTTTGCCCTTATTCTCCCCTCCTCCCCCACTGCCCCATTGTCTCCTCTCTGTGTCCATTCACTGTGTGTTCTTCTATGTCTGTTGTATTCTCATTAGGTGGCTCAGGAAACACATCCTGGGACCTTCCAGAGTGGGAGAGAGGTGATTATTCTCTTGCTCCACCTCATCTCCCTAGTTCACTGTGTCTCTTATTGTCTCTTCTCTGTGTCTTTTTTTGTTGTGTAATCTTGCTGCGTCAGCTTTCTGTGTGGGTGGCTCCTCCTGTGCAGGGCTGCACTACTTGCATAGGGGACACCCCTGTGTGGGGCAACACTCCTTGTGCACAGCGCACTACACTTTGGCCAGCTCGCCACATGGGCCAGGAGGCCCTGGGTATAGATTCCTGGACCTCCTAAACGAGAGGTGGAAGCTCTATCCATTGAGCCATATCCTCTTCCCTGTAGTTTTGATTTACATTTCCATAATCTCTAGTGATGTTAAACATTTTTTTCATGTGTTTTTTTTGCCATTTGTATATCTTCTTTGGACAAAGGTATATTCAAGTCTTTTGATGTTTTTAATTGGATCATTTGTCTTTTTATTGTTAAGTTGTAGGATCTCTTTGTATGTCATGGATATTAAACCCTTACCAAATATGTGATTTCCAAATATTTTCTCCTATTGAGTCAGCTACCTTTTCATCCTTTTGACAAAATCCTTTGAGGTGTAAAAGTGTTTAATTTTGAGAAGGTCCCATTTATCTATCTTTTTCTTTTGTTGTGAATTCTTTGGGTATAAAGTCCAAGAAACCACAACCTATCACAAGGTCTTTAAGATGTTTCTCTACATTTTCTTCTAGTATTTTTATGGTCCTGGCTTTTACAATTAGGTCCTCCATCATTTTGGGTTGGTTTTTATATAGGGAGTGAGATAGGGGTCCTTTTTCATTCTTTTGATTATGGATATCCAGTTCTCCCAGAACCACATGTTGAAGAGACAGTTTTGGCCCATTAACATAGCATTGGTAGGTTTGTAGAATGCCAATTGGCTGTAGAGTTGAGGGTTTATTTCTGGGCTCTCAATTCTATCCCACTGATTAATGTGTATCTTTATGTTTCGACTAGTATGTTTCAAGGTTAGGCAGTGAAATTCCTCACACATTGCTTCTCTTTTTTAGAATGCTTTTGGCTATTCAGTGCACTTTCCCTTCCAAATGAATTTGGGTAATTACCTTTTCTATTTCCTTAATGTAGGCTGTTGGAATTATGAGTGGTATTGCATTGAATCTGTAAATCATTTGGGAAGGATTGAAATCTTGATATTTGATCTTCCAGTCCATGACCACAGAATGTCATTCCGTTTGTTTAGATCTTCACTGATTGCTTTTAGTACTGTTTTGTAGTTTTCTGCATATAGGTCCTATACTTCTTTGGTTAAATTGATTCCTATGTATTTGAGTCTTTTTGTTGCTATTGTAGATGGAATTTTTACCCTGATTTCCTCTTCAGATTGTTCAATACTAGTGTACAGAAACCCTGCTGATTTTTGCATGTTGATCTTTTATCCTGCCACTTTGCTGAACTCATTTATTAGCTCAAGTAGCTAGAATGTCAGCACTTGTTTAATAACCATGGTGACAGTGGGCATCCTTGTCTTTTCCTGATCTTAGAAGGAAATCTTTCAGTCTCCTTTATCATAATAAGGAATTTTCCTTCTATTCCTATCTTTTGAAGTGTTTTTATCAAGAAACACTGGATTTTGTTGAATGCTTTTTCTGCATCCATCAAGATAATCATGTAGTTTCTTCCTTCAATTTATTAATATGGGGAACTACATTAATTTATTTTCTCATGTTAAACCACTCTTGAAAAGCAGGGATAAATTCCACCTGGATGTGGTGTATAAGTCATGATATGCTGTTGAATTCTATTTTCAAATATTTTGTTGAGAATTTTTGCATCTATGTTCATTACAGATATTGAACTGCAATTTTCTTTTTTTATACTATTTTTTTAAAAGATTTATTTATTTAATTATTTCTCTCCCCTCCCCCCCACCCCAGTTGTCTCTTCTCTGTGTCTGTTTGCTGCATCTTCTTTGTCCACTTCTGTTATTGTCAGTGGCATGGGAATCTGTGTTTCTCTTTGTTGCGTCATCTTGTTATGTCACTTCTCCGTGTGTGTGGCACCATTCCTGGACAGGCTGCACTTTCTTTCGCACTGGATGGCTCTCCTTATGGAGTGCACTCCTTGCACATAGGGCTCCCTATGCAGGGGACACCCCTGCATGGCAGGGCACTCCTTGTGCACATCAGCACTGCGCATGGGCCAGCTCCACACGGGTCAAGGAAGCCCGGGGTTTGAACTGCAGACCTCCCATGTGGTAGATGGATGCCCTAACCACTGGGCCAAGTCCACTGCCCTTTTATAGCATCTTTATCTGGCTGTGGCATTAGGGTAGTGTTAGCCTTCATAAAATGTTTTGGATAATTTTCCCTTCTCTTCAATATTTTGGAAGAGTTTAAACAGGATTGTTCCTGGAGTTTTCTTTGTTGGGAGATTTTTGATGATAGATTCAATCTTTTTAAAAGTGATTGGTTTGTTAAATTCTTTTATTTCTTGTAGTGTAGGGTTGTTTGTGTTTTTCTAGAATTTGTCCATTTCATCTAGGTGGTTTAGTTTGTTCCCAAACAGTTTCTCATAATATCCTCTTATAATCCTTTTTATTTTGTGGGGTCAATCGTAATTTCCCCCCTTTCATTTCTGATTTTATTTATTTGCATCTTCTCTCTTTTTTTCTTTGTTAGTCTAACTAAGGGTTTTTCAATTTTTATTGATCTCAAAGAACCAGATTTTGGTTTTGTTGATTTTCTCTATTTTTTGTTTCATTTATTTCGCTCTAATCTTTATTATTTCTTTCCTTCTGATTTCTTTGGGAATGGTTTGTTGTTCTTTTTCTAATTTCTTCAGTTGTTCAGTTATATCTTTGATATTTAGTTCTTTTTTCTTTTTTTTGATATATGTGTTTAGGGCTATACATTTCCCTCTCAGCACTCCCTTTGCTGTATCCCATAAGTTTAGATAAGCTATGTTCTCATTTTCATTACTCATTTCACTTACTTCTTTGGCCCACTGATTATTTAGGAGTGTGTTTTTCAGCCTCCACAC
This sequence comes from Dasypus novemcinctus, assembly GCF_030445035.2. NCBI lineage: Eukaryota > Metazoa > Chordata > Mammalia > Cingulata > Dasypodidae > Dasypus > Dasypus novemcinctus. The sequence continues at coordinate 14,959,688 of NC_080700.1, read as the reverse complement.
ATTTGTGATTTTACTTCTATCCCATCTATTATTGATTTCCAGTTTAATTCCATTGCAACCTGAAAATGTGCTTTATATAATTTCATTCTCTTTGTTTTATTGAGACCTGGCTTGTGACCTAACATGTGGTATATCCTGGAGAAAGACCCATGAGCACTTGAGAAGAATGTATAACTTGCTGATTTGGGAGGCAGTATTCTATATATGTCTGCTAGGTCTAGCTCATTTATCAGATTGTTCAAGTTCTCTGTTTTCTTGTTGATCTTCTATCTTGTTGTTCCATATAATGATATGAGTGGTGTGTTGAAGCCTCCAACTATTGTTGTGGGTATGTCTGTTTCTCCATTCAGTTTTGCCAGATTTTGCCTCATGTATTTTGGGGTACCCTGGTTAGGTAATAGACATTTATGATTAATTCTTCCTGGTGGATTGTCCCTTTTATTAATATATAAGGGCCTTTTGTATCTCTCATAACTTTTTTATATTTAAAGTCTGTTTTGTCCAAAATTAGTATAGCTACCCATGCTCTTTTTTGGCTACTGTTTGCATGAAGATCTCTTTTTCCAACCTTTCACTTTCAACCAGTTTGTATCCCTGTGTCTAAAGGAGTCTCTTGTAGGCAGCATGTGGATGACTCATGTATTTTTTTTAAAGATTTTATTTTATTTTATTTTATTTTATTTATTTATTTCTCTCCCCTTCCCTGTCGCCCCAGTTGTCTGCTCTTTGTTTTCATTCACTGTGTGTTCTTCCATGACCGCTTCTATCCTTGTTAACAGCACCCGGAATCTGTGTCTCTTTTTATTGCATCATCTTTCTGCATCAGCTCTCCATGTATGCGGTGCCATTTCTGGGCAGGCTGCACTTTCTTTCACGCTGGGTGGCTCTCCTTACAGGGTGCACTCCTTGCGCACCGGGCTCCCCTACTTGGGGGACACCCTTGCGCACATCAGCACTGCATATGGGCCAGCTCTACACAGGTCAAGGAGGCCTGGGGTTTGAACTAAAGACCTCCCATATAGTAGGCTGATGCCCTATCCATTGGGCCAAGTCCGCTTCCCATGGCTCATTTATTTTTAATCCATTCTGTCAGCCTATATCTTTTGATTGGGAGTTTAAGACATTCACACTCAATGATATTCCTGTAAGTTAATTATTTTCTTCCACCATTTTATTCTTTGATTTTCATATGTCATCTTATTTTCCTCTGTCTTATTTACTCTTTGGTTATTCTTTCTGCTATTCTTGTCTTCTGTACTCTCCTGCAAGCTTCTCTCTCCTGTCTTTTTCTTTTAGTCTGTAAGGCTCCCTTTAATATTTCCTGCAAAGGTGGATTCTTTTTTATGAACTTTCTTAGTTTTTGTTCATTTTTGAATATTTTAAACTCACTTTCATATTTGAAGGACAGTTTTGCTTGATAAAGAATTTTTGGCTGGCAGTTTTTCTTTTTTCATCTCTTAATTGTATCATACCACTGTCTTCTAACCTCCCTGGTTTCTGATGAGAAATCTACAGTAAGTCTCATTTGGCATCCCTCACATGTGACGGATTGTTTCTCCCTTGCTGCTCTCAGAATTTTCTCTTTATCTTTGATGATTGATCTTCTGAGTAATATGTGTCTTGTGGTAGGTCTATTCAGATTTATTCTGATTGGGATACATTGTGCTTCTTGGACATGTAAATCCATTTCTTTCATGATTGTTGGGAAATTTTCAGCTATTATTTCCTCAAACACTCTTTCTACCCCTTTTCCCTTCCCTTCTCATGACATATACATCATTGCATTTTTGTGTTACCATTCAACTTCCTGAGCCCCTGCTCATTTTTACCATTCTTTTCTCTCTGTGTTCTTTTCTGTCTTCAATTTTGTCTGTTGTGTCTTCTGTATCACTTATTCTTTCTTCTGTCATTTCGAATTTGCTGTTATATGTTGCTAATGTGTTTCTGATCTTATCTTTCATGTCTTTCCTTGCCATGAGCTCTCTTACTTTTCTGTTCGGTTTTTCTGGTTCTTCTTTGTGCTTCATCCATGTTTTCTTGCTGTTATCTCTTTAGCCATATTGTCTTTCAATTCATTAATTTTCTTTTGGAAATTTGTGTACATCTCATTGACTAGTTGTCTCAGATTCAATGTCTCTTTTGGGGCTTTGGTCTATTCCTTTCCCTGGGCCATTTCTTCCATTTTCTTAGTATGGCTTGTAATTTTTTGCTGATGTCTAGGAATCTGGTTAGGAAGGTGAGTTTACTCAGATGCTCAATCACTCTTTCATAGGAACTTAGTGGGAAAAACTGTGTGTTATTCCTGTTCTTTGATTCTTGGTTTAACCTGATCTGGGTCTTTAGGACTGTCCCTGTTAGTTGCTAAAATCTGGACCTGGACCCAGTAATGGGTTGCAGACCTGCTTCTAAGGGCCTTGGGAAAGGAGGTTGTAAAGGCTGGATAAAATTTTTTTTTACAGGTAGTAAGAAAAGGTGGAGAGGGGGCAAGATGGTGGCTGAGTGAACTTGCCTGGTAACGTCTCTGCAGGGGGCAGCTGGGCAGTGTTGAAGGCTCTTTGGGACCACGCTGTTTTGGGGATTTTTGCTGGTTGGAAGGTGTCTGGACGTGGATTTGGTGGGAAGGTAACAGAGAGGATACTTCTATAATATATAAACGGAGGTCCCAGCTGGGCGCGGAAAGTTCTCTCCTTGGGTGGGCGGAGCCGCGGTGTCGGGCGCTGCAGCAGCTCGGGAAGCCGCCGCGGCCAGGGTTGTTTTTTTGTTTGTTTTTTTCCTTATTTTGGAGGCTCTGTGGTGCTGAGGAATTCGTGGGTACTGGGCCGGCTGGTGGGGGGTTGATGGGACAGGACTCCTTTGCAGATCGATTTTGGGAGACAGACGGTGTTTTGTTGTGAAGCGGGGGACGTTTTGGTCGCCGGACGGGGGGGTAGCGCTTCCGCCTGGAGCCCCATCCCCACAGGTCCGGCTGCCGATCTGCAACGGAATTGGATTTTTGGCAATAAGGGGACACAATTGGGAGATTGTTGTAGGGTGCAGTGAGGGAGGGGGACACGTCTGGAAGCCGATTGGGGAATATTTTACGAAGTTTGGGACTTCCGGTCTTGGAGTCTGTTTTCGGCGTTTCCAGCTGAAGCCCAGCCCACCCGGCGGGGCTTGGGATCTGGGTCATTGAACTGGCTGTGGTGTAGAGGTGCCCTCAAGTGGCCGTTGTGTGGGAGCACAGGGAGGGAGCTGTCCAAAGGCTGAAACCCTGAGGAGTAGGTGAATTGCAGTGATCAGACATTAAATATAGAGTTTGCAGACCTGGCTTCCCCCACGGGGCTGGCACCCAGCTACGGGGATCCCTGAGGACTGTGTTGCACTACGGGGCTCCTAAGCTTCCTGTTGACCAGATTTGAGGTTGCCAGGTCTGGGTCCCCTGGACTCTGGTGGTCCACACCCCAGACTCACACCTCTTGAGTCTTCAGTGTCTCAGACTTTCCACTCCTGAATCCATCATGCCCTGGGGTCTACCTGGGGTCCTTGAGTGCCCTGGACCTTAACGTTTGCATTTTATCTTTATTGGTTCATATTGTTTTGTTTTTATTTTCACTTTATCTTATTTTTTACTCTTTTTGATGCCCTGATTGCTAATATTGCATTATCCCCTAGTCTTTTCTCCTAGCGTGTCCCCCAAAGTCCTTTTTTTATACAGTTATTTAGGGGTTTTTTTCGTTGTTGGTTTAGATAGTGTTGCAATTGTGGCACGTGTATACCTGTATTTCTCTTCCCCCTACCTGTTCCCCACCATTTGCCCACCCTCTTTTTCTTTCTTCCTTTCTGCTCGTCTTTCTTTTTTTCTTTATTATAATTAGTTTTTCTTTTTCGGTTTTCTCTCTCCCTCTTGTCCCTCATTTTCCACTTATTTTATTTTAATTCAAGTATACAATAGGTGCTACAGGGAACACCTCACATTTGCTGGGTTTTCCCATCCTCCACTGCCTCATTTCTGTGTGAACTGATTTAGGCTACCTACACTATCCCCCTTCCCCTGCATCTTGATATCCGCTATCATCTACTGTCTCTCCTATATTCCACCCCCCACCTCCCGTTCTTTGATCCACAAAGTGTCTAACTCTTAATTTCTAATACCTTTCTTCTGTTTTCTGTTTGGTATCCACTCTTGAAACTATTATCTTTCTTTTCTTTTTCCCTCTCTCACAAAAACAATAGCTTTGTAGCTCATACCATATTCCTCCCATATTCAGTCATCTACCTCATAAAAGGTACTCTACCTACAGCTATAACTCTACACAATCTACATGAATCTAACCTCCATCCTCCCAGATCTCATATTCTTGCTTTGTTAACATATATCACCAATACTATTCTACACTTTTTCCTTGCTTACACAATTGCCTTTCCCTGGCACTAATACTTTCCTTTAAAGTGAACTTAACCAGCAACAAGAAATTAGAATAAGAAGAACAAAGTGACAAAAAGAAGATATAACACTTACACAAAAATGACTGCTAATTAATCTTCAAGACTAGACAAAGAAGCTAAGGAACTGATTAAACCCGTCAAGATAAAAGGATGACCAGAAAGCAACAAAAATCGACCAACCAAATCAGTAATCAGGAAACCATGGCTGAATCCAATCAACAAACTAAAACTCAGGAAGGGGAGCAGAACTTCGCACAAGCAATGAAAGATCTCACAACATTTATCACCAACAAATTTGATGAAGTAATGAAAGAGGTTAACAACATGAAGACAACACTGGGAGGGGAAATTGCAGACATACGCAAAAACATAACAGACATGATGGGAATGAACACCACAGTTCAAGAAATCAAAAATGCACTTGCAGCAAATATCAACAGACTAGAAGAGGCAGAGCAGAGAATTAGTGATGTGGAAGACAGTACATCAGAAATCAAACAGATAGTAGAAGGGGTCGATAAAAAGATAGAAAAAATCCAGCTAGGATTTAGGGACCTGAATGACAATGCAAAACGCTCAAATATACGTATTATAGGTATTCCAGAAGGAGAAGAGAAGGGAAAGGGGTCAGAAGGAGTGTTGCAGGAAATAATGGCTGAAAACTTCCCAAATCTACTGAAAGAGACAGACGTACATATCCAAGAAGCACAGCGCACTCCACTGGTCATAAACCCCAACAGACCCACCCCAAGACATATACTCATCAAATTATCCAATGCTCAACACAAAGAGAAAATCCTAAAAGCAGCAAGAGAAAAGAAAACCATCACATACAAGGGAATCTCCATAAGATTAAGTGCTGATTTCTCTTCTGAAACCATGGAGGCAAGGAGGCAGTGGTATGATATACTCAAGGTACTAAAGGAAAAAAATTTCCAACCAAGAATACTATATCCAGCTAAACTAACATTCAAACATGATGGAGAGTTCAAAATATTCACAGACAAACAGAAACTGAAAGAGTATATCAACAAGAAACCTCCCCTTCAAGAAGTTCTAAAGGGAGTTCTGCAGGAAGAAAGGAAAAAACAGGACAGGCAGAGTTGGAGGAGAGTATAAGAGCAACAAAAAAAGACAAACTAGATGGGGGAAAAATACAAACAAAATATGACAAACACAAATCCAATAAAAATATGGCTAACACAAATAATTCCTTGAAAGTAATAACACTGAATGTCAACGGATTAAACTCACCTATCAAAAGATTCAGACTGGGACATTGGATAAGGAAATATGACCCATCTGTATGCTGTCTACAAGAGACACATCTTAGACCCAGAGACGCATGGAGATTGAAAGTGAATGGCTGGAAAACAATCATACAAGCAAACAATAACCAAAAAAAAAGGCAGGAGTAGCTATATTAATATCAGACAAAATAGACTTTAAATGTGAAACAATTGTGAGAGACAGAGAAGGATACTACATTTTAGTGAAAGGGAAAATTTGTCAAGAAGATCAAACAATCATAAATATTTATGCTCCTAACAAGGGTGCCTCTAAGTACGTGAGACAAACGCCGGAAAAACTAAGTGAAACAATAGATGCATCTACAATCATAGTGGGGGATTTTAATACACCACTATCTACCTTGGACAGAACATCTCAAAAGAGAATCACTAAAGAAACAAAACATTTGAACAGTATATTAGAGGAGCTGGAACTAATAGACATATATAGATCATTACACCCAAACACAGCAGGATATACATTCTTCTCAAGTGCAGATGGATCATTCTCCAAGATAGACCATATGCTAGGCCACAAAGAAAGGCTGAATGAATTCAGAAAGATTGAAATCATACAAAACAATATCTCTGACCACAGTGGAGTCAAGCTGGAAATTTGCAAGGGACAGAGGCCCAGGTTTCACACCACGATTTGGAAATTAAACAGCACACTCTTAGAAAAACAGTGGATCAAAGAGGAAATCTCAAAAGAAATCAATGGCTACCTTGAAACAAATGATAATGATAACACAACATACCAAAATTTATGGGATACAGCAAAAGCAGTACTGAGAGGGAAATTTATAGCCATAAATTCATATATCAAAAAAGAAGAAAGAGCAAAAATTGAAGAATTAACTGCACATTTGAAGGAATTAGAAAAACAACAACAAAGTGACCCAACAGGAAGAAGAAGGAAGGAAATAAAGATAAGAGCAGAACTAAATGAAATAGAAAATAAGAAAGCACTTGAAAAGATAAACAAGACCAAGAGCTGGTTTTTTGAGAAGATCAACAAAATTGACAAACCTTTAGTGAGACTAACAAAGAAAAAAAGAGAGAAGATGCAAATACACAAAATAAGAAATGAGAAAGGCGATATCACCACTGACCCCACAGAAATAAAGACTATCATAAGAGGATACTTTGAAAAACTATATTCCAACAAAAATGACAATTTAGAGGAAATGAACAAATTCCTAGAAACACATAAGCAACCCATATTGACGAAAGAAGAAATTGATGATCTTAACAAACCAATCACAAGCAGAGAGATAGAATCAGTCATTAAAAATCTCCCAACTAAGAAGAGCCCAGGGCCAGACGGCTTCACAGGTGAATTCTACAAAACATTCCGGAAAGAACTAACACCAATCCTGCTGAAACTATTCCAAAAAATCGAAACAGATGGAACATTGCCGAACTCCTTCTATGACGCCAACATTACCCTAGTTCCAAAGCCAAACAAAGACACCACAAAAAAGGAAAATTACAGACCAATTTCTCTAATGAACCTAGATGCAAAAATACTCAACAAAACACTTGCTAATCGTATTCAACAACACATTAAATGAATTATACACCATGACCAAGTGGGATTTATTCCAGGTATGCAAGGATGGTTCAACATAAGAAAATCAATCAACATAATACACCATATAAACAGATTGAAGGAAAAAAATCACATGATTATATCTATAGATGCAGAAAAAGCATTTGACAAAATACAGCACCCTTTCTTGATAAAAACACTCCAAAAGATTGGAATACAAGGAAATTTTTTGAACATGATAAAGAGTATATATGAAAAACCTACAGCCAACATTGTTTATAATGGAGAAATACTAAAATCCTTCCCTCTAAACTCAGGAACAAGACAAGGATGCCCATTGTCTCCACTCCTATTTAACATTGTCTTAGAAGTACTTGCTCGAGCACTGAGGCAAGAACCAGATATAAAAGGCATTCAAATTGGAAAGGAAGAAGTCAAAATTTCATTATTTGCAGATGACATGATCCTATACATAGAAAACCCTGAGAGATCTACAACAAAGCTTCTAGAACTCATAAATGAGTTTAGTAAAGTTGCAGGTTATAAGATCAATGCGCAAAAATCAGTAGCATTTCTGTACACCAATAATGAGCAAGATCAGGAGGAAATCAAGAAACAAATACCATTCACAATAGAAAATAAAAAAATCAAATACTTAGGAATAAATTTAACTAAAGAAGTAAAAAACTTATACACCGAGAACTATACAAGACTGTTCAAGGAAATTAAAGAAGACCTAAATAAATGGAAGAATATTCCTTGTTCATGGATAGGAAGACTGAATATTATCAAGATGTCTATCCTACCAAAACTGATCTACACATTCAATGCAATCCCAATAAAAATCAACACAGCCTTCTTTAAGGAACTAGAAAAACTAACTATGAAATTTATTTGGAATAGAAAGAGACCCCGAATAGCCAAAGACATACTGAAAAAGAAAAACGAAATTGGAGGAATCACACTACCTGACTTCAAAACATACTACAAAGCTACAGTAGTGAAAACAGCATGGTATTGGCACAAGGAGAGACACACAGACCAATGGAATCGAAATGAAAGCTCTGATATAGAACCTCACATATATAGCCATATAATATTCGATAAAGCCACCAAACCCTCTCAACTGGGAGAGAGTGGCCTATTCAACAAATGGTGCCTGGAGAACTGGATATCCATATGTAGAAGAATGAAAGAGGATTACCATCTCACACCTTATACAAAGATCAACTCAAGATGGATCAAAGACCTAAATATAAGAGCCAAGGCCATAAAAACCTTGGAAAGCAGTGTAGGGAAACATCTACAGGACCTAGTAATAGGAAATGGCTTCATGAATATCACACCAAAAGCACGAGCAGCAAAAGAACTAATAGATAAATGGGACTTCCTCAAAATTAAAGCCTTCTGCACCTCAAAGGAGTTTGGTAAGAAAGTAAAAAGGGAGCCTACACAATGGGAGAAAATATTTGGCAACCATATATCTGATAAAAAACTTATAACTTGCATATATAAAGAACTCCTATATCTTGAAAATAAAAAGATAAACAACCCATTTAAAAAATGGGAAAAAGATTTAAACAGACACTTCTCCAAAGAAGAAATACAAATGGCTAAAAAGCACGTGAAAAAATGCTCCAAATCTCTAGCTATCAGGGAAATGCAAATCAAAACTACAATGAGATACCATCTTACTCCCATAAGACTGGCAGCTATAAAAAAAAACCAGAAGAATACAAATGCTGGAGAGGATGTGAAGAAAGGGGAACACTCATCCACTGCTGGTGGGAATGCAGAAGGATCCAACCATTCTGGAGGACAGTTTGGCGGTTTCTTAAAAAGCTAACCATAGATTTGCCATATGATCCAGCAATACCACTGCTGGGTATATACCCAGCAGAACTGAAAACAAGGACACAAACCGATATATGTACACCAATGTTCATAGCAGCATTGTTCACTATTGCCAAAAGTTGGAATCAACCCAAATGCCCATCAACAGATGAGTGGATCAATAAAATGTGGTATATACACACAATGGAATACTACAGGGCTGTAAGAACAAATACACTACAAACACACGTGATAACATGGATTAATCTTGAGAACCTTATGTTGAGTGAAGCAACCCAGGCATTGAAGGACAAATACTACATGACCTCAATGATATGAAATAAACAAGCTGCCTCAAAGAGCTAGAGACTGAACGATAGGCTTACAGGAAATCAGGGGGTGGAGGAAGGATGTGAGCCGACGTCTGCAGGGGTGGAATTTATGATGAGCTGGCGGTAAGTATGAACACAAAGAAGAGATAAAATGGGGGCAAGAGGCTGCCTTTGTAGGGGGATTTGCGGGTTTGAGGGGGGATGGGGATGGGCGGATGAGTAATATTGCCCAAAAAGTGGGGGGAGGGAGGGGTAGCATATGAACACAGGAGAGTGTCAGGTGTTGGTTGAGAGTAAAATGCTGAGAAAATCGTATCAAAATATAATTAAGAGGGTTACCTGTTTAGGATGCTCGGAAGGGATGGTCCGATGCGGGACGGGCTCCTGGGGAATGTCTGAATGCTCATTTTGCCAGAGTGGGTGATACCATTGGGTAGAGACCCAAGTAGTGAGAGTGGGGGTGGACCCACATCCTGGAGAGGACTAATGCCATCAAATAGAGGGAACTGTATCTCTCTAGAGAAAGGGTGGCTCCCAGGGCATTGGGGCAGCTGAGCAATTTAGGACCTGAACACTGTTGCAAGTATCTCTGGACGTGGCTCCTCAGGAAACGTAGGTTGGCTGTCACTGTGGGCACCAAGGGGATGGGAAAATGGATGTTAAATGTGTGAAACCAACGTAAAGGTGGGGTAAGAGAGGAGTTTCATGAGAATACACAAGGATGGATATAAAATATGTAATATTACATCATAAACATATAGGGGATGACAGAATGACAATATAAACCATAATGTAAAACATAGGATAACTAAAAATGTTAGAAAACTGCGTGTCCTATAGTATGCACCACAATGTAAGCACAGATGTCACCTGGTTTGAAAGCTATTGTCTCAGACTATGTACATCACTTTAAGTAAATATGTTGTGAATAGGTTGTAAGAGTATCGCTGTGGAAGGGAAAAGGTTTTGTAGTGGATGTGTGGGAGTGCTGTATATTGCATACATGAATTGCTGTGGTCTAGGGCTCTTGTGAAGAGAAGTTCAATAATTAGGGGAAAAAAAAAAGGAAAAGAAAAAGATAGGATGTAGAATTTTTCCAAGTCAACACGTATTCTATATCTAACCTTTAAACCCATCGCTATATTCCATTTTGCTAGTAAGAGATCCTGACATGATATTGGGGCTTCAATATTCAGGAAGTTCTGGATCCCAGAGTGGTCCAACAATGGCAGTGGAGAAATACTGGTATGGGATACTATTGACAGGGGATATATGGCTGACAGGGAGCTATACAGGGCATATCTCCAGGGTGCATGGTAATGTTTGGATATACTCATAGTGGCAACAATTAAAAACTAAAGCTGGGGGGGTACTGGGTCCCTGGCTGGGGGTGCTGTGCCGTGGTCCCTAGGGGAGCAGCAGCAGTCCCCCAAGTGCAGCGGCAAGGTCCGAGAAGGAATGAAGGTCCAACAGTAAGCCCCTGATACTAATGACTATGCTTGTGAGCCTATAGGCCTGAAATAAGAACAAGGCCTAGAGCAGCACTGTGTCTGGGAATTTCCTCCTGACAGCCTTCATGTTACTCAAATGTGGCCAGTCTCGAAGCCTAACTCAGCATCTAAATGCAAGGCCTTCCCCCCAGCGTGGGACATGACACCCGGGGATGAGCCTCCCTGGCACCGAGGGATCACTATCAACTAACAACTGATAATGCAACTGGAAAATGACCTTGAATTGAAGGTTCGATGCGGATCAGTAGAATATCCCTGTCTACATAGAATAATATGACTTTAAAATGCTGTTTGATCTAATGTAAGGGGGAAATAGAAAGGATAAATGAGTTTATATGGCTATGAGTCTCTAAAAAAAAAAGAGTCTGGAGGCTGTCAGAAGGATTTCCCTTATGCACAACTGAGCAGAGTCTAAGAGACAGATAAAGTAGATATAATCCCCAGGTATTGGTTCCTTTGAGGGCTAAAGGGATCCACGGGTTCTACGGTCATGGCAGATAGGGCTCACTGCCATGTCAGATGGCCCTTCTATGGAGCTGGTGTTTCTGCGTGATGAAACTGAACCCAGAGGGGATCTCTTTTCATAAGACTATCATGCTGCTTTACTGGAATTGTAGTTGGTATTGGGGTTCAAGATATATTTAGGGGATTGAATCTTTTTACTGACAATATGATAGCCAGGCCCTGAGCCTCAACAGACTCCAGCTCCTACAATCTGAATTATTGGACTCACCTCATTCAGCTAAGATGGAGTTGAAGAAGGGCAACCACCACACCATGGAGCCTAGAGTGCCTACAACTGAAAGCAGGAGGATTGTATCCAGTAACCATGTGGAATCTGAGCCTCCTCTTGACATAGAGGTGCAACAGACACAACCAATCCAAGGACCTCAGAGAAAAGGTGGCAATGGAGTGGGAAAAGTGGACATGGTGGCTGATGGGTATGGGGAATGGCAGGAAGAGATGAGATGTGGAGGTGCCTTTGGGACTTGGAATTGCCCTGGATGGTGCTTCAGGGGCAATCACCGGACATTGTAAATCCTCCCAGGGCTCACTGGATGGAATGGGGGAGAGTGTGGGCCATGATGTAGACCAATGACCATGAGGTGCAGAGATACCCAGAGATGTACTTACCAAATGCAATGGATGTGTCACGATGATGGGAGTGAGTGTTGCTGGGGGGGGGGGGGAGGGGTGCGATGGGGGTGGTGGGGTCAAATGGGACCTCATATTTTTTTAATGTAATATTTTTACAAAATCAAAAAAAAAGAAAAGGTATATTTATTATTGCACAGTGTCTTTCAATACATTTGAAAAAGTCATTCATATTTATTATCATGCTATTTTTCTTAAGAAAAAAAATTGTTACCATTTCACAACTCTGCTAATACCACATAATGCCACAAATGTTTTAATTTCAATAATAAAAGCATTAAAAAACTTTTTTCTCTCTTTTAATATGTTCTTCCTCCCAGTCCACATATTTTCCCCTAAAATCATTTGTAAGAATTTTGAAGATTAAACTTTGTCACAGTTGTGTCTTGGTGTGGAAGTATTAAACTATAAAAGTAAAACCTGCAGCATTAAAGAACAGATACAAATAAGAAATGTGGATCTGACAACATATCCAACTTCACTACTAATCAAAAACGGACAAAAGCAAGATTTTACTTCCAATTTTTAAATTGTAATAAATACATGCCAAAAATGCTTGTACATGGAGAATTGATCTACGTTCATGTCTTTCAGATGGATTCTCAAGTATCGAGATTGTAGTTCAAAACCTATGAACATTTGCAGACATTTGAAGAATATTTTCAAAGTATTTTACAGAAGGACAGCACCAAAGCCTATTTCTACCAGCTATGAATGAGAGCATCTCTCTTACTGCTGGCAAGCATGAAAATTGACAATTTAAAAATAGAAAGATTTTCCACCAAAGTTAATGGACAAAACATTTGAAATCATATTTGCTTTAATTTCCTCCCATGCACTTCCTTAGTTCTCCAGCAGAAGGCGATTGTTGGCAGCCTCATTTCAAATCCTGGTTGGAGTATGTTTGCTGCAACAGGGACCATATCAGTGTGATAGAGGATCCTGCCCGGAAGTTAAGAGCCTTATATTCAAACTTCTCTGAGGCAGTTCTCCAGCCTTTGCTGGCAGTCCCATCCCTTTCCTGAGGTAGGGAATAAGTCCACTCCCCTCTGTCTTCAACCAGTCCAGGTCAGTAGAGAGGGAGATTGAGAGGGTCGGATCTCCTTAGCCCCTTGGTGGCTTCCAGGACAAACAATGGTGCGGCCCCACCTGTCCTGGACAGGTTCGTGGGCACAGCAGACCAGATTTGTGGGTCAGAAGCTGAGTCAGCCTTGGGCTGCATTCCTCTCTCCCCCCTTTCTGAGGAGCTGGATCTCTGGGGCCCCCTTTGTCTGTAGCTGCAAGCCCCAAGGCCTGGGAATTCAAGAGTGTCTATAGGATGGGGAAGTTGCCAGACTTGCTCCTTCTAACTTACAGTTTTACCAATGTGATTCTTTTCCTTTGCCCCTCTCTCTTCTGGGCAGGGTCCAGCCTTCTGGTATGCTAAGCCCTACAAGATATTTTTCCAGGCCATTTCTGCCTGTCCTCTAGCTATTTTTCTGGAAGAGAAGAGAGTCCTATGTCTTTCTCCATCTTTCTCTGATAGAGCTTTAATTTCCAGAATATATAAAGAAATCTTGCAACTTAACAAAAAAGACATATAACCTAGTTTAAAAAAATAAGCCAAAGATTTGAATAGGCATTTCTCCAAAGAAAATATTTGAATGGCCAGAAAGCTCATGAAAAGATTCTCAACATCATTAGCCATCAGAGAAATCAAATCAAAATCACAATGAGATACCATTTCATACCCATTAGAATGACTGCTGTTAAAGAGGTGGAAAATGGCAATTATTGGAAAGGATGAAGAGAAATAGGAACACTAATTCATTGCTGGTGGCAAAGTGAAATGGTGCAACTTCTGTGGAAGACAGTTCGGCAGTTCCTCAGACAATTAGGTGTAGAATTACTTGATGACCTGGCAATCCCACTACTAGGTATACAACCAAAAGAACTGAAAACTAGGATTTTTTCCACACTGATGTTCATAGCAGCCTTCTCCATAGTTGCCAAAAGATGAAAGTAAGCCAAGTGTCCATCAGCGGATGAATGGATCAACAAAATGTGGTGCGAATATATATATACAGTGGAACACTGTTCAGCCATTTAAAGGAGTGAAGTTCTGATGCATGAGACAACATGGATGACCTTGAAGACATCATGTTGAGTGAAAAAAGCCAGACATAAAGGACCAGTATTGTGTGATGTCACTGACATGAAATAATTTTAATAAGCAGACTCGTAGAGTCAGAATCTAGAATGTGGGTTACCAGGAAATGGGGTGGGAATAGGGAATGGAATATGAGGCATAAAATGTACAGGGTTTTATTTGAAACGATGGAAATGTTTTGGTATAATGCATGATGGTGATGGTAGCACAATATTGTGAATGTACTTAACAGCACTGAAATACATATCTGGATGTAATTAAAAGGGGGAAGACTAGGTTGTATATATGGTCGTAGAGTAACAATTTTTAAAAACTCTGTGGAACTGCACTACACAAACAGTGAGCCTTAAATTAAACCTTGAGCTATAGTTAATAGTACAATTATAAAAATTATCTGGTTCAGAACATACTTGGCAGAGGAAAGAGCAGGAGCGGAGGAAATGGGAGTGAGCCTGGCACGTTTAGGGAGAGAACAGAGGCCAGTGTTGCTAGAGCAGAGTGACGGAGGAGAGCAGAGGAGGAGAGAGAGCCAGAGGCAGCAGGTGGCCTGATCGTGAAGAACCTTAGAGACGATTTAAATAACCTTGGCTTTTCGTTTTTGGAATGGCATAGGAGCCGTTGGAGGACTTGAAGCAGTAGAATGACAGGATCTGACATGGTCGTGTGACAGTGATGTCTTAAGCTGCTGTGTTGAGAGTAGACCTTGGTTTGGAGGGTCGTGGGGGAAAGCAAAGTCAGGGAGCTATTGTAGTCTTCCAGGCAGGAGACACTGGTGGCTTGGACCAGGGTGGTAGTAGAGGGGGTCATGAGAAGTGGCTGGATTCTGGATAAATTTTTGACAGTAGAGCCAACCAGGTTTCCTAATGGATTAGATGTGGATAGAGAGGAGAGAAATAAATAGCAATATATGACTACAGATATGCTCTGTGAGTGGTCATGACAGGTTCTTCTCTGTGCTTTTCTCACAAGGACTGAGTCTTCTCTCTGCTCACTGAGAATTAGTGTAAAGAGAAGCCTTTTTATAGTGACCTTTCTAAGAACATTGGGAAAAACAAAAAACTGAGGATGGGTTTGAGAGATGCGTGGCAGGATTTTAGAACAAATTATAGGCTTTGCAATACTGTAGACTGAGATACCTTGATATATGTGTTTATAATTAGTGTTAAGAGTATATTGAAAACAACTCTAGGATTTCTGTGCCCAGCCAGAATTTTTCTTTGCATCTTTTAATGTGGAAAAGACAGCTTGAGACTAGCAGAGATTAAACCAAAGAACTTTAAGGATAAAAAGAAGTGTACTTTTATTATAGTTCATCTCCAGAACCATTTCATTCTTTGTTTTAATTATTTTAGTATCAAGCTACTCTTTCAGGTCCCATGAGAAAAGATATTAATTCCTATCACTTACCTTTATCCTATAAATACTGCTTTTTAAAAGCAATATACTAGAATGCTGAATTTATTTAATCAAAATAGGAGTAAAATAAGCTCTCTCTACCATGATTTATACTTGTAAATGTAAAATGAATTTCCATGCCAATTCACTTGATAGGCTTTTTGAAACCATTCTAGTTTAATATTCTAATCTTATCAAATATTAATCATTTATTAACCATATGTATGTTCTTTATAGATAGGGCCTTCTTCTTTCAGTAAACTCAGCAAAGTACCATTTTTATATAGCAAAGTATCATTTTGCTTTTTATATTTTGTAGAGTTATAACTGCTGGTATAAAATTTGATACTGGTGTATTTCAAAGGTTATTTATGTTGAGTGGTATGGAAATAAGACAGAATTTGCACACATAGGCAAAAAAATGTAAACTTTTTGTTTTGTTGTAACATTGTCCACATAAAATCCCCTATAACTGAATGCTCTGGAAAATATAAAAATACAGACTCCATGTGACCAATGTGTGACCTCAGACATATTACCGAACTTACCTAGTTTCCTTCTACGTAAAGTGGGGATAATAATATTTTCCCTGTAGAGTTGTTGTGAGGATAAATGTAAAGTACTTAGAACAGTCCTGGTGCATAATCTAGCATTATAAAATTGTTTATCCCTATATGGGAACTCTGTATTTTATGCATGATTTTTCTGTAAACACACAACTTCCCTAATTAAAAAAATGTATAAAAAAGTGTTTACCACTACTACTCCCTCCCCCTTCTGTTATTCTTATTTTTGTGTATCTTACTTTCACACTTCTCTTTTTTTCCAGCTCATTGATCACTCAGGAGATCCTGTAGAAGGAGTATATAAAACTTATGTTTATGTAGAAAACATTATTAAACAGGTACATATGCAAACCCTGTAAGATTTTCATCTAAAATATCTTAGACTGTTTTCCGTAAAATGGAGTTTTCCAGAGAAAACCACTTTTTTTTCAAACCACTTGTTATTTACAAACAATGCGGCTGTTTCTGTTGTCAGTTCGTCCTCACGATCTTACCATGATATTTCTCACACTAGACATCTTTCTTTCTCGTCTTTCTCACAGAGCTCTCTGGTGCTTGAATGCTTGTTATATGTAAAATATATTTCAAAAGTGCCCGTTCAAAGGTAAGTATTTGAGGAAAACTTTAGGTTTTTGCAATAGAGTCTCCTTAGCTTCCCTGTACACTTTGAATTTTTATGTATCAGAAAAGTCCTTCTCAAATGTTTCCACCACATGATCCCTGACAGCAGAGGAGGAGGACAGCTCACCTCTAGGGTCTGAGAACAGAGGACCACAGAGGTGTCTCAAGGTCAAACTTTCTTTGAAGCTTCAAGTATTATCTTGAGGTTTTATAAGAGTTATATATTCTGCTCAGTAGTATGCCTGTTTATATTTAATATAAAAATCAGCTTTAAAGTATACATTAGCAAACATGCTAATAATGATTATAAAACAAAATAGCCCCATCTTCAAGTGAAACGCATATTAAAGGAAAATATACCATGGTTAGCCCCTTGACCACCTCCCCAGGGTACTGGGGACCTATTGAAAAGTAGGGGATTAGATTATCTTTTCTGATTAATTTGCATTACCAGCATGGAGATTTGTTAGCTGAGAAGAGTAAGCTCCAAACCTAATGATACGAGTTCTGCCAACACTATTTGTGGAGTATTCTTTAGTCTAAAGGCTATTACCGATTTTGATCTTGTCGATAACATTGTGAATTTTAGGATCATGATAAGTAAAATGCATTGGGTAGAATGAATGGCCACAAGTAAAAATGAACTTATTAACCATCTTCTAATGCTTGAAGGACACACAACATATTTTCAGTCATCTAATATGAAGACTAGACATAACGGCAGAGGTATTTGATACCAAGAAACCCCATCTTAGTAATTAAATTCTTATAAAATGTAACACAATCTATTTCTCAGGCATTAATAGAAATCTTTAAAATTTTTCATCCACCAGATATAACCAAAGATATTGTGAAACATTTTTCAGGAAACAAGTTCCATAAGATTCAAATACCCCCCTAGCTTTATTTTTAATAAAAGGAAAAGGTTTTCTTTTTTATTGTTTTTAGTATTTCCTTTTTCTCTCAATTGGTGTTTGTTTTTATAACTATAGACATATTTTTGTAGTTGTACAAAGGCCTCCTGGCTTGGATTTGCCTTCATAAGTAGGTAAAGCTCACTGCAGACCTGTGTGCTGTCCCACACTGCAAGGTTTTTATACTCATTCATTTTCATGTGCTTGTTCTTGGTGTTTAGGACATACTGGGCTTTGAGAACACAGACCTGGAGAGTAAGGATTTGGGCAGTGAAGATTCCATTCCAGAAGAAGATGATTTTGGTGATGTTCTGTGGGACATACATGATGAACAAGAGCAAATGGAAACTTTTCGACAGGCTTCTAATTCAACCCATGAGTTGGGATTTGAGAAAGTAAGCATGCTTGTTCCAACAGAGATCAGTCCCCATTTAATGGCTGTGTTGTGATTGTGTTCCCACCTAAACAGAGTCAAGGTGAAGACTGCCCTTATGCTTTGATTATCCATGTTGAGATGCAATTAAGTTTATTGTATAGTGAAAGAGTCAAATAAACTTATAAACATCAAACATTTTCATCTATAGATTACGATTTATAACCCACATGCTCATTATGCCACCATCTGTAACCACCCAGACCAAGATTAGGATTTTAGGAAGCCTGGTAGAAATAGTAAGGCAATTCTTAGAAGAATCAAATTATTAAAACATTCAGAAAACAAAGCACAGAAGTTTATCCAATAGGCAGATTAGTCCCTTTTTATTGGTCTAATCAACACCCTTAAATATCTGAACAAATTAGTAGAATTTGAAGTGCACAAGAATCTATGCCCAAGTTCAAAAAATACTTAATAATGTAAAAAATCTGTGTAAGAACTAATATGTTAAAGAATATTATAGTAGCTAACATCAACATCTGTGCTTTAATAATTTAGACTGCCTGGGTTTGTGTCCTGTCTCCACCGTTTCGTACCTGTGGATTTTGATCAAGTTACTCAACCACACTAAGCTTGGATTCTCTTGTCTGTAAAGCGAGAACTAACATAATACCTCAGAGGGCTACTGAAGATTTGATAAAACAATACATGCAAAGTTCTTAGCAGAATACTTACATAGTGAGTGATAGATTAGTCATTTTATTTATTTTATGAGAGAGGTATTATTACTATTATTAACTAAATGATGGAGGATGATTATAAGTCAACTGTATTTAGTATTCTGGGGCATGTGCATCATCACAATTTAAATTCCCTTTTGTTTCTAGTATTACCAAGGACTTAATGATCTAGTGGCAGCACCAGCACCAATTCCACCTCTTCTTGTATCTGGAGGACCAGGTTCTGGAAAGTCTTTTTCTTTTTATCCAAGTGGTATGATGCAGTGGAAACTGTTGTTGTTTTATGTTGTTGTTGTCTAAATTGCTGAATTCATTCAACAGAACACGTTATTGCATGTCTGGCTTCCTGTGTGACCTGTACAAAACATTAAAGAGAAAAGGAGTAAAGTAATAGGCTCATGCCGAAGTATATATATAATTTGGATATAAGAGAAAGATATAGGTTAACAAAGAAATAGGAATGGTGAGCATTTGTACTTACATACATAATTTATATAGAAGCACTAAGGGAATGCTGTGTAAGGAAGTAGGGCTGTGTGGTGTGGAATTAGGTGAATTATGGAGGTGATATGCTTTTGTTTTCAAACATTGACTTCATCTTAAAGGTTTCATTGAGATTTTAAATATTTGAAACCATAAGACAAATATGCGCTATTTAGAATGAAATCAATCTTAAAGAACACCAAAAGGCAGGATAACTGTTACCATGAATGCAATCTAATTCTTTTAATCATGGACTTCAAATAATATGAGAATAATTTTTTTTTCTTTCATTTTAGTTTATTACAATACTTAAAAATAAAAGAAATAGTAAGTATATTCTTTCACTCATAAATATCATTTACATTGAAGTGTTAGCATATGTTTCCTTTTTATAGCCCTTTTAAGTCATATTTGGGAAATAATATTTTTATACTTAATAATGAAAGATACATTCATTTTGCTAATGCCTTAATCTCCAGTACAGACTACTGTACTTAAATTAGTTTATGCCAATTTGTAATTAGAATGGATCTATAATTACTTTTAAAAGTTTATTTAAAGGATCAACAAATGGAGTAAAAATGTAAATCTCTGTATTTATGAAGGTGGCTGACCATGTGGTGCCTGAAGGTGGCATTTGATGTTTAGTGAATTGTGAGTTCTTTTTTGTTGTTGACAGTAAAGAGGCTTCATTAGTCTTCAAAAAAAGTCTTATCTTTTTCTTCCAGGATTCAGTTACAACAGAAGAATTCCCCTAACACACTAATTCTTTCTCATTTTGTGGGGAGGCCCATGTCAACTGGCTCAGAGTCTTCCTTAATTATTAAGCGACTCACTTTAAAGGTATAGTATGCCAGCTTTTAGAACATTTAGCATTTTAATTCAGATTCTGAGATTTTTGAGGTGGGTAAGTTCCTGATGATAAACCAATTTTCATTGGTATCCATTTGTTTTGATTTTGTAGAAGCTTTCAAATCAACACTTTATACACCTGGGTCATCCTGGCGACTCAATTTGGGTTTAAAAGTAGGGCTGGAATATTTCCCACTAGCTGTAATAAAGTGTCTCTCTCTTCATTGGCATGTGTTCTTATCTTGTAGTTGATGCAGTAAGCTTCTTGAGGAGTTTCCACGTTGGCTAGAAAAGCTCTCTAGGCCCACCATCAGGGCAGCAGCAGCAGCATCATTGATTCTATAGATCAAGTTCAGGTACTGTTTTCACTTTGTAAACTACTAATATACTCAGGCAAAAATATTAGTAATGGCTGCAGCAGACTTTCAAATGATGTATTTGTGAGAAGAGGTTGATGTTGTTTATTTTATTTTTGCTTAACTCCTAGGGAGGAAGCATGTGGATAAAAGTATACCTTATGTCAGTAGACACTAGTATCTTTTTGGGAAAGTCCAACTGCATTAACACAATTAGCAAAGAATGGTCACTTTGGCATATTTTTAGAAGGCTTAATGTTTTCTTAAGTGTTCAGAATTCAGAGCAGTAATAACAGTGTTTTACTATTTGTTCTTTTAATGTTCTAAGAGAAATAATCCCAAAATAGGATATTATCCTTAATTAATAACAGAGTAAGAGAAACTTAATGAGAATTCCATTTTACTTGGGGAGCTTTTATTGGGTTGTCTAGTAGATTTTAAATGAATAGATTGATTTTGTTTTTATATTTTTAAGCAAGTTGAAAAACACATGGAATGGCTGATAGATCCACTGCCAGTGAATGTAAGAGTAATTGTTTCTGTGAATGTAGAAACTTGCCATCCAGCATGGAGGTAGGATGCTAACTTTTAGATTACGTAAAGTGTTTCAAGTGCAAATAAGGAAACTGTTTTTGATATGTGTTTGTTGTTTTCATATTTTTCATGTAAGTATCAGTGAGGATGGGAGAAATGGATGAATTAAAGTACAGATAGAATCTCTAGGATCTGGTGATGTTTAGATGTGACATGTGAGAGAGAAGGAAAAGATATACAAGTTTCTGACCTGAGAATTTAAGTAAATTGTGGTTCCATCTGCTGACATAGGAATCACAAAGAAGGCTCAGGTTTGTGGGGGAAAGATCCTGAGTTTAGTTTTTAGACATGATTAGTCTGAGCTGCCTATTGTAGCTCCAAGTAGCAATGTCTAGTGGGCAGTTTAATTTATGGATGAGGAGAACAGGGAGTGCCAGGCAGGGGTGATATCCTGGAGAACTGTTTTCCTGTTTAGACATTTTTCTCCTAATTGCCTCCTCCCCATGAAATGTTAATACCACACATATTCTGTATATCAGTGTATGTGTGTATGATATGTATGTATGTCTGTGCTTGTGCATAAAAAGAGTAAGATTTTTTCACACACACCACCCCCTCAACCAATTTGCACCATCCTTGTGAGAATGCATGCTATAGGAAAATTAAATTCAGACTGGATTATATGTACCTATGGAACATGCTGTGTCTTTTCTTCTTCTTAAAGGAACCAATACCTATGTTTCACTTTTCCTGATTGTATAGAACATAGAATTAGAATGGTTTACCACCTACTTGTATAACAGTAATACATATGGTCCTTATTTTATAATTTTTGTTGTGATTAATAGTTGAAAGTAATGATACTCATGTTAGGATGAATGAAATAAATTAGTATTACTATTAATATGATTAACAGAAATTAGCTTTGCTTACTTTATAAGGGTATTATTAAAATGTAAGTTCTTAATGAATTCTAACCTTTGTGAGTAGATTATAGCTTTTGTATTATGAGAAGAGAATTTCATTTTTTTTTCCTTCAAATAAAAGATTGTGGCCTACACTTCATCTTGAT
Organism: Dasypus novemcinctus; assembly: GCF_030445035.2. Classification (NCBI taxonomy): domain Eukaryota; kingdom Metazoa; phylum Chordata; class Mammalia; order Cingulata; family Dasypodidae; genus Dasypus; species Dasypus novemcinctus. The sequence continues at coordinate 14,937,533 of NC_080700.1, read as the reverse complement.
CCTTTAAATCCAAAAGATGCAAAATCTGTTATAATTGCAGAATGTGACTCTGTAGACAATAAACTGAGTAAAGAGCAGGTAAGTGTTTTTCATTTTGATGCTGTCTTTCATTCTATCAGCTTTCCTGCCTTTCTTACATGAGACTCAAAATTAAAAATAAGAACTCTCTACTATTATAAGGTTATTTGGCATTGAGTAATTACCTTGTAAAATGCATTCCATCTTAAAAACTAATGACATTTATAGAATAGGCATTAAAAAGATTTTGGTCTTAAGATTTACTTTGATGTATAATAGAAAGTATCTTCAAAGCAAAACGCACTTGCACAGTGATGGCTTGTGCAACTTTGTGGCAGGAGGGCTGCCCACAGCCCGGCTTCCCCCGTGGCGATGCCACTGATGGGACGGCAGGGACGGTGTTGTGCTCGCCGGGGTATTTGTTGATGGCTCAGTTGTAAAGATTGCTCAATTCCAGGATGGTTTTGTATTTTTGTTTTGTTTTTTGGGAACCTGATGCAGGAGTTCTGCTACACTGTCGTTCTACTACAACCTGCTGTGCTCTTTATGTCACCCTTTTCAGCAAAATGGTTACACGGTAAGTGCTGGCTAATTTAAATGCTCTTCTGTGTGTTTTGCGTTTGCTGCAGACCCTTCCTCACCGTGTGGAACTGAGAACGGATCACTCCAGCAGTCTCTTGGGCCACTCAGATTCTGTTTACTCTAACAGTGATACAAGCAACCTATGAGAATGTGACTACATTAATGACTGAAGATTGAGTAGGTCATGAATTGTCATGACTTGCTGGATATGTTTGCTCAGTTTTCATCATACTAACTCTCCCTACTGGGGATGGCAAAAGAAGGCCGTCTTCACCTTTGGGACCCACCCGTGAGTGCTCTGTATCACTTGCTCGAGGCCCCCGGCGCTGAGAAAGTGAGCATGTAGCCAAGGCACAAAAACGTTATTTTGTCATGTGTCCTTGAATGTAGGTAGATATGTATGTTGGTTGGAATTTTTTTCAATTTTATTGAGACGTATTAATAAAGCATAGTAATAGAATTCGTCCAAAGTGTACAACCAATGGTATTTTGTATAAGCGTGTAGTTGTGTGTTCATTGCTTCATCATTATTAGGGCATTTTCATTATTTCAATGATAATAATAAACAAAAACAGGCAAACAAACAAGAAAATGCCTCACCTCTCATCTCTCTATGCTTCCCCCACTCTACATAGCTGCTGCTTCTGGCTATTCTCTCCAAAGTGTATAATCAATGACTTTTAGGATAATCACAATGTTGTACATTCATCATCTCAAAAATTTTAGAACAATTTCATTACTCCAAAAAGGAAGATTCCACAACCCTTAACATTCCTTCCTCTGACCTACATGACCACTAATCTCACTTCATTTTTATAAACTGATTTATATTCACATTTTATATAAATGAAATCACACAATATGTAGTACTCCATGTCTGGTCTCCTTCACCTAGTATAGTGTTGTGGTTTTTTTTTTTTTTTTGGCTGATATTAACATTTCATACTATTAACTTACATTTGTTCAATTTCGAAGAAAAAGAGTTGGAATTTGTAATTGTCTCCATTCTCAAAATCCTGATAAACTTTTCATTTTAAAATAGAAATTCTTCTTTTATACATATCCATTAGTATTTTGCCTTTCAGTAAGGCATTAGAATGTTCCACTCCTTTTTTCTTCCATACATCTTTATCCTTAGTCTATTCTAAACCAGAGTTTTAAAAAATTTAATATTTAGGTATCAATCACAATAGATAATAATCCTACCACAACTCGTATTTCTAGACACTGAATTGAGTACTTCTAGCATTTAATTCCATACTCTCATCGTAAGCACCAAATTTTAAATGAAAAAACAGTTTTGTAAAACTTTCAGTTACCCATATTTCTACCATCCTTTTCTACTGTCATCAGTTTTGTAGCACTGTATCTGGCAGCTGTCAACTTGAGTAGCTGGCATAAGTACAGTTTTAGAATGTGAGGCTTCTTCCATACATTTCATAATGCTTATTGAAATGATCTATTTTAAAAGGGACCGTGGACCACTTTTGTTTTTTGTGTTCTTTACACATCTTAATGTTTAACAAAGAGACTACTAGTAAGTATTGTGTCACTATTTTAAAACAAACCTTTTCTTTAATGATTGTTTTTAGCCTGTTGTTTTCCAAATTCTGGCTGTAAACAAATGTAGTTTGCATGGGTAACTAACTAATAAAACTTAACATACAATTATTTTCCTGTTTTCTGTATATATACAGGTGGCATGCTTCTGGGTGATAGGACCCTTGTATTACTCATTTTTATAGTCATAATGAATAGCAGCATATATTCAATAATGCATAGTAAGTGCCAGCATATGATAATTGAATTGAATTAAATGGTACACCAAAATTAACTCAATGACTCTAGCAGCCCCATAAAACTGCATTTTCCTGCATCATGTTTTATTGAATTCCTGTTATCAATTGCAGTACAAAAAAATAGAAACAGTATTGTTTTATTTACCCCCAAACTTTCACAAATGTTGGTAGGCCATAAGAAATGAAATCTATTCTCAATTCCAACAGTGCTGGGCAGAGAGGAAATTTAGATAATGTACTTCATCAGTGTTTCCAATGTCAAGATACTGTTTCATTATATAGACTTGTTCTGCAATCTATACAGGAGTCCATGGCCAATGATACAGAACTAATGAAACAGGTAAAGTATAATTTAAAAAGTATGCAAAGACGATTACTTTATACATGAATTAAGGTAAAACATCTTTTAAAATTTGTGATTAAATATGTGAAATAAACATATACAGGTACATTTGCAACCATAGTGAGCTTGTTAGCCAGAAATGATGTCTTGGTAGAATTTGCCTTGTCATGATTACCACTAAGATTTATCATCTTTTTATATTCGTTGGCTATTCTTGTTTCCTCTTTTGTGAACTGAGTTCAAGTCCTTTACCCATTTTGTAAACATATTGTCTTACTCTCATGTGTAGGAGTTGTTTTTTTTAGTGGTAATACTGATATATATTTTAAATTAGAAAGATAACCTGTATTGATTACTTATTACAAAAATAAGGGAAAAAAATACCAAAAAACAAACCCATAAATTCATTTGAAGTAAAATGAAAAAGACAATTGCGCATTGGGCTCATGTTTTCAAACTTTCTTATACTTCTGTATAGGTTTCAAATTACTTAATATCCCCATGATCAGGATTAACAAAAGTTTCTGGGTGAGAATTTAATAAATCTGACTAGATTTGTTTTATATTGAAGAAGAGAAAAGGTAAGGTAGCCATTCCTGCTTCTAGTGAGATTAATGCCAATCCTAACTGCACTGCAAGTAATAAAGTTTTTTGATCACAGTTTAGAACTGTCTTTTTGTAAAAAACAAACAAAAAACCCCTTCCTATAAAGTCATTATACATTTCAGCATATCTGAAGAAGTCAGCTCAGGAACGTGTAACTGCAGAGCATTGAAGATGGCGTGATGCAGCAGAGGCGCCTGCGCTGTGTGGCGCTCGGGCTGAGGCTGGGATTGGTCTTTCAGGTGGGAGTTTCCGGGGCATTGGGGTCGTCCTGAATGACGTTTCAGTGATGGACGCAGGCCATGGTATATCTTGTGGTAACTTACAAATTTGTGTGGGAGAGAGTGTGAACGATAATGTGGGCTGCGGTCCACATTTGGTGGCGCACTCCGACGTGTGTATCTGGTTGTGGCAGGCGTGCCACGCTGATGAAGGTGGTGGTTGGCGTGGGGAGCGGGGGAGGGCTGGGGGTGGGGCTGATGGGCATCCCCTACATTTTCTATGTATCATTAACGTAATCTAGATATCTTAAAAAAAAAAGTATAAAACAAAACAAAACACCAGCAGAACCTTTCAGGCTCATTTCAAGAACCAGGTAATTCCCAAGCCATGGTGGAATTCACTTGGATTGTATAACCAAGATTGTAAATTACATTTTAGAATTCTTTATTTGTGTAAGGTGTTTGAAATGACCAAGAAATAATAAAATCAAGGCAAAAGAACTGAAAGATTAGGTCATAAATACCAATTTTTTTCTTGTGACAAATTCTCATAGGTGTTTTGTTACAAACTATTTTCATTTTTAAGAATATGAAACGCATAGGAATTCTTAAACGTACTGCATACAAATCCTTTGTTATAGAGTTGGCAAATAAAAATGTACTGTTTGTTTCTTGTCTTTTAACTTTATTGTATCATTCATAATACAAAGTTTTATTTTGACAAGGTCAAAATTATCAACTCTTTTCCTTAACAGTTAATGCCTATTATTTCTTGTTTACAAAAAACTTAGCTCTCATAAAGTTACTTAGATATCATTTATGTAAGTGTATCTGCATGATAAATGTAAAGCCCCCTGTCAAGTAGCACACTAACATGTTACCATGGGCCTGTTTCTAGACTCTCCTGCTCCAGTTTTCTCTGCCCCTTGCCAATACCACACTGTCATGGTTAGTAGAACTCTAAAGTAAGTCCTGATATTTGCTTGGGCAGGTCCCCTTTCATTATTATTTTTCACAATTGTCTTGGCTAATTTGCCGTATATGAATTTAGAAATGGCTCAGCAAGTGTCATGAATTTTAATTGGAATTGCATTGAGTTTAAAGATTAAATTGGGGAAAATTATGTGAGTTTTCTCCTCCATGGAAACCTAAATAACCCTCCCTTTATTCAGTCAATTTTTAGTGTCTTTCAATAGTGTTTTGTCGTCTTCTCCGTAATGGTCCTGCACATCTTTTTAAAAATTTGTTTCCAAGTATCAGTATCATATAGTTAAAATTAACATTTTTAAATTGTTTGTTGCTTGTGTGTTTAATTCTTCTTTTTGAGTATTTTATCTCCAGCAACCTTGCTTTTAGAGTTTGAACTTGAATCCATTTTTATGTTAATTTCTCAGCTTGTAGGTTCCTGGGTTTTTGTTTTTTTTTTTAAGATTTTATTTATGTATTTCTCTCGCCCCCCTCCAATGGCCACTCTCTGTGTCGGCTTGTATTCTCGTCAGGCAGCACAGGGGATCAGTGTCTCTTTCTACTGTGTCATCTTGCTGCGTCAGCGCTCCTTGTGTGCGGCACCACTCCTGAGTGGGCTGTGGTTTTGTGCTGGGCGGCTCTCCTTGCACAGGGGCCACTCCTTGCATGGGGGGCACCTGTACACGGGGGCACCCCTGCGTGGGCCGGCACTCCTTGCATGAAGCAGCACTGCACATGGACCAGCTCCACATGGGTCAAGGAGGCCCTGGATATCGAACCCTTGGACCTCCTGTGTGGTAGGTGGGTGCTCTATCTGTTGAGCCACATCCGCTTCCCTCCTGGGGTTTTAACTTCTTGTCCCACCCTCACATCTATAAGCGTTCTTGTCATTGTCCTGTGCCTATGGGCACATGTTTTGCTCATGCACTTCCTAACTGGAGGTAGGGCCTTTCGGAGGTGCTGGTGTTGGCAAGCATTCCGTGTCCAGCTCCTCGCCTGGGCGTGCGAATCCCAGTTACTGGCCCTGCTGCCTGTCTTGTCACCTCAGCCATGCCTACGCCACCTTATCGCCCTCAGCCTCAGTTTTGGCACTCGGGGATGTCCCTTTCTTAATCTGCAAGTTCAGCTGAGCATTTAGAAATGTTTTGTTACATTGTCAGCTACTGTTAGGTGTTTGTTGTAGGAAGGTCATTTTCTTCCACCATCTTCCCAGAATTGGAACCCTGCATCGGTTTTAATAGTACATTTCATGCAGTTTTACTTTTCACTAAACTTTTTTCTGTGTGTGCTATATTTGGTGTGCTAAATCTTATATATGCACTCTTAGTTGATTAAGCCTTTTGGATGGTGTGTTTTATTGTCAGAAATCTTTTTTGGTTTAATACATCATTTTAATGATAAGTTTGAATAAAAAGTTAACAAAAGAATTATTGTAGAACTTTAAATGACTGCTGGTTACTTGCGGAGGTGCTGTATGATCATGTGGATTTGTTTTTCTCCCTAGATTCTCTGCCTTGTCAATATTAGTCACAATGGTGTGAGTGAATCAGAACTGATGGAACTATCCCGAGACGTCCTGCACTGCCCTCACTTCCCTTCTTCACAGTTTATACAAGATGTGTTTGTTGACTCAAGTTTCAACATTTGCAAGTAAATATCATTTTAATAACTTCGTAATAAGGTTTTTTTCTTTTTTTTCTTTTTTTGCTTAGAAACATCAACATATCATTGCATGGTTTTACAATGTTGTTATTTTAAATGTTTCAAATATAAGACAAAATTGAAATTTGGTATTACAAAAGATTTTGTAATGATTTTAGGTTAGCTATAAAATTTGCTTATGTACTACCTTAAAGGGGTAGCTATTACTTTAAAAGTAGAATTTTTTTAGAAGAGAAAGAATACTGTTTTCACTTTTATGTTCCATTTAATTACACTATAGTAATGAGCTTGTCCTCTGTAGGTCAGTCTGCCTCCATTCACAGCCCAATTCTTCACAGCTTAATAGCTCCACAACCTTGGCAACTTTCAAGCTTATCCCAGGGACTGTAAAGAGACAGCCCTTGGTCCTTCTGAGATTTTAGACATGATGTCTGGCACAGAGCAGTAAATGCTTAGTAAATATTGGCTAATACTATATTATCATTTGCAGTTCTGTGGTTGATTTATAGATGTGTACAAATACAAATGAAGTCTTTTATTTGAGTATGCTTTATGGTATTTGTGGGTGTGACTGTCATTTCACTGATTTAACCTTCTCCTTTATTGTGTATTTTTAAAATATGTTTTACTCTTTTTAGTACTTTTTCACTCCAAATTTATGGGATCTTTAATATATTAACTAAAATTTTGAATTCAATTTCATTTTGAATTCTTAAAATATTAGTACAGGAATCTTTATTCTAATTTATGTTTTTCACATGAATATATCCTGAATTTAAAAATATTCAAATGCCATTTCAATTACACAGGTATAAAATTGAAAAAATTATCAATTCTTTTTTAGTCATTCATTGTTATATGTATAGCAACTTAGAGAAAATAAGATGTATTATTTTTCCTTTTTTTCTCCAGGCTTGGGAAACAGTAAGATTGGAGTATATAGACAGTCCAAGCATTATTTCTTCATATAGGCAAAAGCTCATTAAGTATTTCACCATGCAGCTAAGGTATTCTAAATGTCCATGTTGTTCTTATGTAGCTTCTACAACACACTCTACCTTTGGGTCCTTAATATTTTTCCAAAGGTTTAAACTTAGGTGAAATCAAGTCAGGATTATTTTTATTATTTTTATTTAATTCTAGTTAAATAGTTTAAAATATGTGTGCCATTGTGTATCCAAGGGTGTATATTTAGATCCATTGAAGTTTTTTTTTTTTTTGGTAGTTCAATTTTAGGAAATGTCTTTAGAGTTTGGTTGGTTGGTGGTACTGAATTTTATTGAATTTATTTTCATAGTTTGGTAAAGTTTATGACTTTGAGCTAACTTTCTCAATATAGAGTATTCTTAAAGAGTCAGGGGCATATGATAAATATGTTTTCCTGAAGACTGTTTGAAGCAATCTCATTGTGGGAAGATATCATTGAGTACTGTCCCTTCTCTTGTAATAGTCAGGACAGAGTGACTTGGAGAAGTGCAGACGAACTCTCTTGGCTTTTTCAGCAGCAGGGAAGTAAGCAGAAATTGCAGCATTGCCTCCTCAATCTCTTTGTATCTGAAAACCTTTATAAAAGGTAAGAAACTTGTTGTAGAACATCTTTGTCCAGGGAAACAATAAAATGGATTTAAAATAGTTGTTCAGTTTAGCAAAGAGAACAATGGCATTTTCCATTTAAAAACTGGTCCAGTTTATAGTGGTACCTGAAGTACCGTGTGGGAGAAAGTTTAGGACAATTTGCAAATATGCCATGAAGTCTTCTTTTCCAAGAGAAAAAGTAAAATGATAGTGTAATTGTTGCAACATAAAATCAGAGCTGGAATGTCTTCTGGGGCAGGTTTATAGCTTACTGAATTTAAGCACCCAGAATTGTTCATATTGTCTGCCTCTCAGGACCTCAGACAACTCAAAGTGTGGCCTTTAAATCAGACTCTGGGCTCCAAATAGGATCTTACTTGTGTTGAAATTAAAGAAGGGGTTACCTTGTGAGTCATAAATTTATTTTGTTTGTCTCCTCCAGGTTGTTTGAATTTATCAGTGGCAGAACCACCTTTTTATGAGCCGTACTTCTGATCTCCTGAGCCTCATGAGGATTTTCCTGCCTCACTTAGAAATTTAGTCACTTCTCATAACATAATTTGTTTTGCTCTTCAGTGAACAGTCAAATTTCTTCACTGAATTCCTTACATTATTTCTGATTTCCATCCCACTTTTCTGTGTTTGCTCGGAAATCAAATTCATTCTTAGGTCTACCAGCTCTGCCATCCTACTCAATATCATTTACAAATGAATAAGCTTACTTTCATCAATCTGTTTCTGGATGAAAATACAACATAGACACTGTGATAATTTGCTGTATTTCAATAGTTTCTTCTGTTCTAATTTCCATCATTTGAGATGATTTTGGGGTAAGTTCAGCAGTCAACTATAGATATCATGAGATGTCTAAAAAGGATGCAGATAAATTTCTATTATTGAGTAATCATAATGTTGTTAGTGATAACAGCCAAGCTATGGAGGATTTACTATGTGCCATTGTCTAACACCTGAAGCACATAGTGTTGGTATCTCCATTTCTGCAGATAAGGACAATGAAGTGAAAAAGGTGGGACAACCTGCTCAAGGTCACACAGATTCAAGTCGAGATCATTCCAAGTTTATAGCCTTACCTTATTATACTATACTTACCTACTGATCAGTGTAACTAGCACAATATGAATTGTGGCATTTTCACTATTTTAAATTTTGTTTTTTTATGAAATTACTGTTATTTGTTAAAACAGAAGACACTTTGCTGAGTTGCTGAGTTATTGGCAGTTTGTTGACATAGACAAAAGTGCGATGGCAGCGGAATATTTTGATTCATTGAAGCAGTATGAGAAAGACTGTGAAGGCGAGGAGACCATGATTTGCTTAGCTGATCTTTCCGAAACTCTGGGGCGATTTCTCAAAGATCTAGGCCTTCTTAGTCAGGTAACTTCATCGGGGAGCCAGTGATGGTGTGGGATTTCATGAGGTCTGACACGTTTACTCTTCTTTCCTTGTAAGGGGTTAGTACAGCTTTTCATTTATTGTGCTAAGATTCTTAAGGGTTCATCAGATGACAGATCTTATAGTATTTCTTTTTTTAATTGCCCTTTAACCTTTTTATTTTCCCAGGCTGTGGTGCCGTTGCAGAGGTCTTTAGAAATTCGAGAAACAGCTTTAGATCCAGATCACCCAAGAGTTGCTCAGTCCCTCCACCAGCTAGCAAGTGTGTATGTGCAGTGGAAGAAGTTTGGCAATGCAGAACAGTTACATAAACAGGCATTGGAAATCTCAGAAAATGCTTATGGGGTGGACCATCCACATATTGCTCGGGAACTTGAGGCACTTGCAACTTTGTACCAGAAGCAGAATAAGTTAGATTTAGATCAGTCAAACTCTGGTTTTATGAGGGAGAGTTTCAGTTTTTAATGTACTTTTGTGATAGGCTTTGTTTGGTGGCTGTGTACTTTTCCTTGTTCTCTATTCTTTTGAATGCACCATGTTCAAATAATATTCATCTTTATTCATGGGGTTAACAAAATTAAAACTACAAGATTCATCTGTATTTGAAGATGCGTGGAGGCTGTAGTATAGACTTTGGAATCATAGAGGCCTGAGTTCGAGTCCTGTCTCATTCGCTGATTAGCTTTGTAATATTGAGACTACTAATTAGCATAATATGGAGGTCAGCAAACTATAGCCTGTGTGCCAAATTCAGTCAGCCACTGATTGGAATCTCTTCCTCTATCAGAAATCATTTCTTTTGTTCCATCATAAGTGATATACTAGAATTTTTTCTTCTAACTTATAGAAGTACTGTTTAACACAGATTTTGTAAGAATTTTGGATTTATATTTGACCAAAAATTACCTTGTATGGAAGGTGACATAAAACTCAAATTTTGGGTTTTCATTTAGTTAGCTTGCCCTGCTGAGTTAAACCCAGTTAAAAACAAATGCCAGCTGCTCGGAGGACTAATTCATTCCTATTCCATAAGATTTTGTTTTCTGAAGGTTTTTGTTAGAGTTTTATATTTCCATATGAATATCACTTCTAGAAATAATAATATATTTAATAGTCAAAAGCAATTTTTACACTAGGAGAGGAATATTTTCATTTCACTGAAGTATGATATTTAGAACATGTTTCTTTTGACTTATTTTGCCTTTTTTTTTTAAAGATACGAACAAGCTGAAGATTTTAGGAAAAAATCCTTTAAAATTCATCAGAGAGCCATGAGAAGAAAAGGCAACTTGGTAATGAAAGATTTTTTGTATTGAGTTTGAACTAAAGAGGTAAAGAGCATTTTGGCATAACATAATATAGGCGCATAACTCTCACATTTAGGAGCTTTATTTTAAAATGACTTCTGAAAAAGGATAAAAATTTTCTTATTTACTTATATGTATTTAAAGGATAGTATTATTGAGAACAAATTAGTAAAATTTTGAAGTTCATTTCAATGTTAAACTTTGGAAGATGGATTTTAAAGCTGGTTTGATTCTTTTTTTATAGAGTTGGAAAAGGGAATAAAAGAAATTTAGTTAACATTTTATCTTAGATGCAAATGTAGAGAAACTCTTTCTCTTGAAAGCAAGAAACATTATTCTTTAACTTGCTGGTAAAATCCAAACATCGCATGTTTCTTTGTTATGACTTAAAGTGCTAGGTGCAATTTTAAATACTTGTTTAAATGTTTAAGCATTGGGGCTGGTAAATATCTGCAAGTTAATTCTGTTTTCTAATCTTTTGAAACGCTTTGAGGTATATGTTCACTTTGCTAAAATATCTCATAATCCACAAACACACTACAAACACATGTGATAACATGGATGAATCTTGAGAACCTTATGTTGAGTGAAGCAACCCAGACATTGAAGGACAAATACTACATGACCTCAATGATATGAAATAAACAAGCTGCCCTAGATAGCAAGAGACTGAACGATAGGCTTACAGGAAATCGGAGGGTGGAGGAAGGATATGAGCCGATGTCTGCAGGGGTGGAATTTAAGACGAGATGGTGGTAAGTATGAACACAAAGAAGAGATAAAAGGGGGGCAAGGGGTTGCCTTTGGTTGGGGCTTTGCGAGTTTGAGGGTGGCTGGGGAGGGACGGATGGGTAACGTTGCCCAAAAATGGGGGGAGGGAGGGGTAGCATACGAACACAGGAGAGGGTCAGGTGTTGGTGGAGAGTAAAATGCCGAGAAAATCATATCAAAATATAATAAAGAGGGTTACCTGTTTAGAATGCTCGGAGGGGAGGGTCTGATGCAGGACGGGCTCCTGGGGAATGTCTAAATGCTCATTCTGCCAGAGTGGGTGACACCATGGGGTAGAAACCCAAGTAGTGAGAGTGGGGGTGGACCCACATCCTGGGGAGGACTAATGCCATCAAATAGAGGGAACTGTATCCCTCGAGAGAAAGTGTGGCTCCCAGGGCATTGGGGCAGTTGAGCAAGTTAGGCCCTGAACACTATTCCATCTATCTCTGGAAGTGGCTCCTCAGGAAATGGAGGTTGGCTGTCAATGTGGGCACCAAGGTGGAAGGGAAAATGGACGTTAAATGTGTGGAACCAAAGTAAATGGGGGGTAAGAGAGGAGTTTCTTGAGAGTACACAAGGATGGATATAAAACATGTAATATTACACCATAACATATAGGAGATGACAGACTGATAATGTAAACCATAATGTAAAACATAGGATAACCAGAATTGTAAAGAACTGTGTATGCTAAAGTATGCACCATAATGTAAGCACAGATGTCACCTTGTTAGAAAGCTAATGTCTCAGACTCTGTACATCACTTTAAGTAAATATGATATGAATAGGGAGTAAGAGTATCACTGTGGAAGGGAAAAGGTTTTCTGGTGGATGTGTGGGAGTGCTGTATATTATATATATACATTGCTGTGGTCTAGGACTCCTGTGAAGAAAAGCTGAATAATTAGGGGGGGGGGGGAAGAAAAAGATAGGATGTGGAATTTTTTCAAGTCAACATTCTTTATCTAAGTTCTTTATCTAACTTTATCCAAGTTCTTTATCCTTTAAACCCATCGCTATATGCCATTCCCTAGTAAGGGACCATGACATTATATTGGGCTTCAAATTTCGGGGAGTTCTGGATCACAGAGTGTTTCAACAATGGCAATGGAGGGATACTGGTATGGGATACCAATGACAGGTGATATATGGCTGACAGGGAGCTGTACAGAACATATGTCCAGGGTGCATGGTAATGTTTGGATATACTCATAGTGGCAACAATTAAAAACCACAGCAGGGGGGGTACTGGGTTCCTGGCCAGTGGTGCTCTGTCGTGGTCCCTAGGGGAGCAGTGACAGTCTCCCAGGTACAGTGGCGGGGACCGGGAGGGAGTGAGGGTTCAACAGTGAGCCCCTGATGCTAATGACTATGCTTGTGAGCTGATAAACCTAAAATAAGAACAAGGCCTAGAGCAACATTGTGCCTGGGAATTTCCTCCTGTCAGCCTTCATGTTACTCAAATGTGGCCAGTCTCGAAGCCAAACTCAGCATGTAAATGCAATGCCTTCCCCCCAGCGTGGGACATGACACCCGGGGATGAGCCTCCCTGGCAACGAGGGACCACTATCAACTACCAACTGATGATGCAACTGGAAAATGACCTTATATGGAAGGTTCAATGCGGATCAGCAGAATATCCATGTCTACATAAAATACCATGACTTTAAAATGCTGTTTGACCTAAAGTAAGGGGGAAATGGAAAGGAGAAATGAGTTTATATGGCTACGAGTTTCTAAAAAAGAGTCTGGAGGCTGGCAGAAGGATTGCCCTCATGCACAACTGAGCAGAGTCAGAGAGACAGATAAAGCAGATACAACCCCCAGATATTGGTTCCTTTGAGGGCTAAAGAGACCCATGGGAGTTATGGTCATGGCCGATGGGGTTAACTACCAGGGCAGATGGCCCCTCTTTGGAAATGGTGTTTATGTGTGATGAATCTGGACTCAGATGGGATCTCCCTTCATAAGACTTTCATGCTAATGTGCTGGAGGTGCAGTTAATGTTGGGGTTTAAGATATATTTAGGGGATTTGAATCTCTGGACTGACAATGTGATAGCCAGGTCCTGAGCCTCAACAGACTCCAGCACCTACAATCTGATCTATTGGACTTACCACACTCAGCTAAGATGGAGTTGAAGAAGGACAACCACCACACCATGGAGCCTAGAGTGATTACAACTGAAAATGGGAGGATTGCATCCAGCATCCATGTGGAATCTGGGCCTCCTCTTGACATAGAGGTGCAATGGACACAACCAATCCAATGTCCACATAGAGGAGGTGGCATTGGATTGGGAAAAGTGGGCATGGTGGACGATGGGTGTGGGGAAAGGCAGGAAGAGATGAGAGGTGGAGGTGTCTTTGGGACATGGAGCTGCCCTGGATGGTGCTTCAGAGGTAATCACCGGACATTGTAAATCTTCACAGGGCCCACTGGATGGAATGGAGGAGAGTATGGGCCATGATGTGAACCATTGTCTATGAGGTGCAGAGGTGCCCAAAGATGTACTTACCAAATCCAATGGACGTGTCATGATGATGGGAACGAGTGTTGTTGGGGGGGGGAGAGGGGGGGTGGGGGGGTGGGGTTGAATGGGACCTCACATATATATTTTTAATGTAATATTATTACAAAGTCAATAAAAAAAATAAAATAAAATAAAATGAGAAAAAAAAATATTCTTCTGAGAGAGATTACCAGTTAATTTATTTTATCGCTTAGAGTCATTGATGCGAAATGTTTTAATTTTCATTGTGTTATAGCTACCTTGTAATTTCCTTTGATTTTCTTTTTTGATCTCATATGAGTTGGATTCTTAATTCTCATACTATTAAAATTTGGGTGATTTAAAAAAATAAATAAATAAATAAAATATCTCATAATCCTTTCACACAAAAAGCTTTTATTTTTAGAATATGATGCCATGTGGAAATGTGTAGTCTTAGTAACCATTAGATTCAGTGTGACACTTAAAATAATGTGATTTACTTTTAAAAAGAAAACAGAAAAATATTTTTATTTTTCATTTTTTTACACTCAATATATTGTTCCAGAATCACAGATTATGCTTACTTGGTGATTGCTTTTCTTTCTGTGTTTGCTCCAGTATGAATTTGTCCTTTTACGTAGAAGGGTTCCACAGTTAGAAGAGCTCACTTTAGGTAAAGACACGGCTGATAATGCCCGGACGCTCAATGAGCTGGGCGTTCTCTACTATCTCCAAAATAACCTGGAGTGAGTACCACAGTGTCAGGTAATGAAAACATGTATCCGTTTGTCTCTTAGAAGCAAAGCTATTTTCCATTTCTCTCAAATTTATCATAGAAAAAAATTGCTAAACGCTAGAAAAAACTGATAAAAACCATGCCAAATTTCATGTATTTTCTCTGCTTTCACAGTGTTTCCTTAGTACTTAGAAAGTTATTCTGTAGCTTCTGTAGTTTGTTTTATGTGTTTATGAAAAGTGAAACTTGAGATTACTGGAGAGTAAAGACAAGAGTAAGGATGATTGCTGGTTTTATTCCTTCAGGTTCTTTGGATATAAAATACCAAAAATGGCATTTATGTGTACACTTTCTGAAAAAGTATTTTTGGACTTCTTTGAATGTCAGAAAAAAAGAACAGATTTGACATTTTGGATGTTAGAAAAAAATGTAAATATTTATCCCAACTTCACAGAGGTTCTTTTTTTAAAAAACTATTTAGTATTAACATCAAAGGGAGAGGGAGTAAGTAAAAGTCTTTTGTTTGAGTTAGGTCTAATATTAAAGTTTTAAGAAGTTTGTTTAGGAAAATATTTATGGGGTTTGTCTTTAGGAGAAGTGGATAATACATATTTTAGAATCTATATTTTAGGCCCTCAAATTTTGAGGGAAAGCATTTTTAGTTTTCGGAAAAGGGCAGGAAGGGATGGGGTGGGAAAGAGGGAGAGAGAGAATCTTGAGCTTAATCCTTTAACTATCTTGGATTTAAGAATAAAAAATGTTGTATCATTTCTCTACATAACGACGAGTGATTCTGACCTCTAGAGTATAAATTAATTAAACCATTTTGGGTTTTGTTCATAGAACAGCTGAACAGTTTCTAAAGCGTTCCTTAGAAATGAGAGAGAGAGTGCTAGGACCAGACCACCCTGACTGTGCCCAGTCTTTGAATAATCTGTTGGCACTGAAGTGGACACTGCTATCATTGTTACCAATTCTGCCCAACTTTCAATAACAGGAAATAGTTAAAAGAGTCTGGAAGGGGTTTAAAGGGAAAGAGATAAGTGGAAATGAGTTTTTATGATGCTATCTCTGAACTATGTACAGTAGCAACTGACTGACATTTCTCCACCACCAGGAACAGTGAGAAGTAAATTGGTGATCCTAAAGGGCTTTCTGAATCATCAGAGTATTTTCTTATTCATATAACTTTACCTTTATATTTTTTACCATATAATCTCTTCATATATTTTATTCTATTCTATAACTTTAGCAGTTGAACTGAGAAGAATGCTTTTACTGAGATTTTTTTTCCCTCAAATAATTTAAAAGATTTATTTATTTCTACACACACACACACACACACACCATCTGCTGTGTCAATTCACTGTGTGTTCTTCTGTGTCTGCTTGTTAGAGAGGGCACCAGGAACCGAACCTGGAACCTTCCAGAGTGGGAGAGAGTTGTTCAATCTCTGGCGCCACTTCAGTTCCCTGGTCTGCTGTGTCTCTTATTTTCTCTCCTGTGTCATTTTGTTGCATCATCTTGCTGCACCAGCTTTCCGCGTGGGCTAACACTCCTGTGCAGGCCAGCCCTCCTGTGAGGGTCAGCATGCCACATGGGCCAGCTCTATGCAAGGTCCAGCTCTCCACTCAAGCCAGCTCACTGCACAGGCCAGCTTGCCTTTGACCAGGAGGCCCTGGGAATCGAACCCTGGGCCTCCTATATGGTAGACAGGAGCCCAATTACTTGAGCCACATCAGTTTGCCTCAAATAATTTAATACCATATTTTATCTTAATGGGAACAGCTTTCTGATCAGATAGTTTTTATTGCCTTAACATTTTTTCCCTCAGATTTCACTGTCATTTTTTAGGGGAAACTTGACAAGGCTATACCTTTGTATGAGTTGGCTGTTGAAATTCGACAGAAATCCTTTGGCCCAAAGCATCCTAGTGTGGCAACTGCCTTGGTGAATTTAGCTGTTCTTTATAGCCAAATGGTAAGTTCCCCCATTTTAATTCTTTACAAATGAATGATGTTTTGTTATAAACTAGAGAGAAACATGAGTTAGGTATGGCACATTACAAATGATTAAAGAAAATTTAGATTATTTATCCTCTAATGCTTCCTTTAATACTTGAGACTACTGAAGATGGTTCCTTCCTCTTCATGTAAAACACCAACTGAGTGTTTAGTTTAGGATATGAGCTTAATATTTAAATACTGGAGACTCCTAAGTCCTATATAAGAATGTCTTTAGGCTTGTGGCATTTTCCTCTGATAAGTAAAGAACAGATGTGTACTCACTGGGCAGTCAGGAGAGGTTTGTGCTTATGTTTACCGATTAAAGTCGAATGGTTACCAAGTCAGGTCTAAGGCTCAGATTTTTGGCTACTATACTGCATCTCATATTATGATTGTTTATAAATTAATCTATGGATATTAACTTAAGTGCTTACCACAGTAGGCCAGCTTAATCTCAAGTAATTTCAGAAACCCACTGTGTTCAAGTAAGCATTACTGCTTTTTTTTTTTTTAAGAAAAAACACATTGAAGCTTTGCCATTGTGTGCAAGGGCATTCAAGATTTATGAAGACAGCCTGGGTCGGATGCATCCTCGAGTTGGAGAAACATTAAAAAATTTAGCTGTGCTTAGGTAAGAATTTTTTTACTTTCCTTCTACAGCCCAACTCTCTTTTAGAGCAGCTTTGACTCCTCTTAGGACAACACAGAATATTTATTGCTGCATATCCAGAGGTGAAATAAAGGCTGCACGATGCTCTGTAGAGGAGTATATAATGGCAAATGGTGAAGGATGGTTTACATTTGTAACTAATTGGTTGTGGGAGCAAAATGGTCAATTTGACGTCCTCAGAGCTTATTTACCATGAATCGTGTTTGACTTTTGCTTCCTCATTTGTGTTTACATGAGGACAGAGGGAATACCTTACCTCCCCTTGCAAATTCCCTACATCCATTACTACACTGTCTTAATACTATCTATATAAAATACTGCAGTGTTCCACAGCAGTATAGATGGAAAGGAGAAGAGTTTGGATATTTTGTCTGCTGAAAAAAATGGTAACTTGTTTTTCTGTATCCTACAAGGTCCTTTAGAATTGTTAAGAGGTTATGTTAATTTTCATTTTAAGAATTTTTTAAAACATCAAAGCTATGAAGGAGGAGATTTTGAAAAGGCTGCTGCACTATATAAAAGGGCAATGGAAATAAAAGAAGCAGAAGCATCACTTTTGGGTGAAAAAGCTCCTTTACGACACTCATCAAGTGGAGACGCATTTAGCTTAAAAACAACTCACTCTCCTAATGTTTTCCTTCAAGGACAAAGGTAACAGCAGCAATCCCAATTCAGTACAAATGCACCTTAGGGTAAAAATTAAGAAACATTTAGAACACTAGAATTTAAAAACTGTAAGAAAAATGTTAGGTTTTTAAGAAGAGTTAACTTTTACTAACTTTATGTGATTTGACATTTGTATGAAATTGTATTGGACTACACTGATGTTTGAATCATGATTGTGCCTGTTCTATTTAAAATTTTCCTAGTGTATGGAATGCAGGCATATAGACACAATTCTAATGACATGAAGAAAGGATTAGTCTTCTCCATGAGCTGTCAGAACAGTTAGAGTCAAGTTCAAGAATTCCATGATTTTTTCCATCTCTCAAAAGCTTTACACCTTGTTTTCTTGGGCATGCTTTTTAGCAGTAGTCTTTCACCTCTCTACCTTAAAGAAAATTTTTGAGGATTGAATGGACAATATTTATTTAAGATTTGGATTGTCTTAAAAACTAGTCACAGGAATCACTGATTGGTGCATTAAAAATAAAAAATTCTATGTTTTGTATTCTACACCTTTTCCTTGAGCAGACTGGGCCAGACCCTCTGCTTTTCCTTTGCTTTACATATTCTGTGTTATTACCGTGTAGTACATATCTGCATAAGGTCTACAGTCACATTGGTGCAGTAAAGGTCAAGTTCTTTGGCATTTATTGACCTTTCCCCAAAATTGGATGTGATATTCGTTATCTTCTTTCTTAAATAGTCTTAAGTCTGTGTCTTCATTTACTTCAAATGCAAATTACTTGGCCAATTTTATACTGAAAATTAAGTATTTTTTACAGATTTTATAAACGTTACATTTTAGATATTGTTTTGTACCAATTGCTGTATTTATATACAATAATTTTTATAATCAATAATTTTAATACATGTAACTTTCTGTGTTAATTATAAAGGTGAAAGATATAGCAGCCACACTTTACTGTGTGTGTGTTTTAAAACAAAAGTGCAATGTTAAGTCCACTTTTCCCTTCCAGTTTATAAAAGAGGGCTAAAGTTTGCATTATAACTTAAAAGTATATTGAACATTACAGAATACTTTTATGTGTCCAATACTTGCTGAGTAGCATCTTCAAGTTGAGGCGCTTGGGTGACTCTACAGGGTTTTGATTTTTCTTTTTAAAATTTTTATTTCAGTACCATATATACAACCTGAAATTTCCCCATTTAACCAAATTCAAATATATAATCAATTGCTGTTAATTATATTCACAATATTGTGCTACCATTACCAAAAACATTTCTTTCATCCCAGATAAAACTCTGTATATTTTAAGCCTTAACTCCTTATTCCCTATTCTTCCCTGTCCTCTGGCAATCTATATTCAGAAAGTCAAGTATAGATTTGCTGTATGACCTGGCAATCCCACTTCTAGGTATGTACCCAAAAGAAAGCAGGGATTCGAAAAGATGTTTGCACACCAATGTTTATAGCAGCATTTTTCACAATTGACAAAAGATGGAACCAACCTAAGTGTCCATCAGCAGACGAATGGATAGAGACAAGGTAGTATATACACACAATGCAGTATAATTAAGCTGTGAAAAGGAACAGAATTTTGATATATGTGAAATGGATTAACCTTGAAGACATCATGTTGAGTGAAATAAACCAGACATAGGACAAATATTTTATGATCTTACAGGTGTGAAATAATTACACTAAGCAAATACATGGTATCAGAAACCTGAATACCAGGGGCTGATGTGTAGGGTTAGGGGGTGGGGAATTAAAGCTTAATTGACATAGTTTCTGTTTGGGGTGATAGAAAAGTTTTAGTAATTGATGGTGGTGACAGTAGCAAAGCATAAATATAATGAACACCATTGAATTATATATTCTGAATGTGGTTAAAAGGGGAAATTTTGGGTGGCGTCTGTTACCAGTATAAAAATTACATATTAATGTTAAAAAAAAACATAGGCTTGTACTGCTCAGAGAACCTAGTGTAGACTGTGGGCTCTAGTTAATGTCACAATTACAATAGTGTCTCATCTGTAATACAATAGTGCCACACTAATGCAAAATGGGGGCAGGTATAAGGAAATTACTTACATGATTTTTCTGTAAGCTTACAACTTCTGTAATTAAAAAAAAATCTCTAAAACTAGAAAAAGTATTTCACAGGTGATGACAGCTGAATTTTAAAGAAATGGTAAAAGATAAATTTCAAGGGTAAGACAAACTATGCCCTTATTTTCTTAATGGTAAACACAAGAATCACAACAATATGATCTGATAACCTCAAGTGTATATTAAAAACATGTGATATTTGGGGCATTCTGATTAGTTTTTAGAACTTTATTTTACACATGGGGTGTCCTATTTTTTTTTAACATTTCTCCCCCTAGATATATAATTTAGACATTCAAATCTTCAAAACTAAAACTCACCAAAACAAAAGATTCAGAATAGAAACAGCCTGCTGGTAATGGTTATTTATTGGTTTCCAAAACATTAGGAGTTTTTTTCAACCAAGGATCCCAAAACATTAGGGATTTTTTTCAACCAAGGTTCTTTATGCTTTTGTTACGTTATCCCTCCAGAGAAAACCAGTTTTCTGGTCAGGATCAAGGGAAGATAGATACCTCTCCTGGGAAAAAATACACGTCAGTCATTGTGGAGGCTTAACTCTTGACAACATCTAGGAAATCTAAATTAAATGAAGTAAAATATTCAGAAGGTAGCCTATGTGATACGGATATCTTAAGAGCCTAAATTTTCTGTCTCTTGCTCCACAATTAATAGAGTGATTCCAGATATACCACAGATGCAATAATTTCTTTTCCTTGGTACAGTATAAAATATAATTTGTATTTCATAACAGAACCTTTATCTGTCTATCCATAATGATAGCTTTACAAACTATTACAATGACTACATTTTAACTTGTATTTCATCAGGAAACCTTTAAGAAGATAAGATGTCTTTATATTATAGGTTAATTTTAACTCATTGTAGGTCAAGTTAGTAGCAGTGGGCAACTTTCTTGTACAGAGCAATTCGAAAGACAATTGCACTTGCTAGCTCTATTGAATAGAGCTGCATTTGAGGATCACATACTACTTTATTATCCATGATCCTCAGGCAACACAAGACAAGGGGTTTTTGGAAAAGGAAGACTACAGCATCAGATCAATCCTGCCTCACCCTCTCACAAACCACCCCACCCCCCCAAATCAGTCAAAACATTTAACTGATGAAGTTTTCGGTAAAATTCATAAACACCTATAATAATCCTTTGATGTTTACTTATTAGAGTGGCACAGGAGTTTCGGGAAAGTGATTTGGTTGGGGAAGGGAGCATGAAGCAACAAAATATTTTCAAAAAGTATAACAATTCAGTGAAAATTTATACATCAGTTGATGTTGCCTTAAGTTTTACTGATCTTAAAACAAATGTTTTTAACTGCAAGGGAATAAGCTTCAACATAGGAAATCAAATATTTGCCAGTCCGTTATTTATATATTCTTCATCTTGGCCATGAGGTCTTCCAAGCTTTCACTAGAATCTTCCACTGTTATCCCAGGTACAGAATCTTCTTGCTGTCCACTAATGAAGGAAAGAAGCATGTAAAATTCTTGATTTAGGAGTATGTACTCAGTAAACCTAACCATTTTCAACAAGTTTATAAAGCAAATTTTCTTTAATAAATATGTCTTCTAATTTTTAGGAAAGAAAAAGTCCTTTATTATCCCTACCTGCCACTCAAAATAAGGCAGCAATTTGAATAGTTTTGAGATCTGTACTGAAGTAGTATTTTTAAATGGTGGTATGGCTAAAACTATCAATGTACAAATTGATTTTGATATTTTCATCAAAATCTAGAATACTCGATCTGTTAATGAGTAAATGAAACTATTTTATGTCTATGTTGTCAGTTTAAAATATGCTTTGTATATCACCATATTAGCACTGAATACTTCTCACATCTTAATGCTATATAGTGTAAAATATCAGAAACAAATACCGCATGGTGATGATAAATACAAAGTTTTTCTTATATGATATTTATTATGGATAAATCAGATTTTAAAATTACAGTTTTTGGAATTGTATAGGCCACTGTAATCCCTTCAGGTAAGTCAGGAATTGGACCCAAAGAGTTTTTCAGTTCCTCTTCTGAAACCTCAGATACCAGCTCAATACCTAGAGTTAAATTTGATCATATAATAATTTTAAGGATCTTAATTTAACAAGCAATAACCATTAAAAATTTGTAAGATATTTTAATAATTATATTCACTGCCATGGAAGATTTTGTTTTATGCTGCAATTTTAATTCATAAAGGAATACCTACCCCACTCATTATCTTCATGTATTATCTCTTTCTCTTCTTGAACAACCTCCTGTTTGGGTAGTGCTGCTACCTTTTTCTGTAGAAATCAAACAAGAGATGTTTTTATCCATTCTCAGTTCTCTGAGGCATTAATCAAGAATTCAGATAGGCTTTTTATACTAGCAAAAGCAAGTAAAGATTTTGTACATAAATTTACTTCCATTTTAGAAGTACAGCAAACAAATAAAAATTTAAAAATTGAGGAGGAATCTGTTTATCTTGTATTCCAAATCTAAATACTTGTTTCTATTTCTTGAGTTATTGTCCTGAGCACTATGATCCTTCATATATTCTCATAGACTGACATATACCTTATATTCGTTCTGTTGCTTCCTGCAATTTTTGTCTTCACACTGAGGATTTGGTTTCATGGACATGGTAGGAAAGAAATCCTGCATGGCATTGTATCCAAGGTAGAAACTAACAGTACCAAAACCTAACAGAAATCTGGAAAAATGAAGCAAAGTAGATTTATATAAATAAAACCATAAAAGTTCTAGAAGAAAGTATCTGAATATTTAAAAAAATGATTTGGAATAGGTAATGATTTTGTAGCATGATACCCAGAAAACTCTATCTTGCACACAGGGCCTGGCTCATAGGAGATGCTTAAAGAGTTACTGAATGAATGAAATAAAAGGTTATTTCACTAACTGTGGAACACACTCTTATTTTATGAATCACTAAAAAATATAAAAAAACCAATGACATGTCAACAACATTTAAGAAGCATCCTGATTTCAGAGGTTAAAACATGGGAAAAGTGTGTCTTAAAAATTCCTGAAATATGATACCAAATCCTTAATTTTTAAACATTTTCATATATAATGTACACACACTAAAATATATAATCTTAAATGTACAGCTCAAAGAATTGTTACACAAATCTTCATCCAAGTAAGCATTACCAGATCAAGATATAGAATGTTTACAGTATCCCAGAAGTCAAATCTGACTCCTCTGAAAAGCTTCTGTATAGAGAAAAAAAATCACGTACAAAAGAAAGGATAAAAGGACAAACATTTTCAAGTGCATATTCTTAATATACAAGGTCTTACAGTATGTCACTAAGGAAAGACAAAAAACCGAGCAAAGAAGATGGGCAGAAAATTTACAGAAAAATGTACGTGCTCAGCCCTTGCCACAATTAAATGAAAATTACAATGAGATCCATTTTTCATCTATTAGATTGCCACTATTATCAAAGTGTTGGGGAAACGTACTCTTATACTGTAGTGAAATGTACATCCTTTGGAAGGGAAACTTCTATAATATCTGTGAAGATAAATACTGTACTGGGGCGAAGTAGCTCAAGGGGGTTGAGTGCCTGTTTCCCATGTACGAGGTCCTGGGTTCAATCCCTGGTACCTCCTAAAAAAACCAAACAAACTGCATTTACTCAAATTCCTCATCTAAAAGTTCACAGTACAAAAGTCTAGTACATAAAGATATACGCAAGATATATGCAGCATTGTTGATAATAGTAAAAATCTTTAAGTAGCCCAAATGTCCACCAACAGAGGGCTGGTTAAATATGATACATCCTTAAAAGAATACTTTGTAACCATGCATTTTCTCTCTCTCTCTCTCTCTCTCTCTCTCTCTCTTTTGTACCATGCTACAAAATGTTTCAGTTAGGGCTTACCGAAGCTTGTACAGGCTATTTTCTCTTACGTGCAACAGCCCTAGACTGTTACCTTGAAAGTTCTTATATACGCTTTCTACCATTTCTTTTCTGGCAGCGGATACTAAGATCAGGATGCCTCCTTGTTTTATGTTCCAGTTTGATCTTAATATATAGGAGGCTTAAGAAGCACATAAGAAGCTAATTAAAGTTGTAAAGTGAAATAAAAATTATGGACTGAAAAAAACCTAAAGGTATTCTGCCTTTAATAAAATGATTGTGAGTTGGTTCATAAACTCTTGGACATTAATTTTAGCTAATATGGTACCTTTTTCTTTCTTTTTAGTTACAGTTTAGATAGGTGTGGTTGCTAGATACGGTTTTTGGATAGCAGAAATGATACCCTGGTTAGTTTTTAATCACATTCAGATTATTTTTAGTAATAATTAAATAAAGATAGTAGAAGCCCAGGGTTTTCATGTCTATGTCACTACCCTTTGGTCAAGCCTGCAGAGATTTAAATCTTTTTGCGACGGTTTGCTCGGTCGGTAGAGGTGGGGTCCCGCTTGGGACGAGGGGTCGGTCCCGCTTGGGACGAGGGGTCGGTCCCGCTTGGGACGAGGGGTCGGTCCCGCTTGGGACGAGGGGTCGGTCCCGCTTGGGACGAGGGGTCGGTCCCGCTTGGGACGAGGGGTCGGTCCCGCTTGGGACGAGGGGTCGGTCCCGCTTGGGACGAGGGGTCGGTCCCGCTTGGGACGAGGGGTCGGTCCCGCTTGGGACGAGGGGTCGGTCCCGCTTGGGACGAGGGGTCGGTCCCGCTTGGGACGAGGGGTCGGTCCCGCTTGGGACGAGGGGTCGGTCCCGCTTGGGACGAGGGGTCGGTCCCGCTTGGGACGAGGGGTCGGTCCCGCTTGGGACGAGGGGTCGGTCCCGCTTGGGACGAGGGGTCGGTCCCGCTTGGGACGAGGGGTCGGTCTCACAGGGGTTGCGCGGTTTGGCTGACGGGGTCGCCCGGAGAAGCAGGTGACGAACTGGGGACAAGGGAGGCCAGGCCCTTGTCGGGGGCTCTCAGGACTGGAGGGCGCACAGCAGAAGAACTACCGCGGAGACAAGGTAAACACGCAAGTCCACTTTATTGAGGGAGAGGCAACAGTTTTATAAGGGCTGGGGAAGGCTGATTGGTCGAAGCCACGCCCTGTTCTGATTGGTTGCCGGAGAAAGGTCAGTGGGCGGTACTGGGCAGGGGAGGGGTGGTGATTAGGGATTGGCTGTTGCTGTTGCTGGGGGAAGTGGCAGGGTTTAGTGATTGGTGGCTGCTGTTGCTGGGGTAGAGGGCAGACTGGAGTTTCCCGCCCACGCCTGGCTGTTGCTGCTGTCTGGGAGAGGGAAAAGGGCAGACTGGATTTTTCCGCCCACGCCTGGCTGTTGCTGCTGTCGGGGAGAGGGAAAAGGGCAGACTGGATTTTTCCGCCCTGCGCCTGCGCAGGGAGAAAGAAGGCATCGTGTGGCACTATCTGGGAGGAGGGGCGGCCACGGAAGCATGGCTGCCGAGAAGGGGAGACCCGAGGGCACTCTGCGCCCATGCCGAGCTTCCTTCAGGGGTGGCGGTGGGCCCGACCAACCACCCTATTACAGGGGCAGCGGTTTGGAGTAGGCCTACCGCGGCCGCCGCCCCCCGCCAGGTCAGCAAACCACACTTCAGCCCGAGGGGTGACCGCATCTTTTGGTTAAATGCTTCATAAATATATCAATACCAACGTATACCACATAACATGAGCTCTTACAAATGCAGGGAGGAAATAATATTCTTATATATTCATATACACACACAATATGATTATATATAATAGACACACATGTATAAAACAAAATATTTAAAACAATTAAATACTTAGCTGGTTATTTAAAATTTTTAAATTCTTCAGGAAATATTTCTATCAAAAGCAGATAAGACTATTCTGAAAAATTAGCCCCCATTTACTTTAACACATTTTGTACTAAGATTCCAACCACCATTCCCATCGTAGTAGGAAGGCTGGCTGCACAAACACCTTCCCGTTTCAGAGTCTTTTCATCAATATTTGCAGCAATGACAAGTGGTGGAGCACACTACATGAAAAGGAACAAAAGAAAACACGTTTCAAAGAAAGGAAGTATGAGATATTCTGAATAGCATTCTATCATATTCAAAGTGTTCTTTTTCCTGTAAAGTGTACTATATTTTTAATACCCCTAAGAAATTCAGTACCTAACAGTGAAAAATAGCCCAAAATGAATAATGTATACCGCAAAACAAGCAGATTCTCCAGGAATTATGAGCTGTATATGTCCTGAAACTGCATTTTCACTGACCCCAGACGCCATCCATGTTTGTCCAAGTTCATTACAAGCCTTAGTAGAAATAGGTGAAAACAAAGGAAGAACGTAAGAGAGCAAGTAGTTCATCACCAATTCTTCTCATGAAAAATTCAGGTCAACTAAATGAATTACCAAGGATTTTAAAAATTAATTTTCTGAATAAAAAAGGGGGAAGTTATATAAATGGAATTCTTAACAATTGCCATTGTTCATTTGAAGAATAAACTGACAGTATTCAAGCAAGCAATCAATAAATATCTGTTTAAATTGAACCATAGATTACTGGATTTCTTAAGTAAAAATTTATGTAAAAATTCACTTTTCTAAAATAATTTCAGCGACAAAAAAATCCAAAATTTCATTTGATAAGTTAAAATAATACAAAAGAATTGTTTTACTTTTGAGAAACTAAAATTTTATTGTTTAGAAACCAAAGTTTTTATTGGCAATTTGTACAGTTACAAATTTACTTTAAAATACCTAACAAAAGTTAAAACTAAAGCTGACCAAAAAAAGAGTAGTACAAAATATTAATCTATTTTTAAAAATTGTGTATCAGAAGTTATTGCTATTTTATACTTTCGTCTATCAGTATGAGAGATTAGGCTAATAATACAAAATATGCAACATCTGCAAGGCAAGACAAGTCCTATAGCTGTTGAAATAAATTTCAAAAGTAGCCTAAAAGCACACCAAAAATAACTAATATACAGGGGGAGCAGATACAGCTCAGTGGTTAAGTTCCTGCTTCCCATGTATGGGGTCCTGGGTTCAATTCCTGATACTCCTTAGAAAATATATATACATTATTAAAAGGTTTAAATTCAGGATTTTTAGGATGGATAATATATATTGACTATATAAGAAAATACATAAATCTATAAGTATAATATCTTATACAACAGGAATACTCACTGTATTTATTGTCATTCGAGCTTCAAAATTGTCCACACAGCTAAGAACTAGGTCAACAGGTTTTCCTTCTTCTAACCCACCATTACTAGTCACAGAAAAATTTTATTTGAAAATCTCAAGACATAATGCATTCTAATTAGACTTTGTTCAGCCGCACAGTCTTTGAGTAAATGTTTATGTATCTTAGAAGCATTAGTTTATAGCAAGTACTGAATAACTATTATGAATAAAACATGTTACTGTAGTAATAATTCCTCTACAAAAATTGAAGGGAGTAGTCTCTTCACAAGAGTTAGCATTTCCCTATCAGCTTTTTCATAGACTTTTGTTCATTTTATACAGTCACTATAAATGTGAATGTAATAAAAATTAATTTAATACAGTTTACTATTTCAGTGATGTTATGCCAGTCTCTGTAGAGCTGATTTTATGTAGAAATAACATATGGAACACAGAACTTATATTTTGGATCTTTTGTTATAGCATTACAATTTACAGGGTTTGGTTTTTTGTTGTTTTTAGACAATATATACTTTTAATTGAGCTCCTAATACACAGAAATGGCACAAAAATTACAAGATTAAAATATATTAAAATATATATCGATGTATATCTACAACTCAGTATATTTTCTAATAAATATTTAACTGAACTGGAAGTTATACAAAAAATCATAAGTAAACATTTTCACCTTGTTCTCTCCATGAAATGCTGAAAGTTTTCCACTGTGGTGATACTGTAGTTGTGTACTTCAAAAAGAACATCAGGATTAATGTGTCTATGAGAGAAAAGGGGAACAAAGATAAAGATTACTAGTAGGAATAATAAGAGAAATCAAGAAGGAAAAAAGTGAAAAAAGCTAAAGAGCATTTAACAGAATAAAGAAAAATTCAAGCTATTTAAGGAAAATCCAAAGTCCTGTTCTATTTCATGTTGCATTTTCGAGGACTAGGTTCAAAAGCAAGTAGACTGATAAGAATTATAAAAATGTTCCTACCCCAATCTTGGTCAATCTATATGCTGGAAATTAAATCATTACCATCTCTGGTAGTTAAAGTTCAGCCTAACAAAAAGTTTTTCGTTCCTCGTTCAATTCAGTGCAAGTACCACAGAGGAACTTCTAGAGCAGGGCTTGGCAAATGACAACTCCAAGCCCATGGCCCAAATCTGGCCCACCATCTGTTTTTGTTACAGCCTGAAAGCTAAGAATGGTTTTTACTTTTTTTAAGGTTTAGAAAAAAATCAAAAGCAAAATAACATTTCATGACATGAGCATTATGAAATTCAAATTTCAGGGTCCATAAAAGCTTACCAATCCACCCCTCTAACAGGAAGAGAATTCTTTGTTAATGGAAACCTGCATTTGTATAGTGAAAAATTGGGGTCCATTTTACATATCAGGTTAACTCATACCCAAATATACAAGGATTTCACTTAATATGGTCCTTAACAGCTATTCCATTTACCTCAAAGTATGCTCAGCTGCTTGAACTTTACTTAATCCTGCTTGATGAGGTTGGAAGAAAAGTCTATTCATATTGGCCAGTTCCACCTTGTCATAGTCAAAGAGCAGCAACTAAAATAAAAATAGTGGTACTCTAGTGAAAATCTTATCGAAAAACTGACTAAAAAAATTAACTAGTGGACTTCACATTTGATGTGTTTAAAACAGTTTAACTAAAACACTAGATGGCCACATATTAATTCACTTAATGCTTCTAACAACAAACAAGGTAAGTACACAGGTATTATCATCTCCATTTCAGAAGTGAGGCAACTAGGGCACTTGCCCAACCACTTCTCAGCTAATATTCAGTAGAAGTGGGATTCAAATTCACACTTTCTCAATCCAGTGTCTGCACCCTAAACAGAATGCTCCCTTGCCCCTCTAAATCAGGAGATCTTAACCAGGGGTCAACAGATGCCCAAGAGTCTATGAAAAGATTTCAGGGGATCTGTGAACTTGAATGGGAAAAAAAAAAAAAATCAACTTATCTTTTATCTTTATTTCTCTTATTATCTTTATTTCTTATTATCTTTATTTCTCTGATATCTGATGTTGAGTGTCATAAAACTATCTCCCATTACATTCTGAGAAGGGGTCTGTGGTTTTCACTTGACTGGCAAAAGGGTCTGTGGAACAAAAAAGGTTAAGAATCCCTATAGTAAATGAGTCACTGAAAATTAATTTTCATCTTATTCATTTGGATTTTTAAAAACTGCCAAAATCCTATTTTATTCTAAAATTTTAATATTATGCTAAAAACCAAGAACCTATTACATAAATGAACCCTTTAAATAAGATAAAAATGTTATAACTTACAACTATAGTATACCTGAATCCTTTTGTGAATATGACACTACATATACTCATGCCAGCAAACACCGTTTCAAATAGGATTGTTCACATTACTATAGAAACCAATTGTTTCCAGCCATATACTTAGGCTTGTTTCAAACAGCATCTGTCTCTCTGTTACATCAACACACACAGTGTTTGCAAGGGTCACAGATCCCATAACTTATCAGTAAAAAGAGGTTGGCCCCAATGATGTCCAAGGTCCCTTCCTGATTTACAATTATGGGAGTCTGTAATACAACTTTCAGTATCTTAAATTTAATAATGAAAACAAATATGGGATTTTCTTCTTCTAAATACAGAAACTATAAAGAAAAAAATTAATCCAACCCATATCAAAATCTAGATAACTCTTAACTGCTAGAAAAGATACCATTTATCCCTCTGTGGTAATTTTCTAATCATAGAAAATTTCTCCAAAACATGATTTAAGTTCATTTAACAAATACTTATTAGGTCTGGAAAGCTATTAAATTTGAGTTTGTCTCATAGGTTCTTATGAGTAGGTTGTAGGAAATACTAACTTGGGAATAGAAGGTGTGAATTGTAACTCAATTTCTGATGCTAATTTGCTAATTGTGGGTAAAAATAAATTCACATGTTAGGCTTGTAGCATCTATAGTAAAGCAGCTGATCTGGATCTGGTAATCTAGGGCACTCAAGGGTTTCCAGATACTATTAAGATGGAAAAGACTCTGGGTCTTCATCTTCCACTTCCTTACTTAAAACTCATGAATCAGCTTCTTATCTGTTTTATATATTAAAGAAAGACTTCCTGAAACTTATCTAGTTAGAGCCTTAGCTTCCAAACTCAAGTTCACATTGGAATCACTTGGAGAATTTAAAAAAAAGACAGGTAGCTGAGTCCCATCCCTAGAGATTCTGATTACAGTCTGACATCAGAATTTTTAAAAAATTCCCTAGGTAATTCTAATTACAGCAATATTTGAAAACCACTGATCTAGATCCTTACTGCTCAAAATGTGGCCTTAGACCAATAGCATCAGCATGGGAACTTGTTAGAAATACAGGCAAGCGCCCCAAACTTTAATGTGCATGTGAATCACTTGCGGATCTTATAATATAGTCTCTGGTTTAGTAGGTCTGGGTTAGGCTTCGAGTCTTCATTTCAAGTTCCTAAATGTTGGTGCTGGTGCCCCTGCTGCTCCATGAATTTGACTTTGAATAACAAGAATATGGTGGTTCTGAAATTGTAATACCTGAATCAATAACATCCAGATCACCTGGGAACTTGGAAATGCAAATTCTTAGGCCACCCCAAACCTACAGAATTAAAACCACTGGGGTAAAGTCTGGCAATCTGTGTCTTAACCAGCCTTGTGATTCTGATGCAAATTTAAGAACCACTGATCTCGATGGTCTTTAGTATTCCTAGTCCAGGGGTTTTCTTAACCTTTTTTGTTCCATGGAACCCTCTGCCAGTTAGGTGAAAACCACAGACCCCTTCTCAGAATGTAGCAACTGATAGTTTTATGACAAACAACTAGTGTCAGGTCTGACAACAACCGTAATTTTGAATAATGGAAGAGCATAAGTGATTTTTTGAGATATTCAACAACTATAATATATGAAGACTACTATAATTTATTGCATACATTCAAAAGTGAAAGAAATGCTAGATTTCAGTTAGAGATCAGAAAAAATATAGTAAGTTGATTTTATTCAATTCAAGACCACAGACCCCCTGAAATCCCTGGTTAAGAACCCCTAACCTATTTAATCATCTAGAGTACTCAAGCTAAAATTGCTAAAAATTGCTAAAAGCAATTTTTGACTGGCTTTTTAAAACTTCTTGAGAGGTATTAAACATTTTAATAAACATTTTTATTATTGTGCTGTTTGGCTTTTCTATCTTGATAAAAGAGTGCCAATTTTAAAACCATCTTCTTTAAAGAATTTGGGACATAGGTGAATCCACATGTTTAAAGCATTGGTACTTTGTAGGAGAATTCTTGCTTTATCGAAACGATAAACTAAAAGGTATATGATTGTGGAAAGTTTATCCAATTACCATGTATCTAACATTTAGCTTTATAAATGAAAGATAGGTAAACTTACCACCCACAATCCAAATAAATTTTATTAAAAAGTAAAATATGAATGGGTTAAAAAAAATCTGGATCATTCTCCAGTTCAAATTCAAAGTAATAAAGGCACATGCTGTAATCTATCTAGCATAAAGCATGTGTTTAGAATATTGGATGTTTTAGTGTTTTACTCACAGGCTATCAATTTAAAAGCGTCTTTCCTAAGTTTCTTTATCTAAAACCATGTAAGTCCAAATGGTCATATCACCCAAACTAAAAAGTTTCTGAACACAACTTAGTTCTTTCTTTAATTAGCAATAACATCAGCTTCCATTTGAGTGGGGATCTGTCTTAAACCCTCAGAAGAACGAGCGTCTGAATAAATATGCCACAAATCAATAAACCATTAGTAATGAGGAAAGAAACCTAACCTGTACCTCATTTACTCCAGGAGTTAGTATTTCTCTATATGATCGGTGAAGAGAAATGTTTTTACCTTACCAATGCCACATCTCGTCAGCATTTCAGCACTCACACTACCAACTCCACCAACACCTACTATTGCTACAGCACAAGTACGGATTTTCTGTCAAATGAAAAATTATGTATGTGTTGCTTAGTAACTTCATCAATATGTCACCAGAAATTTTCATTTATTCAAATCATCTTCAAAAATTTGGGAAGGTTTATCATACCTCATAATCATTTACAACTCCCATTCGCTTCAATGCCATCAGGCGGCTGAAAAAAAGGAAAAAAACATTTTAGACATTATTTCTGCTGAATTAAGAAGCCTTAGGAAAGGAAAGGGACAGGCAGGACTGGTGAAGTAGAATGGTCAGAGACGTTCCCGAGCACCTTATGAATGGTGCCAATCCTGGGCTCCTCTCCCCGGCCCCTGGTTTATGAACCTTTTAGAAAACTTGACGTTTATGCTTAAGGGATTTTACAGTGAACGTCACCTTCTGGAAGTTCACCAGCTGCAGGGTTTCCTCGAGACTGGCATGATTAAGGCCTCATGTGGAGGGAGGTGGCCTCGTGAGGCAGAGGCGAGAGAACTCTGGGTTCGTGTCCTCTGCCGGCACAGCAGCAGCACCATGTGGCTGACTCGCTTCGGTTTTTTAAAGAGAAAGGGCATCTGACCAGTATAGCACGTAGCCTTGCCCTTTGGGGAACGTAATTCCGATGAGGAACAGGGAGGCAGAGGGGCATCAACTGGGGGCGCGCCGTTCACCTGTAGGGGTTGGAGTCCACCACCTCCGAGCTCATGTGCGCCACGCCGGGCCGGACGACCCCTCCGCGGGCGCCCCCCACGGCCTGCCGGCTGTTCTCCTCGACCAGGTGCCGCTCCAGGTCCTGCAGCTCCTGCTTCAGCCGCTCCACACACTCGGCCACCACGGCCGGGCCCGCTGCCGCCGAGGCCTTCATCCCGGCCTCCCCGCCGCCCCGCGCTGCCCACCAGGGTAAGTGAGGAGGCACCCACCGGCCTCTCGGCTCAGTCAGCGGAGGGCCCAGCGCCCACAGACACGTCTCCACCTCCCCGCGGTTCCACTTGCGGTGCGTGGCTGCCTTTATACCCCTCAACGAGACCCCTCCCCGCGGCTGCTTCCGGTGCGCCGCCGCCGCCGCGCCCCTCAAGGTGACCCCTCCCCTCTTTGGCTTCCGCTTCCCGGGGTCGTGGAGACCGATGGGCAGGGCCGGTGCGCGTGGCCCGCTGCTCGGGCAGGAGAAACGCCAGGCTCTTTTCTCCTGGGCCGGAGGTTCTGAGGAGCTTTTCTCTGACCCGCACCCTCCAGGATCTTGCGCCGCCGGCGTCTTACATTTGGGGTGGTGGAGGTCTCTCCCTTCTTGTTCCCCCTTAGCTTTGACCGCCACGTTGTTTTCTTACAAATTGAGGCCTCCAGCTCTGAGGCTGACTGGAAAACTCTCTGATGTCCGAACACACAGCCGGAACTTCTGGCTTTTCCCAGCGGAGCCGTAGTCACCGCACGCTGGGCAGCGGTGCCCGGAACGTGACTGGCTGGAACCACCGCCCGCAGAGCAGCCCCCGCCCCGGCGGCCGGGCGGTCCAGTCGCTCCTGGGGCTGGAGGAAAGCTGACCCTGGAGCCCCGTGGCGGCCTGCGGCCTGCAGCGGCGACAGCCGTGGAGCCCGGGAATAGTGGCGAACCCGAAGCGGCCGAAGTGCTGCCGCAACACAGGTTGGATCGCCGATCCCTGGAGGACCACCTGAGCCGGCACCTGCCGGGCTTCAGGGCCGAGCCTGAGGCCGCCGTGACCGTTGCCCAGTACAGGTGTATGCATTTATGTTTCTTTACTTATTTCAGTGAAAATAAAAAGTAGCAGTAAAGGAGATGGCTGGGAGAGAGCTTTGGGGTGTAGAATTATAAAGCACCGTACCCCAGTGGTTATTGAAATGCCAAGGAGAAGTGGAATAAAGGGGTAGTTGAGATTTCTTGCCTTAAATTATAAACAAAGTAAAACAAATCAAAGTTCAGACTACAGGTGTGCCACTTGTTGTGGTAATCCGGACTAGTTATTTAACCCTTTGAGCATGAAGTCTCACTTTGGTAAACTGTGATGGTTATATCTGCCCTACCTTTGTTGAAGAGCTACCTAACTGAAGGACACTTAATTCTGAATTAGCTTGGGTGCTAAATAACCAGAATCATGCTAGATAAATGAACTTAGCTGTGGCATAAACATTGCTCCCAGAAATGTTATATAATCTTAATTTAATATATGTATAGAAATATGCATCCACAGAGAATATATGCTCATTTTTTGGACCCAGGAGAACGTTCATAAAAATCGAAGACATGTTAGGTCACAAAGAAGTTCTCTAATTCTAAAGTCTCAATCTTATAAAGACCATATTTTCAGAATATAAGTGCCCAAAGTTTAGAAACCAATAGAGGAAAGCTAAAATACACATGTTTAGGAACTATTAATAATTCACGGGGAGCGGATAATGCTCAAGCAGTTGAGTGCAGACCTTACATATGAGGTTCAATCCCCAGGCCCTGGTCCCTCAAACAAACCAAAGAAACAAATTCATGAATAAAAGAACCAGTAATCTAACTTGATAATAGAGTTGATCAAGGTTTAGTATATTAAAATCAATTAAATTTCTGTACCTCAACAATTGAAATTTAATTTTGAAGAAGATATAATTAATAAGTGCATCAAAATGTAAAGTACCTAAATATAAATCTAAAAAAGATGTGTAAGACCTTTGTAGCAAAAATTATAAAACTGTATTAGACCTTAAACAAGACTTAAATAAATTGAAAAGCCATGTTCATGGATAGGAAAATTCAATATTGTAAAGTTTCTGTTTGTAACAGAATGCATGAATAAACAGTATAGGTATAGGATGGAATATCATATAGCTGTAAAAATGATTCAGCTATGTCTATACAGAAGAACATAGACTCTTAGGAACATTCGTGAGGAAAATAGGTAAATCAATATGATTTCCTTTTAGTAACGTTTAAAAACAGGGACAAATAAGTAAATTTTGGTTAAGGAGATAAATATTACAGTAAAAGTATGAAGAAAAGCAAAATAATGATAAATACAAAATTGAGTTACTTCTGAGAACTTGAGAGATGTAATTTTCTCTTTCTTAAAGTAGGTAGTAAAAACACTGCTGTTTGTTTTATTATTATTCCTTATGTTGTAGAATTTGAGAGAAGTTCAATTATTTGAGTATAGAGAGGCCAGGACTCAGGAATGATTTTGAGAAGGAAAAATGGTTTATTGACGGCTGGCCGGACTCGGGAACTTCTGTTTGAATCCCGAGCCCCAAACAAGATTTTCAAATGTCTTTTATACAGAGAGGAAAGGCCAAATGGTCCCTTTGTTTCAGTTCTCAATAGGCTTCAATTAGCATATATATCTTCCACATCTTAGGTAAGCTTTTAGCATGGACTCCAGATATTCTAGATAAGCTTTTAGCATATTTACTTTTTGCATTTCCCCTAAATACTTAAAGTTTATAGTCCTTGCATTGTTAAACTGTTTTCTGGGACTGGAGCCTGTTGTCATTGTCCCGAAGGGCAGGACTGCAGCCTCTTATGGTTCCACACCCACAGCCTTCAGATTAGGTTATCTCTGAAGAGACAAAGAGCCTTCCACCCATAGCCTACATCACTTATGCCTTACAAATTTTGTAAATATTCTTTTTTACCTAATTAAAATTTACCAAAAAATTTGCAAAAGTATAGAACAGATCTTATTGGAAATACAAACTATGTTAAATTAAAGCATTTCATTCTTTGATACAGCAAAACTTGTGATTTGCAGCCGTGTGCCTAATATTTGTCTGGCACTGTTCCAACCACTGAGGCTATAACAAACAAACAAAAAATCCGTGTCTTATTGGAACTTCCATATGGGAAAGACAGACAATAAAAAGACTTGAAGGAGGTGAGGATGTGAGCCATGTGGCTGTCTGGGGAGGGAAACTGCAAGAACACAGGCCCTGAGGGGGTGCATACCTGGTATGTGGAGGGAGGGAATACAGGCTTGGAGTAGTGTAAAGATGGGCAACAGTGACCCTTTCCACCATTGTGAGGACTTTGGCCTTTACTTTGAGCTGAGATGGGGTGGCAGAGATTTTTGAGAAGGAAAGGCACGATACGTGATTTTCCTTTTATGAAAGAAATCTTTTTGCCTATTGTGTTGAGAGTTGACTGAAAGGGATCAAAAGCAAAAAAAGGCGGATCAGTTATTATGTCTATTTGCATCAATCTTGCAAAGAGATATTAGTGGCTTGGACCAGGACAATAGTGTAGCATAGGTGAGAAGTGGTCATATTCGGGATATATTTTAAAGGATTGGCAGATCAGATGTGGGGTATGTTAAAACAAACAAACAACTATTCCTTTTTTGCCTTAATAATTGGAAGTACAGGGTTATTGTAGTGGAGAAATTTGGATAGGCGCGGTTTCGAAGGCCAGGACACGAGAATACCGAGAAGGAAGTTGGTTTATTTCGACCGGCCGGGCTCGGCGGACTCTTGTCCTAATAAAAACCGAGCCCTGAACAGCCTTTTCCAGACCCTTTTATACAGAGGATATAGGATTAGGAAGACTAACAGTGATGGTAAACAGACCTTTGGTTAGGTTCTTCAGATCTTAGTATCAGATAGGTTATTTCCTCCAGGTGAGTTACATATTCTCCACATCCAAGCCAGTTTGGATTAGCATATCTCCCACATCGTCTGGAGGCAGCCCTGAATACACACTCAGTCTCACATCCCTTCTGAACATTCAAAGACTGTAGGGCCTATATTACTTATTTGGTCATCTTGGAGACTAGGTACTCTTGGAAATAATTTTGATTTAATGCACAGGCTATATCATATTCCCCCCTTTGAGGCCGAGTTTAAGTTATTAAGCTTCGGCATCACTATTGTCTGAGTCCCTCTGGACTGGCTGGTATGTATATAGAGCCATGAGATGGGCAGCTGTTTGCCTTTTTACTACACCATTTATTAGGGTGCGCATTCTGCTTATGATGAAAGGTAGGAGGCATGGAAGGATGGTGCATGCTCCTATGAAGAGGGCAACTATTCCCAATAGAAGCTTGAAATTGTTTACTATTGACTGCCAGCTTCCAAAGGGGTTATTTATATTCCAACCATTCCAGGTTTGCACTGGGACATGAGCAATTTTTACTATATTGCTTGTAATTTCATCAATAACCTTTCCAGTGTTATCTAATTCAAGGCAGCAGTTAGAGAGATTGAATTTTCCACAAACTCCCCCTTCAGCTGCCAAGAGATAGTCTAGGGCAAGACGGTTTTGATAGATAGCATTCCTGAATTTAGTTTGCTCTTGGGCTAGTAAGTTCAGTGCATGGGCAGTTTCATTAGTTATTATTTCTACCACCGCTTGTAGGCGGATGATTCGGTTTAGCATATAGATAGGGGTTCGGTAACCCCACATGCCATCCTCTGCCCAAGTTGCTGGCCCATAGTATTGGATTATACGCTCAGGGGGCCATTCTTCACCTCCCCAGGTAATGACAGCCCTTTTTTCCTTTATGTTTTGATATACTGGCTTAGCTCTTTCCCTTCTGTTAGGGGAATGAGGAAGAAGGAGGGTTTTATTGTACCAAGCATACAAGTTCCACACCAGTTTCGTGGCAGTTCTCGGATTCCTAATCTTCGGCTGTGCGTAGACCAATCAGCTTCCAGGGTGTGATTGGAGCAGAGCTCGGTGTTCCCTCCTCAATCTTCGGCTGTGCGTAGACCAGTCAGCTTCCGGGGTGTGACAGGAGCAGGGCTCGGCGTTCCCCTTTTTCGCAAGATGAGTTTGGTTGGGCTGTGGGTATCTGGAACACAGGTCCAGGACTCTGAGGCAGCTCGCTTGACTCGGCTATGGTGTATCCACAGGATGATTTCAGCCACCTTAACTGCAGTGGGGGTGGATAAAATGACAAGATAGGGCCCTCGCCATCGAGGAGTTAGTGGAGCTGACTTCCAGTCCTTGACCCAGACTGCATCTCCTGGCTTGTACGGGTGTACAGAGCTGCTTAAGCTAATGGGGGCCCTTTCTTGGACCCAGCGATGCAGGTTATGTAGGGTTTTTCCTAAGCTTATCATCTGCTGAGCTATTGATAAGTTCCCTCTTTCTCTAAGATCCCCCTCTATATTTCTGATTAAGGGAGGAGGCCTCCCAAAGAGGATTTCATAAGGAGTTAGGCTTAGTTTTCGGCTTGGGCTGGCTCGAATTTGGAGGAGAGCACTTGGAAGTACTTGCACCCATGTTAGCCCAGTTTCTTGGCAAATCTTGGCAATATAAGTCTTTATTGTACGATTCATTCGCTCTACCTTTCCTGAGCTCTGAGGATGGTAAGCGGTGTGCAGTTTCCATTGGATGCGCAGTGCCTTTGCAATCTTTTGAGTGATTTCAGAGACAAAGGCTGGTCCATTGTCAGAGCCAATTGAGAGCGGTAGCCCATAGCGAGGAATAATTTCCCTAAGGAGAACCTTGGCTACTTCTTCAGCTTTTTCTGTTCGAGTGGGGAAGGCTTCCACCCAGCCAGAAAACGTGCAAACAAGGACTAGGAGATATTTATAGCCTCCAGATCGTGGCATTTCAGTGAAATCAACTACTAGATCTTCGAGGGGCATACTACCAATTTTCTGGACCCCTGGGGCTGTTGTGGGCCCCTGGCGAGGGTTATTCTTTGCACATGTCACACACCATTGGCATACAGCATGGGTGATAGTGACTAGTCTTGGGATGTAAAAGAATCTTTCTAACACTTCCTTAAGATGAGTTTTTCCCAAGTGTGTGTTCTCATGGTAGTCTTGAACTACGGCTGCTGCTAATATTTGTGGCACAACTATTCTGTGATCAGGCAATGTCCACCATCCATTTTCCCCTTGTGTCCCGCCCTCAGATAGTATCCACTCTCTCTCAGCTTGAGTATATTGTGGCTCTCAGTGACTCAGAGGCTGCGGGGCAAGAACAGGCAGTGTATACTGGATGTTCTGATAATTAAGGGGTTGAGGAATGAGAGCACCGGCCAGGTTTTCAGATAGGGATCCCTCCCGTGCCACTCTTTTTGCTTCAGCGTCTGCCCTCCGATTTCCCTGGGCAATGGGGCTGTGGCTTGTCTGGTGTCCCTTACAGTGCATTACAGCTACTTTGGCAGGCTCCCAAACTGCATCTAGTAGCTCCAGAATCTGTGTGCCGTATTTAATGCTCTTGCCTCCCGAGTTAATGAGTCCCTTTTGTTTATATAAGGCTCCATGCGCATGCAGGGTAAGAAAGGCATATTTGGAGTCTGTGTAGATGTTAACCTTGGCTCCGGCTGCAAGTTGCAAGGCTCAGGTGAGGGCAATGAGTTCAGCTTTTTGTGCTGATGTGTTATTTGGGAGGCGCTGTGCCTCTACTGTGGTCTCAGATGTTACTACAGCATATCCTGCTCATCGATTGCTGCCCTGCATAAAGCTACTCCCATCTGTAAAAAACTCCATGTCAGGATTTGCCAATGGCTGGTCTTGAAGGTCTGACCTGCTGGAATATACTTCTTGCAATGTTTCCAGGCAGTTATGGGCTGGAACCCCTGGCTCTACGGGTAGCAGGGTGGCTGGATTTAGGGTTTTTACAAGTTCCAGCCGGATGGATGGGTTTTCACATAATAGAGTCTGATATTTAACCAGGCGGCTGTTAGTAAGCCAATGTGTTCCTTTGGCTTCTAAGATTGTGACTACTGCATGTGGAACCCGGACAATAATAGGCTGCCCAAGAGTCAATTTTATAGCTTCTACTGTAAGCACGGCTGCAGCCGCTACAGCTTGCAAACATGAAGGCCATCCCTGGGCTACAGTGTCCAGTTGTTTAGATAAATACGCTACAGGTCTTTGCCAGGAACCGAGGTATTGAGTGAGTACTCCTACTGCTATGCTTTGGCGGTTGTGAACATAGAGGTAGAACGGCTTACTGAGGTCCGGAAGTCCGAGACTCGGTGCTTCCATTAGAGCTTGTTTGAGAGCAGTGAAAGCATTTTTCTGTGGGCTTTCCCAGAGCAGGGGATCCCTATCTCCCCCCTTTGTGGCTTCATATAAAGGGCGCGTGAGAACCCCAAAATTGGGGATCCAATTGCGGCAGAATCCAGCTGCCCCAAGGAACTCTCGCAGCTTCCGGCGAGAATTGGGCTCAGGCAGACTACAGATCGCTTCCTTTCTTTCAAGTCCTAATTCACGGTGCCCCTGTGTTATTTTGTAACCTAGGTATTTGACCTGAGGTAGGCAGATTTGGCCCTTTTTCTTAGACACCCGATAGCCCTTCTGCTGTAGATGTTTTAAAAGAGCATGGGTTCCACCAGCACAGTCCTGATAGGTGGAACTTCCGAGAATGAGGTCATCTACATACTGGAGAAGAAAACAGTTATGGCTTTCTGCCTTAAAGGATTTGAGGTCACTGGCCAGGGCTTGTCCAAAAATAGTGGGTGCATTTTTAAATCCCTGAGGCAATCGCGTCCATGTCAGCTGCTGCCTTTCACCTGAATTTGGATTTTCCCATGTAAAGGCAAAAATCGGCTGACTCCTTGGTGCTACCCTAATGCAGAAGAAAGCATCCTTAAGATCTAGGCATGAAAAATAGATTGCCGATGCTGGTATTAAGCTGAGCAGAGTATAAGGATTTGAAACTGCAGAATGAAGGGCTACTACTGCCAAATTAACTGCTCGTAAGTCCTGGACTGGGCGGTAATCTCCATCTGGCTTTTTAACTGGGAAGAGAGGGGTGTTCCACGGAGACTGGCACGGCTTCAATATGCCCTCACTCAGCAATCTCTGAATATGTAGCTGGACCCTTTCTTGCGCTTCGCGTGGAACTGGATACTGCCTTATACTTACTGGACTGGCTGTAGGCTTTATTTCAATAATAACTGGAGGAATGTCATGTGCCATCCCCATCGGGTTCCCCTCTGCCCATACTTCAGGCACATCTTCAAAGGGGAGCTGTGTGGCCATGGATTGGCCAGTCTCACTGAGGCAAAATAGTCTCCATTCCTCCTGCAGAGGAAGGGTTAGCGCTACCTTCGGAGGGTCTTGTGGCCCCAAGATCAGTGTGGATTGCCCTGTGGCACTAAAGGTAATTTGAGCCTGTAGTTTTGACAGCAGGTCTCGACCCAGGAGGAGGACTGGGCACTCCGGAAGATAGAGGAATTCGTGAGTGACTTCCCTTCCCCCAATGTTGCAGGTCCTGGCTTGAAGGAAAGGCCGTTGGGCACTTTTGCCAGTTGCCCCTACGATAGTGGCTTGTCTTTTTGATAGAGGCCCAACTGGCTTGGTCATTACAGAATGTTGAGCCCCAGTGTCAACCATCATCTGTATGGTGCGGCCCCCAATTTGAACTCTGACCATAGGCTCCTCGGGGCCAAGGGAATAGGAGCCCGGTCTGTCCTAATAATCTCTATCAGAGTCCTCCATTCCCGCCAGCCCAATGATCTGATTTGCAGGTTTCTTCTCTGAACCTTTACGGTCCCAGCGTTTGGGTTGTGATACCCCACTGGCCTTTCTGGCTAATGCTTTGGCTGCAGAGGCCGGGTCAAGTGGCCAGCTAGGACACTCTCGCTTCCAATATCCATCCTCCTTGCAGTATGCACACTGATTTCACCCTAGACGTGGGCCTTTCCCTCTCC
The DNA here is from genome assembly GCF_030445035.2 of Dasypus novemcinctus. Classification (NCBI taxonomy): domain Eukaryota; kingdom Metazoa; phylum Chordata; class Mammalia; order Cingulata; family Dasypodidae; genus Dasypus; species Dasypus novemcinctus. The sequence goes on along the minus strand of NC_080700.1, from coordinate 14,895,887 downwards.
TTGGGGCTGGGGCTTGCCAAGTTACCTTCCTTGTTACAGGAATGGACTTTTCCACTATGGCTGCGGCCAGAAAATCTGCCTTTTTCCTCATCTTCCTAATTTCCTCCCTTTTTATTTCTTCATCACGGTTGACATAAACCTTAGTAGCTACTTCCATGAGCTGAGAGATATTCATTCCAGCAAACCCATCTAATTTCTGCAGCTTTCTCCGAATGTCAGCCTGTGACTGAGCAACAAATGCTGCATTTACCATTGTTTGGCTCTCAGGAGCATCTGGGTTAAAGGGCGTGTATACACTGAACGCCTCACACAGTCTCTCATAGAATTGAGCAGGACTCTCATCTAGAGCCTGTAGAATTTGACTGGTCTTTGCCATATTCACTGCCTTGCGGCTCCCCGCCTTGAATCCTTCAACTAATGCCCTATGGAATGTCTCTAGTCGGTTGAGCCCGACAGCGCTATTTGGATCCCACAGGGGGTCCTCTTCTGGGAACTGCAAGCGGGCATATTGATCACTGTCCAAAGTTCCCTCAGGTGGGTGCTCTCTAAGCCAGGCTAGCGCTCCCTGTGTGACCCGCATTCTCTCCTCAAAGTTCAATAAAGTCATTATAAGTTGTTTACAATCAGCCCAGGTGGGTCTGTGGGTCTGTATGATGGACTGGAAAAGGTCTGTCATGGCCTGAGGCTTCTCCGAAAATGGTGGGGTGTGGCTTTTCCAGTTAAAGAGATCTGTTGTCGTAAAGGGCTGATAGATAAAGGTCGGGCTTCCCCCCCGAACCTGGCCATCTGCATCGTAAAAGATTGGGGCCCGGGTTTCACGGAGCGGGAACTGGAAAGCAGCCTTTTCCCTTGCTCCCTCTGCCCCCCGGGCTCCCTGTGGTTTGAGCTGTAATCTCTTAGCGTCTCCTCCCTGACTGACCGGCAGCGATGCAGTGGCGTTGCCAGAGGCAACTGGCTGTAAAAGCAGCTGGTCTGCATTTTTCCTTGCCGAAGGTGCCAAAGACCACTGCGGAGACGGTAAAAGCTGCTGTGGGGATGGCGTAGGGCTCTCAGGTGCAGATGGCGATAAAGGCAACTGAGGGGATAGTATAGGTGCCCTCTCTGATGGCGACAAAAGCAGAGGCGGGGGTGGTGAGAAAAGCAGTGGCGGGGATGGTGCGGACATCGCACTTCCCTGTGCGGATGAGGACTGTGGGTCACTGCTTAGGGAGGCTAGCTCATTTTCATTCCTTAGTACCGCTGGGGCGGGAGTCATCGCATAAGGCGGTGGAAATTCAAATTCATCTGGCCCTTTCAAAACGGGCGGATTAGCACTGGACTTGGGACGCACTTCCTCTGTGCCCTTTGCACGGTGATTGTTTGGTCTGGTCCCTGGGACGGCACTCCTCGGTTTCTGTATTAAGCAAATTCTAGCCTCCTTAGTCATGCACTTCCTTAACCAAGGCGGGTTTTGGCTCACAGCGTTTTCCCAAGCATCAATGTAGGAGAATTGGTCTGGATGCCCTGGATTTCCAGTCACTGCGTCGTGGACTTTACGGATGATCCGGGGATCCAAAGTGCCCTCCTGGGGCCAGCCCATGCCGAAAGTTGGCCATTCTAACTCACAAAGCATCCTAAGCTTTCCTGGCTGAAACCTTATGCCGTACATCTCTCCCTGGAATGCACGGGGGAAGTTTTCTAGCATACATCCTAACGGGGTTTTACTGTGTGTGTTTCCCATTTCCACCCTGTGCCGGCGGTGTACAACAGTCACTCAAGCCTTTCGCTTCGTCCGTCTCCGGCCGCGTCCCTCGTGGGAAATTTCAGGCGCCTCTTAACCTTAGCGGATCGGTATAAGCCCCCGATATGGAAGAGGGTCCCTTTGCAGGGACCCCCGAGACCGCCCTTGATCGTATGAGGTCACCACGGAACCGCGGATCGGGACTCCGCACTCGCGCCACAGAAGCAATTTTCCGCGTCTCACTCAGTCGCCACAAGCACACGCACACAACCACCCCCCTTTCCTTTCCTTGGACCTGGAGAGGAGACGGCTTCCTCCTGTATTCTCAGGAGTACTAGGGCCTCCTCTTTGAGAGTTGATCAGACTCCCTCCTAATTTCAGAATTAGGCCTTCCCTGCACTATGCCCCCGGGGGGTCTTACCAATCCGACGTGTGGAGCTCCTTGCTTCGTTCTCAGGGTCTCTCAAACCTCCCGGTGTCCCCGGCTCCTCTGGAAGGGCTCCAGTGAAAACCGCAACCTCTTTCTGGACTCAAATGGGGTGTCCAGGGGCGCCCAGGGCTGGGTTTCACCCGGGCCCTCCCGGCCTCCCCGGAGACGTCCGGTAGGGGCAAACAACTGTTGCCGCCTCTGACCTTCTCAGCGCCTCCTGCCTGGCTCGCCAGAAATTTAGTGGAGAAATTCGGATAGGTGCGGTTTCGAAGGCCAGGACATGAGAATACCGAGAAGGAAGTTGGTTTATTTTGACCGGCCAGGCTCGGCGGACTCTTGTCCTAATAAAAACCGAGCCCCAAACAGCCTTTTCCAGACCCTTTTATACAGAGGATATAGGATTAGGAAGACTAACAGTGATGGTAAACAGACCTTTGGTTAGGTTCTTCAGATCTTAGTATCAGATAGGTTATTTCCTCCAGGTGAGTTACATATTCTCCACATCCAAGCCAGTTTGGATTAGCATATCTCCCACATCGTCTGGAGGCAGCCCTGAATACACACTCAGTCTCACATCCCTTCTGAACATTCAAAGACTGTAGGGCCTATATTACTTATTTGGTCATCTTGGAGACTAGGTACTCTTGGAAATAATTTTGATTTAATGCACAGGCTATATCATTATCATAAACTGAAATGGGCATGACCAGAGAAGCAGATTTGAGGGGCAATATAAGAGATGCAGTTTTGGAATGGTAAGTTTAGAGGTGCTCTTTAGACATACAAAGGAATATGTATTAGTTTAGCATTCAGGGCAGAGGTCTAGACTAGACATACATTTGGAAGTCATCAACACAGAGAAGGTATTTAACACTACAAGTGTAGAGAACGTACCTAGAAAATGAGTCTACGAAGGGAAAGAGGAGGTCTAAAGACTGAGTCTCAGGCATTCTCTAACTTAAATTGGAAAATTGAGGAGGAACCTGCAAGGGAGTCTGAAAAGGAGTGGCTTAGGTTGAAGAAAACCGTGGTTTGTTAACAGTCATTATTAGTGACCCTGAAAAAAACAGTTTCAGTGGAAAGATAGGCAGATAAGGTTGATTTAAGCAGTTTCAGAGAGAATTGGAAGAAAGGAATTAGAACAGGTGTAAACAACTCTGCCAAAGGGTTTTAGTTTTTCTGCCAAAGGGAAATAGAAATATTGTCATGAGAGAGGGGTGTTGGGTCAAGAGAAGGCTTTTTTATGCTTGAAATAATAGCATGCTTGTCTGCTGATGGCAGTAATCAAAAGAGAGAATAATTTGTGGAGGAGAGAGGGCCAGAATGAAGTCCTTGAGTAGACAAGAGTAGGCTGAGATCTAGTTCACAAGAGAAGGGGATGTCCTTAGATAGGAATATGAACATTTTGTCAACCCTGGTGGGAAGACAGAGAATGGATGTAGACGTTGGTATACAGTAGCTGTGGTAATCTGTGATCTTTTTCTCTGGCTTCTTCTACTTAAATCAAGGTTTATCCATGCTATAGCATATATCAGTATTTCATTCCCTTTTAATGGTTTAATAATATTCCATTGTATGAACATACCACATCTTGCTTACCCATTTATCAATTGACAGACACTTGGGTTGTTTCCACCTTTGGGATATTATGAATAACGTTGCTATGAACATCTGTGCATAATTTTTTGTGTGAACATATCTTTTCATTTCTCTTGGATAATGCGGAAGAGTGGAACTGATGGGTCATATGGTAACTATTTTTAGTTTTCACTTTATATTGCACCTGGTTCATTTCTTATCATGAAAGTTCCATACTTCATATGTAAGTCAAGAACTACATCATCAAAAATGCATCCAGTCAGACATTTGGCATGAAAAAAGTGCTTTAAGTTTCATTACAATTTGACTCTTTGCAACTTCTCCAATAAAATTGTCCCATGTCACTCCATACACACATACATAGGATTAAGTGATGCCAAGTTCAGTGCCCTTTGATATGATTGGTGGGGAGGATGGGTCTGGCTTGTATGAGAAAGTTGTAGACACCAGAGCTGCTGCTGCATTCTGTCTGGCCTCACTCTTGTTCTTTGGAGATGGTGTTTTAGGCTAGGGAGAAATAGGGTTGTATCAACCTTTGAGGTATTATGAATACAGCTACTATAAACATTCATGTACAAGTGTTTTGGTGGATATCTGTTTTCAGTTATCTTTTATATATCTAGGATTGAAATTGCTGTTATGAAATAGGTGTATATTTAGTATAGATGAAACTGCCAAGTAGTTTTCCAAAATGGTTCTACCATTTTAAACTTCCACCAGCTATATATGAGAGATCCAATTGCTTCCATCCTTGCCAGCCCCTGGTGGTGTCGGTGTTTTTAATTTTAGCTATTTTAGTGGATATCTTTCTCTCTTACATCCCACAACCAATCTATCAGCACACTTTGCTAGTTTTATTTTAACAGTGCACCCAACATAGAACCTTCACTACTATGGCTCTGGGCAAACCCACCATTCTCTTAGGCATATCCTCCTAGTTGACTTTCCTGCTTTTGCCTTTGTCCCCCTTCAATCTCTTCTCAACCAAGCAGCGAGAAGGACATTGAATAAATGTATCAGGTCATGTCATTCCTGTGCTCAAAATCCTCCCAAACCTTCTGTCTTAGTTTCCCAGAGCTGCTATGAAAATACCCCATGCTGATTAGCTTAAACAACAGGAATTTATTGTCTTAGTTTTGGAAGCTACAAGTCCAAATCACAATGTTTGTAAACCATGCTTTCTCCCTGAGAAACTGGCTTTCCAGTTATCATTGGGGTTCCTTGGCTGTAGATGCATCTCTGTCTCCATTACATCCTGATCTCTCTCTTAGGGCTTTTGTCTCCTTGTATAATTATTTTGCTTATAGATAGAGACTTTAGCCATATGGGATTTAGGCCCCCATTCAGTTTGGCAACACCTTAACAAATAACATTCAAAGGTTCTATTTATGAATGGGTTCACACCCACAGCACTGGGGAGTAGGACTTGAACATGTATTTTGCAGGGGCATGATTCAATGTACAGTTTATTATCTCACTGAGACTACAAGCCAAAATCTTTAAGGGGCCTGCCAAGTTCTTTGTGCTCTGCCTAGACACCCCAACCCTGTCACCTCTTTGTCTTCCTCTCCACTCATTTTGCTCCTGGCACTCTGGCTTCTTTATTCCCCCTTGAAGATGCCAGGCCTGCCTAGGGCCTGTGCTCTTGCTGTTACTTCTGCCTGCGTTTTTCTTGCTCCAGACGTCCGTGGACTCTCCCTTGGCTTCTTCAGGACTTCACTTCAACGTCACTGCCCCCAGTGAGGCCTTTCATGACCATGATCTTAAAACTAAAATCCCACCTTCCTGCCTCATTTTCCCTCCATCGCATTATCATCCTCTAACCTACTACATATTTTACTTATGTTTTAAATTATTGTCTGGTTCCTACAAGTAGAATGTAAGCTCCATGAAGAGAAAGATATATAGAGCCCAGGGGAGTGCTTTGCACATGGTAGGCACACAGTAAATATTGAGAGAATGAATTACTCTTTCATTACAGATGAGAAGTCCGATACCAGAGCTGATATTTTATGGGCAACCTTTTCCCATCTTCGCAAGCTTGGAGTTTATACACTAAATCTTCTCTTATTCATTATGCTATAGTCCCTTCCTTCTGAAGATCTGAACTTTTCTTCAGCTTTATATATTAAAAAGGTATTTTCCTACCTAAATAAAGTTCTGTGTTCCCCTTTCCTAGAACTTGTAATGGATGGATGTTGGAAATTTTGGATCTCTTTTTTTTTTTTTTAAGATTTATTATTTATTTATTTCTCTCCCCTTCCCACCCCCTTTGTCTGCTCTCTGTGTCCATTCACGTGTGTTCTTCTTTGTCTGCTTGCATTCTTGTCAGTAGCACCAGGAATCTGTGTCTCTTTTTGTTACGTCAGCTCTCCGTGTGTGCGGCGCCAATCCTGGGCAGACTGCACTTTTTTTCATGTGGGGCAGCTCTCCTTACATGGCGTACTCCTTGCGTGGCAGGGCACTCCTTGCACACATCAGCACTGTACATGAGCCAGCTCACCACATGGATCAGGAGGCCCTGGGTTTGAACCCTGAACCTCTCATGGTAGGCGGACGTCCTATCTGTTGAACCAAATCCACTTCCCTAGATCTCTCGATATTTCCTCTCTTACATCATGTTTTGTCCTTCTGCTTTGTGCTTGGACTTCCACACCTGGTATTTTACCTCACTAATTTGATCTTAAGTTGCTTTTATTCTGCTCTTTAACTCTTCTCTTGATTTGATGGTGAGGGTAAATTGTTTTACCAAGTTTTTTTTTTCTCCCCAGAGCTCAAAAAATTTTTTTATGGCTTATGGTTCTTCTGTTTATTTTTATGGTGCAGGTCCTCCTTAAATCCCTCAAAGAATATTAATTCTGCTCACGTCACAGATTTTTTTTTCACTTTTCCCTATTACTTGTTACCTCTCTTTCATGCTGTTGATTTTTGAAAAGTTGAGTAATTCTGACAAGTTTTGGTAGCTGGAGTGTATTTCCTTAGTCCATATGGGAATTTCTGTTCCCCTGGTAGAGTAAGCTGGTGCCCTGGGGTCTGTGAGTAACCTGGGGCACTGCTGTACTCCCTTAGGCCAGATACCCATGCCGGGGCCTCACTTATCAGAACTCCCATTGTAGAGAACTGTGTCAGCATGCTGGGCTTGGCAACACATTTGGGAGTTATCTGCTCTGAGAGCAGAGGAGGAGGCACTAACCCAGCAGTTCCAGCATCCTTTAATTAATTTTCTGGCTGATCACCTACTATCTCTTCTCCCAGCCTCTATTTCCTTGGATCCAGGTATTGTCGTAGGGACACTTCTGCTAAAACTCATGTTTTGTAGGTAATAGGGTCCTCTTCTATCTGTATGGATTATAGAGTCTCCAGCTGCCAGAATGTAGTTATCTGACTTGATATCATCCAGACACTGCTGTAAGGAGCTGATAGTAGCACCCCTCTTGACTTTCCAGCATTGGAATGGAGTTAATTTTCATCTTATGTTTCTCCTGACATTGCAGTAGGATTTGGGGAAGAAGGAAAGTACATCTTTGTATTTGAGTTTCTCTCTACTCTCATCCAAATCAGGACAGTCCAATCCAACCTTTGATCTGCATAAGGTTTTTCAAGCACATGTACTCAGGGAAAAACCACCGGGTTTGCTTCTTTCTAAAGCATACAAGGTATGGTATTCAAATACAGATGCAGTGATATATAAATTTTTTCAAATTAATTATTTTTTTAATTAGAGAATTTATATGTTTACAAAAATAACATGTAAAAAATACATTTCCATATACCCCCCACTATTGTTACTTTGCATTAATGTGTTTGCCTTTGTTACAATTGATGAAAGAATATTATCATTTAACTATTAACTCTAGAATATAGTTTACTCCCATTTACCACCTGTATTAGTCAGCCAAAGGGGTGCTGATACAAAATACCAGAAATTTGTTGGTTTCATAAAGGGTATTTATTTGGCGTAGGAGCTTACAGATACCAGGCCGTAAAGCATAAGTTACTTCCCTCACCAAAGTCTATTTGGAGCAAGATGGCTGCTGACCTCTGTGAGGGTTCAGCCTTCCCAGGTTCCTATGTTCCTGGGGCTTGCTTCTCTCTGGCTTCAAGGTTCCTTCCTTCCTGGGGCTGGCTTCTCTTTTCTCTGTGAGCTTACTGCTTGGGCTCCAGCTTAAGTCTTCAGCATCAGACTCCAACATCAAAACTCCAACATCAAACCCTCAACTCTGTCTTTTGCCATGCCTTTTATTTGTGAGTCCCCACCCACTGAGAGGTGAAGACTCAGTGCCCTAATGATAACTCAGTCATGCCCAGGTACAGATCAGATTACAAGCATAATCCAATATCTATTTTTGGAATTCATAACCATATCAAACTGCTATACCACCCTATTATTAACACCTTGCATTAGTGTGGTACATGTGTTATAATTCATGAAAGAATATTTTTATAAATGTACTATTAACTATATATATATATAGTCCATTTGCAATATAGTACACTGTATTGTATAAGCCTATGTTTTTTCTTTTAATTTTTATTCTAATATATGACCTAATTTCTCCTTTTAACCAAATATGTAATTCAGTGCTTTTAATTACACTTACAATGTTGTACTACCATCAGAACCATCTATTATAAAAAGTTTATAAAAATATATAAATCAGTGCTTTTAATTAAACTCACAATGTTGTACTACAGTCACCACCATCCATTACCAAAACTTTATAAAAAACAAGTACTGAGGAGGGGAGAGCAAGATGGCATCGATTTAAGTGTGCACTCACCACCTCTCTCACAAGAAACGGCTGAGTGGGAGCAAGATCCTGCCCTAGTGAGCTGTTTTGGGAACCCATGGAGCAGGAGGCTTCAGAGTACTGATCTAGAGAGATGGACAAAGAGGTAAATTGCTCAAGGTGTTGCTGGCTTGTTTCTTTTTTGCTGTGTTTCCTCTGCCTTGATTTCCCCTTTTCTGTATATACCGATTTTGTCTACCAGTGTTTATCTCTCCTTCCTTCAGCTTCCTGTCTTCAACTTTCGTCATGATTCTAACATCCCAACTCTCTGTTTAGTCCTCAGTTTTTCTGGTTTATATTTCTAATTCATCTATTCTGTTCACTTTCATTAACTTCATTTCTTTTTGTCCTTTCTTTTTTCTTTCCCTCTCTCATCATTCTGGCCTTTTAATTCATCCTATATATTTTCCTCTATTAAGGTTTCCATTTCATTGTAGGTACTCCACTTTATTATTCCTGTTACTCTACACTGTTTATATGAGTTAAATATTCATTTTCCTAGGTCTAATATAGTTCCTCTTTTAACTTTTACTATTATTATTACTATTATCCTTTTTCTTTTCTTACATCTTTCGCTTCCTCTAGCCTCAATCTTTTTCTTTCTAGGGAACATAGAAATCAGTAAAGAAACAGAACAAGAAGAACAAAGTGTCAAAGAGAAAACACACACACACAAAAACAGCAGCTAAATAAAATACTAGAGCAGAGAGAGAAGCTAATCAACAGAATAAACCCTTCAAGTTAAAAAGATGACCAGACAGCAACAAAATATTACAAACCATACCAAAAAACAGGAAGACATAGCCTAGTCCAATGAACAAACTAAAAACCAGGAAGAGATGCAGACCAATGAACAACTAATCAAAGCTGTCCAAAAAAATATAATAGACCAACTTAATGAAGTGGAGGAAGAGATTAAAGGTATTAAGAAGACACTGGGAGAACATACTGAAGAAATTGTAAACATACATAAAAAGATAATGAATATGATGGTGATGAAAGGCATAATCCAAGAAGACAAGAATACACTGGAAGTACATAATAGCAGATTTGAACAGGCAGAGGAAAGAATTCGCTGTGTAGAAACAGTACATATGAAATCAAATAGATAGTATTACAGCTAGATAAAAAGACAGAAGAAATCCAGCAGGGACTTAGGGATGTAAATGACAACACAAAATGCACAAACATACACATTATAGGCATCCCAGAAGGAGAAGAGAAGGGAAAGGGGACAGAAGGGGTGTTTGAGGAAATAATGGCTGAAAACTCCCCAAATCTCTTGAGGGAGATGCATGTACATGTCCAGGAAGTGCAACACACCCAAACAGCATTAATCCTAACAGGCCTATGCCAAGACATATACTTGTCAAGTTATCCAATGTTCAAGACAAAGATAAAATACTGAAGGCAGCATGAGAAAAGAGAACCATCACATACAAGGGAAGCTCAATAAGATTAAGTGTTGATTTCTCATCTGAAACCATGGGAGGTGAGAAGGCAGTGATACGACATAGTCAAGGTACTAAAAAAAATTTCCAGCCAAGAATACCCTATCCAGCAAAGCTGGCATTCAAAAATGATGGCGGATTCAAAATATTCACAGATAAACAGAAACTAAGAGAGTGTGCCAACAAGACACCTGCCCCTCAAGAGATACTAAAGGGAGTTCTGCAGAAAAAAAACAGGAGAGACAGAGCTGGAGGAGAGTGTAAGAACAACTAAAAAGATAGAGAAATAAAAACAACATGACATACATAAATCCAAAGAAAATATGGTCAGTGTAAGTAATTCCTTGAGAATAAGAACACTGAATGTTAATGGATTAAACTCACCTGTCAAGAGATACAGATTGGCAGAATGGATAAGGAAATATGACCCATCTATATGCTGTCTACAAGAAACCCATCTTAGACCCAGGGATTCAAGGAGGTTGAAAATGAATGGCTGGAAAACAGTCTTACAAACAAACAATAACCAAAAAGGGGCAGGAGTACTTATACTAATATCAGACAAAAGAGACTTTAAATGCAAAACTATTGTGAGAGACAAAGATGGACACTACGTATTAGTGAAAGGGATAATCTTTCAAGAATAAAGAACAATCATTTGTACTCCTAACCAAGGCATCTCCAAATATGTGAGGCAAACACTGGAAAAACTAAATGAACGAATAGACGCCTCTACAGTTATACTGGTGGAGTTTAATACAACATATCACCATTAGATGGAACATCTCAACAAAGACTTTGAATAATATATTAGAGAATCTGGACTTAATAGACATATACAGAACATTACACCCAGATACAGCAGGATATACATTCTTATCAGTGCACATGGATCATTCTCCAAGATCAACCACATCCTAGGCCACAGAGAAAGTCTCATTGAATTCAGAAAGATTGAAGTCATACAAAATAAATTCTCTGACCACAACGGAATGAAGCTGGAAATCTGCAAGGGCCAGAGAACAAGATTAGGCACAAAGATATGGAAGTTAAGCAACATACTCTTAGACAAACAGTGGGTCAAGGAGGAAATCTCAAAAGAAATCAGTAACTACCTTGAAACCAATGAAAGTGACAACACAACATATCAAAACTTATGGGATGCAGCAAAAGCATTACTGAGGGGGAAATTCATAGCCATAAATTCATAAATCCAAAAAGAAGAAAGAGCTAAAATTGAAGAACTGACTGCACACTTGGAGGAAATAGTAAAAAAAAAAAAAAAAAAAAAAAAAGGATAAAGTAACTCCAAATAAGAAGAAAGAAATAACAAAGATCAGAGCAGAACTAAATAAAATAGAAAATAAGAAGGCACTAGAAAAAATAAAACAAAGAGCTGATTCTTTGAGAAGATAAAGAAATTGGCAAACCCTTATCTAGTCTAACAAAGAAAAAAAGAGAAGATGCAAATACATAAAATAGAAAATGAGAAAGGGAATATCACCACTCACCCCATAGAAATAAAGTCTATCATAAGAGGATACTTTGAAAAGCTATATGCCGACAAGAAGGACAATTTACAGAAAATGGGCTAATTCCTAGAAACACATAAGCAGCCTACATTGATGAAAGAAGAAATTGATGATCTCAACAAACCAATCACAAAAAAAGAGATAGAATCAGTCATTAAAAACCTTCCAACTAAGAAGAGCCCCAGGCCAGACCGTGTCAAGATGAGTTCTACCAAATGTTCTGGAAAGAACTAACACCAATCTTGCTTAAACTGTTTCAAAAAACTGAAATAGAAAGAACATTGCCTAACTAATTCTATGATACCAACATTACCCTAATGCCAAAGCCAAACAAAGACACAGTAAGAAAGGACAATTACAGACCAATCTCTCTAATGAACCTAGATGCTAAAATCCTCAACAAAGCTCCTGCTAATTGTATTCAACAACACATCAGATGAATTATGCACCATGACCAATTAGGTTTCATCCCTGGTGTACAAGGATGGTTCAACGTAAGAAAATCAACCAATGTCATACACCACATAAACAGATCTAAAGAAAAAAATCACATGATCCTATTTAGAGATGCAGAAAAGGCATTTGACAAAATACAGTACCCTTTCCTGATAAAAACACTGCAAATGATAGGAATAGAAGGAAACATTCTGAACATGAGAAAGGGTATATATGAAAAACCCAAAGCTAACATCATTTACAATGGTGAAATCCTAAAATCTTTCCCTCTAAGATAAGGAACAAGACAAGGATACTCACTATCACCTCTCCTATTTAACATTGCATTAGAAGTACTTGCTTGAGCACTGAGGCAAGAACCAGATGTAAAAGGCATTGGAATTGGAAAGGATGAAGTAAACATTTCACTATTTGCAGACAACATGATCCTATACATAGAAAGCCCTGAGAAATCTACAACAAAGCTTCTAGAACTTATAAATGAGTTCAGTAAATTTGCAGATTATTAGATCAGTGTGCAAAAGTCAGTAGCATTTCTGTACACCAATAATGAACAATCTGAGGAGGAAATCCAGAAACAAATACCAGTTACAATAGTAAATTTTAAAAAATCAAATACTTAGGAATAAATTTAACTTAAGATGTAAAAGACTTATACACAGAAAACTACACAACACTGTTAAAGGAAATCAAAGAAGACTTAAATAAATGGAAGAATATTCCCTGTTTGTGCATAGGAAGACTAAATATCAGTAAGATGTCTATCTTACCCAAACTGATCTACAGATTTAATGCAATCCCAATAAAAATCAACATAGCATTTTTTACTGAACTGGAATAAATAACCTATGAAAGTTATTCAGAAAGGAAAGAGGCCCCAAATAGCCAAAGACATATTGAAAAAGAAAAAATATACGATTTGATATTAAAGCTTTAAATCTTTACAGATCGATTCACCAAATCTTACTCAACTTTACCCATAAAAATTCCTTTTCCATGAACCTCTGCACTTTCTGTAGTCTTTCAGGTTTTGTTCCACATTTTACTCTTTCTTAATAACCAGTCATTTTTTCTCAGGACAAAAGTACTGTCTTTTTTTTCTTAATAATAAGCACACTTTTTGTACATCCTACATACATAAGTTACTAAAATGATTTTGGAAACTGTTTCGGAGCAAACCTTTTACAACATACAATTACCATGGTTGCATTAATTAACAGGTATTTTATTTGAGCAGTACAGGAAAGTTTACTTTTTCCATTTTATGAAAACCTAAGATTTCCAATGCCATCAAGATAATCTTCTCCCTACCACCACTTTAATATGCAGATTGAGGTGGCGTCTGATAGGTTTTCCTGTTATGAAGTTACTATTTATTATTATCAATTCAGTTTTTGTTTAATAATGATTTCCTGGAATTAGTTTATTTAAACATTTCAGTTTAAACAATGCTTTTACAAATTTCTTATTATTATCCATAATCATATGGACTATAGTTACTTTAAGGCATTTCACCTTCATAAAACACATTCACTTACTTAATGCTACCTTCCATAATACTTTCTATAAGTTTTGTCTTACATAGCACTCCCACAAACTTTTTACTTCTTTCTATATCCATTAAGTTTCACATTTTTCATCCCATATTGTGAAGAAAAATAAGCTATTCATTTCAATTTAGGAGCAAACAGACTAGCACAAAAGAATTAAGAGAAACTAACAGAAACATAAAGCTTACTAATTTTATTTATAATTCTTACTCCATTAGTATGGCTGTTTCTAAGCTTTTCATTATTTCACATCTCTGATTTTACTGCTTCTAAGATTTCTTCTGGAATTCTTGTTGCTTGTAATATGCAAGCTTGTTATTGGGAACACTTTTATTAGTAATCAGCAACCAGTTACTTGAGCAGTATAAATGCAGTTGAGCACTAATTCAGCAGTTCAGATAGACATTCAATACATGTATTTCGGATTACTGTTCTTTAGGAGTACACTTAGACTTAAAGTTCAGGAGTAAGGTAAAGGCTTACTTGTAAGAGGTAATTGTAGGTTTGATACTTTGCTGGGCATCAGGAGGGACAGGATGTTGAGGTTTGAATGGGATGTGGGTAGGACTTGTGAGTTGAACCTTGGCTAGTTGTGATGGACAGCAATGAAAGGAATTTCAGTGTCCCAGATGTCCAGATTGACTGAGCTTGACAGAAAAAAGGAGAGCAGAGGAAGGGGGTTTGGGGATAGACCTATTAGCCAGAGAAAGAAGATGCCATGTGGGCTCTGAAGAGAAGGAATGAGTATTTGTGCTTTGAGCCTGGTTAAAATGTTTCTTTTAAGGATTGGAGTTAGACAGTGGGGATGTGTTAAGATGAGTGGGTGAACAGGTGTTTTTTTAGTGAGTATGGCAAAGAGGGGTTGTGAGGGGTTGTGAAACTGTTTCATCTACCATCAGTGTTGATCCCAAGGAGAGAGCTAAGGGTTCAGGGAATTTGGGAAGGGCAGAGTAAGTGGTTTTAATATCAATAAGAAATGAAATTGGCTTACCTGCCACCGTCAGAGTTGCCAGAGGTTTTGTTTTGGAGATGGGCATGGGGGCCTGTATGGTCCTGGGCACCTTTAATCATCTGTTGCCAGTCCCAGAAGTTCTGAGAGGATGAAGCCAGGGGCGGGGTCTGACTGGGTAACTGATGCACTCTTGCCTTGAGAGGCCTGGGGACAATCAGACCTCCAGTGGATTCCCTGCTTGCACAGCAGGCATGGCCCCAGAGGGAATTGTGGATTTGGGCACTGCTTGGACCAGTGGCCAGGCTTTTTACATTTGAAGCACGGCCCTGGAGGGTGCTTTCCTACTTGCCTGGAGTGGGGTGGCTGCTGGGAATTTGGAAGGGCAATGGATTTATGGGTAGGTTTTTTGGGTGGGCTGCCTTGGCTCTGACAGGGCTATTGGCAGCATTTTTTTGGTTTAGGGTATTTGCGTTGGTCTGGGCTGCAAGCCGACACATCCCTTTTCTTCTGGGGACAGACAGGTAGAAAGAATGATATAGAGGTTTCAACATGTAAGATTATAAGAGACAGTTAGGTATTGAAATTCTTTGATAAAATGAGAGGATCAGAAAAATAGGGCCTGAGACTGCGCTTGATTTGAGAGAGATCAGGGAAAGGGAAGGGTGCATGGCCACACAGAGGGTTTGGTGAATCTGACCTGGAAGTGGAGTTAGGGGCCAGGGGAGTTTCTGGACAAGGGAGAAAAGTAGGATTGGGCAGGGGGGCTTAGAGCAGCAGGCAGAATGGCACATAGGGAGGGGGAACTGAGTTGTTTACCAGATCTAAGGATGTTTTTGATGAGGCATCAGGAGGATAGCAAGGGTTTTTTGGGAGAGGAGAGTGAAGAATTTGAAAAGTGGGACAGAACTAACAGAGGGAGGAGTGGCCTGCACAGTTCAAAAATGGCCTGGACATATGGGATTTGCTCCACTTGTTTAAGCACTGACAATACTTATTGAGGTGTGTGAGAATTTGGGTTCTAAGGTCCCATTTTTTGGCCAGACAGATTTACTGTTGAGTGGATAATGAGGCCAAGCAGTGTTACAGTAAAAAATGGGCCTTTATGGACAGAGATCAAATTCCAGACTGAGGTCTTTTAAGACTTCAGAAGACAGGAAGCGGACTTGGCCCAATGGGTAGGGTGTCCGCCTACCACATGGGAGGTCCGCGGCTCAAACCCAGGGCCTCCTTGACCCGTGTGGGGCTGGGCCACGTGCAGTGCTGATGCGTGCAAGAGTGCCCTGCCATGCAGGGTGTCCCCCACGTAGGGGAGCCCCATGCACAAGGAGTGTGCCCCGTAAGGAGAGCCACCCAGTGTGAAAGAAGGTGCAGCCTGCCCAAGAATGGCGCCGCACACATGGAGAGCTGACACAAGATGACACAACAAAAGAGACGCAGATTCCCGGTGCCACTGATAAGGATAGAAGCGGTCACAGAAGAACACACAGCAGATGGACACAGAGAGCAGACAATTGGGGGGGGGCGGGGAGAGAAATAAATAAATAAAATGCTTTCTCACTGAAAGTTTTAAAAAAAGACTTCAGAAGAGGCACTCCTTGTTTTTAAGGGTGTGGAATGACTGTTGCCCATGAGTTTAAGGAGATTTTACTGAGTCCCTGAGATGACAACAGATCACAGGGGATGTCTCTCCCTGTGTCTTGTCAGGCCAGGTACAGAGCAGAGGACCAGAGGAGGCATCCCTCAGGCTACAGAGTCCAGGACCCAACACAGCCCTCTCCCCAGTGTCCTGGGCCATGGAGAACAGAACAGGATTTTATCATGAAAGTAAAATGTCAACTAACACAATTGGAGAAAACATTTGGAAATCATCCATCCAATATAACAAATTGCAGAAAATGTTTGGAAATGAAATAACCAATAAACATTCATCATGAAAGTAAAATGTCAGCCTACACAATTAGATAAAGTATTTGGAATTCATATCCAATAAATATTTAATATCCAAAGAAGATATACAAATAGCTAGAAATCCCATGAAAAGATCCTCAACTTCATTAGCCATCAGAATAATGCAAATCACAAGCACATTCCTCTTCACACCTGTTATAATGATTGCCATTTAACAATGAAAATAAGTGTTGGAGAGGATGTGGAGAAGTTGGAACAGTCATTCACTGCTGGTGACAATGTGAAATGATGCAGCCACCATTGAAGAAATTTGGTGGTTCCTCAGAAAGCTAAATACAAAACAACCATAGGACTTACCAATCCCACCACTATGCATATACCACACAAAAAAATTGAATACAGGGATTCAAACAGATATTTTCGCACTGATGTATATAGCAACAGTATTGAAATTGCCAAAAGACGGAATGAAATCAAGTGTCCCTCAGCTGATGAATGGATAAAGAAAATTTCATGTATATTTAAAATATAATATTATTCAGCCATAAAAAGTTTTATCCAAAGTGGAGAAAACTTGAGGACAGCATTTGCAATGAAATAAGCCAAATGCAAAAGGAGAACTATTGTATGATCTTACTGACTTATAATAATTAAAATAAACAAGCTCAGAGTCAAAATTTAGGAAATGTTCCCATGTCATAGGATGAGGATATGGAATAAGAATTTAAGGTTACTATTTGGAATGATGGAAATGGATGGTTTTGCTGATAGCCCAGTATTATGAACATAATAAGAGCACTGACATATATTTCTGAATTTGGCTAAAGCTGAAATGTTATATGCTATGTATGGTAACAGTATAAGATTTTTTAAAACATCCATAGAATTACATGATATAAACAGTGAACCCTAAATTAAACCATAGATAATAATGGTGCAATTCAGGAGCTTCCTGCAAGATGGTGGCTGAGTGAGCTTGCCTTGCCGTCTCTCCTGGGAAGAGGCAGCTGGGCTCCGCTGGAGGTTCTCCAGGACCAGGCTTTTTCAGGATTTTTTCAGGGCAGGAAGTGTCTGGACATCGATTTGGTGGGAAGGTAACAGAAAGGACTGGTCTATAAGATATAATTTGGGACTTTTCAGGAGGGGGAGGCAAGATGGCGGCTGAGTGAACTTCCCGGTTACTAGCTCCTGGGGGGAATCGGCTGGGAGGCGTCGGAGCCTCTTTGGGACCGGCTGTTTCGGGATTTTTCCTGGTCCGGAGGTGTCTGGACATCGATTTGGAGGGAAGGTAACAGAGAGGATCCATCTGTGAAATATACACGGAGATCCCAGCTACGTGTGGAGGACTCCCTCCTTGGGTAGGCGGAGCCGAGGCAGCTAGCACCGCGGCGGGTGGCGGGCGGGAGAGCTGAGCCGCGCTGCGCCGCGGCGGCGGGCGGTGGGCGGGGAAGCCGAGTCCGGCCGAGCCCGGCTGAGCCGCGGCGGGCGGGGGGGCCGAGCCCAGCCACGCTGCGCCGGCGGCGGGCGGGAAAGCCGAGCTCAGCCGAGCCCAGCCGAGCCGTGGCGGGCGGCGTGCGGGGGACCGGAGCCCAGCTGAGCCCAGCCGAGCCTGGCGGCGGGGTTTCTGTTCTTTGCTTTTTTTTATTTTTATTTTTTTTTATTTTTATTTTTTATTTTTTGTTGTTCTTGTTGTTCTTGTTGTTCTTTTTTTTTTTTTCAATCCTCTCTTTCTTGTCCCCAATATTCTTCTTATACTATTTTACCTTAACAATACAATAGGTCCTACAGGAAATACCTCACATTTGCTGGGTTTCCTCACCCTCCACTGCCTCATTTCTCTGTGAATAGATTTAGCCTATCTACACTATCCCCTTTCCCCTACAACTTGATATCCTCCACCATCTGCTATCTCTCCTATATTCCATCTCCCTTTCTTTGATCCACAAAGTGTCTAACTCTTAATTTCTAATACCTTTGTTTAGTTTTCCATCTGGTATTCGTCCCTGAAACTATTACCTTTCTTTTCTCTTTCCCTCTCTCACAAAAACAATAGCCTCTTAGTACGTACCACATTCCTCCCATATTCAGTCGTCTACCTCATTATAGGTACTTTCCTACTACTATAACTCTACACAATTTACATGATCTAACCTCCATCCTCCCAGAACTCATATTGTTGCTTTGTAAACATGTATCACCAATACTACTTCACACTTTTTCCTTCCTTACACAATTGACTTTCCCCAGCACTAATACTTTCCTTTAAAGTGAGCTTAACTAGCAATAAGAAATTGGAATAAGAAGAACAAAGTGACAAAGAGAAGATATAACACGCAAAAACAACAGCTAATTAATCTCTAAGACTAGACAAAGAAGCTAAGGAACTGATTAAACCCGTCAAGAAAAAATGTTGACAAGACAGCAACAAAAATCTACAAACCAAACCAGTAATCAGGAAAACATGGCTGAATCCAATCAACAAACTGAAAATCAGGAAGGGGGGCAGGACTTCGCACAAGCAATGAAAGATCTCAGAACATTTATCACCGACAAATTTGATGAAGTAATGAAAGAGGTTAACAGCGTGAAGACAACACTTGGAGGGGAAATTGCAGACATGCGCAAAAAAATAACAGATATGATGGAAATGAACACCACAATTCAAGAAATCAAAAATACACTTGCAGCAAATATCAGCAGACTAGAAGAGGCAGAGCAGAGAATTAGTGATGTGGAAGACAGTGCATTGGAAATCAAACAGATAGTAGAAGTGGTCAATAAAAAGGTAGAAAAAATCCAGATAGGACTTAGGGATCTGAATGATAACGCAAAACGCTCAAACATACGTATTATAGGCATTCCAGAAGGAGAAGAGAAGGGAAAGGGGTCAGAAGGAGTGTTGCAGGAAATAATGAATGAAAACTTCCCAAATCTACTGAAAGAGACAAATGTACATATCCAAGAAGCACAGCGCACTCCACTGCTCATAAACCCCAACAGGCCCACCCCAAGACATATACTTGTCAAATTATCCAATGCGCAAGACAAAGAAAAAATTCTAAAAGCAGCAAGAGAAAAGAAAACCATCACATACAAGGGAAACTCCATAAGATTAAGTGCTGATTTCTCATCTGAAACGATGGAGGCAAGAAGGCAGTGGTATGATATAGTCAAGGTACTAAAGGAAAAAAATCTCCAACCTAGAATACTCTATCCAGCTAAACTAGCATTCAAAAATGATGGAGAGTTCAAAATATTCACAGATAAACAGAAACTGAAAGAGTATATCAACAAGAAACCTCCCCTTCAAGAAATTCTTAAGGGAATTCTGCAGGAAGAAAGGAAAAAACAGGACAGTCAGAGATGGAGGAGAGTGTAAAAGCAACAAGAAAGACAAAAATAGAAAGGGAAAATAAAATAATACAAACAAAATATGACAAACACAAATCCAACCAAAATATGGCTACCATAAATAACTCTCTAAACGTAATAACACTGAATGTCAACGGATTAAACTCACCTATCAAAAGATTCAGACTGGGACACTGGATAAGGAAATACGACCCATCTATATGCTGCCTACAAGAGACACACCTTAGACCCAGAGACTCATGGAGGTTGAAAGTGAATGGCTGGAAAACAATCATACAAGCAAACAACAACCAAAAAAAGGCAGGAGTAGCTATATTAATATCAGACAAAATAGACTTTAAATGCGAAACAATTGTGAGAGACAAAGAAGGATACTATATTTTAGTGAAAGGGACAATTTGTCAAGAAGATCGAACAATCATAAATATTTATGCTCCTAACAAGGGCGCCTCTAAATATGTGAGGCAAACGCTGGAAAAACTAAGCGAAAGAATAGATGCATCTACAGTTATAGTGGGGGATTTTAATACACCACTATCAACTCTGGACAGAACATCTCAAAAGAGAATCACCAAAGAAACAAAACATTTGAACAGTATATTAGAAGAGCTGGATCTAATAGACATATATAGATCATTACACCCAAACACAGCAGGATATACATTTTTCTCAAGCGCACATGGAACATTCTCCAAGATTGACCATATGCTAGGCCACAAAGAAAGGCTTAATGAATTCAGAAAGATCAAAATCATACAAAACAATATCTCTGACCACAGTGGAGTCAAGCTGGAAATTTGCAAGGGACAGAGACCCAGACTTCACACGACAATTTGGAAATTAAACAGCACACTCTTAGAAAAACAGTGGGTCAAAGAGGAAATCTCAAAAGAAATCAATGACTACCTTGAAACAAATGATAATGATAACACAACATACCAAAATTTATGGGATGCAGCAAAAGCGGTACTGAGAGGGAAATTTATAGCCATAAATTCATATATCAAAAAAGAAGAAAGAGCAGAAATTGAAGAATTAACTGCACATTTGAAGGAATTAGAAAAACAACAGCAAAGTAACCCAACAGGAAGAAGAAGGAAGGAAATAACAAAGATAAGAGCAGAACTAAATGAAATAGAAAATAAGAAAGCACTTGAAAAAATAAACAAGACCAAGAGCTGGTTTTTTGAGAAGATCGACAAAATTGACAAACCTTTAGCGAGACTAACAAAGAAAAAAAGAGAAAAGATGCAAATACACAAAATAAGAAATGAGAAAGGTGATATCACCACTGACCCCACAGAAATAAAGACTATCATAAGAGGATACTTTGAAAAACTATATTCCAACAAAAATGACAATTTAGAGGAAATGGACAAATTCCTAGAAATACATAAGCAGCCCATACTGACGAAAGAAGAAATTGATGATCTTAACAAACCAATCACAAGCAAAGAGATAGAATCAGTCATTAAAAATCTCCCAACTAAGAAGAGCCCAGGGCCAGACGGCTTCACAGGTGAATTCTACAAAACATTCCGGAAAGAACTAACACCAATGCTGTTGAAACTATTCCAAAAAATCAAAACAGAAGGAACACTGCCTAATTCCTTCTATGATGCCAACATTACCCTAGTACCAAAGCCAAACAAAGACACCACAAGAAAGGAAAATTACAGACCAATTTCTCTAATGAACCTAGACGCAAAAATACTTAACAAAATACTTGCTAATCGTATTCAACAACACATTAAACGAATTATACACCATGACCAAGTAGGATTTATCCCAGGTATGCAAGGATGGTTCAACATAAGAAAATCAATCAATGTAATACACCATATAAACAGATTGAGAGAAAAAAACCACATGATTATATCTATAGATGCAGAAAAGGCATTTGACAAAATACAGCACCCCTTCCTGATAAAAACACTCCAAAAGATCGGAATACAAGGAAACTTTTTGAACATGATAAAGAGTATATATGAAAAACCTAAAGCCAACATTGTTTACAATGGCGAAATCCTGAAATCCTTCCCTCTAAAATCAGGAACAAGACAAGGATGCCCATTGTCTCCGCTCCTATTTAACATTGTCTTGGAAGTACTTGCTCGAGCACTGAGACAAGAACCAGATATAAAAGGCATTCAAATTGGAAGGGAAGAAGTCAAAATTTCATTATTTGCAGATGACATGATCCTATATATAGAAAACCCTGAGAGATCTTCAACAAAGCTCCTAGAACTCATAAATGAGTTTAGCAAAGTCGCAGGTTATAAGATCAATGCGCAAAAATCAGTAGCATTTCTATACACCAATAATGAGCAAGATCAGGAGGAAATCAAGAAACAAATACCATTCACAATAGTAAATAAAAAAATCAAATACTTAGGAATAAATTTAACTAAAGAGGTAAAAAAACTTATACATCGAGAACTATACAAGATTGTTCAAGGAAATCAAAGAAGACCTAAATAAATGGAAGAATATTCCCTGTTCATGGATAGGAAGACTGAATATTATTAAGATGTCTATCCTACCAAAACTGATCTACACATTCAATGCAATCCCAATAAAAATCAACACAGCCTTCTTTAAGGAACTAGAAAAACTAACTATGAAATTTATTTGGAATAGAAAGAGGCCCCGAATAGCCAAACACATATTGAAAAAGAAAAACGAAATAGGAGGAATCACACTTCCTGACTTCAAAACATACTACAAAGCTACAGTAGTGAAAACAGCATGGTGCTGGCATAAGGAGAGACACACAGACCAATGGAATCGAATTGAAAGTTCAGATATAGAACCTCATGTATATAGCCATATAATATTCGATAAAGCCACCAAACCCTCTCAACTGGGAGAGAATGGCCTATTCAACAAATGGTGCCTGGAGAACTGGATAGCCATATGTAGAAGAATGAAAGAGGATTACCATCTCACACCTTATACAAAGATCAACTCTAGATGGATCAAAGACCTAAATATAAGAGCCAAGACCATAAAGACCTTAGAAAGCAGTGTAGGGAAACATCTACAGGACCTTGTAATAGGAAATGGCTTCATGAATATCACACCAAAAGCACGAGCAGCAAAAGAACAAATAGATAAATGGGACTACCTCAAAATTAAAGCCTTCTGCACCTCAAAGGAGTTTGTCAAGAAAGTAAAAAGGGAACCCACACAATGGGAGAAAATATTTGGCAACCATATATCTGATAACAGACTTATAACTTGCATATATAAAGAACTCATATATCTCGAAAACAAAAAGATAAACAACCCATTTAAAAAATGGGAAAAAGATTTAAACAGACACTTCTCCAAAGAAGAAATACAAATGGCTAAAAAGCACATGAAAAAATGCTCCAAATCCCTAGCTATCAGGGAAATGCAAATCAAAACTACAATGAGATACCATCTTACTCCCATAAGATTGGCAGCCATGAAAAAAACAGTAGAATACAAATGCTGGAGAGGATGTGAAGAAAGGGGAACACTCATCCATTGCTGGTGGGAATGCAGAAGGATCCAACCATTCTGGAGGACAGTTTGGCAGTTTCTCAAAAAATTATCCATAGATTTGCCATATGACCCAGCAATACCACTGCTGGGTATATACCCATCAGATCTGAAAACAAGGACACAAACCGATATATGTACACCAATGTTCATAGCAGCATTGTTCACCATCACCAAAAATTGGAATCAATCCAAAAGTCCATCAACAGATGAGTGGATCAATAAAATGTGGTATATACACACAATGGAATACTACTCAGCTGTAAGAACCAATACACTACAATCGCACGTGATAACATGGATGAACCTTGAGAATCTTATGTTGAGTGAAGCAACCCAGGCATTGAAGGACAAATACTATATGACCTCAATGATATGAAATAAGTTAACTGCCTCAGAGAGCTAGAGTCTGGAAAAGTGGCTTACTGGAAATCGGGGGATGGAGGAAGGATGTGAGTTAATGTCTGTAGGGGTGAAATCTGTGATGAGCTGGGGGTAAGTATGAGCACAAATAAGGGACAAAATGGGGGCAAGGGGTTACCTTCGGGTGGGATTTTCTGGGTTTGAGGGGGGCTGGGGATGTGAAGAGGGGTAATATGGTCCAAGAAATAGGTGGGAGGGAGGGGCAACATACAAACATGGGAGAGTGCAGAAGTTCGTTGAGAACTAAATGTTGAGTAAAACGTATCAAAGTATAAATAGGAGGGACACCTGGTTAGGACGCTCAGGGGGTATGGTCTGATGCGGGACGGACTCCGGAGGGAATAGCTGAAGGCTCATTTTGCCAAGGTGGGTTCTACCATTGGGTGGGGTGGACCCATATCCTGGGGAAGACTAATGCCGTCGATTAGAGAGAACTGTATCCCTCGTGAGAAAGGACGGCTCCCAGGGCATTAGATTGGCAGGCGTTGTGGGCCCTAAGGGGAGGGGAAAATGGACGTGCAATGGATAGAACAAAGATAAATAAGGGGGCAAAAGAGGAGTTATGTGAGAGTACACGAGGATGAATATAAAACAGCTAATATTACACCAAAAACATATAGGGGACGACAGACTAATAATGAAAACCATAAGACAAAACATAGGATAACTAAAAAATTTAGAAAACTGTACAACCTAAAGTATGGACCACATAGTAAGCACAAATGTTACCTTGTTTGAAAACTATAGTTTCGGAATCTGTACATCAGTTTCAGGAAATATGATATGAATAAGTTAAAAGATTATTGCTGTGGAAGGGAAAAGGTTTTATGGTGGATCTGGGGAAATACTGTATATTGTATATATGAATTTTGGTGATCTAAGACTCTTCTGAAGCTGACATGTTGGGATTCACTTTACAGGAAGTTTTGGATCACAGAGTGGTTCAACAATGGCAGCGGAGGAATACTGATATGGGATGTTATTGACAGGATATATATGGTTGACAGGGAGTTATACAGGGCATATGCCCAGGGTATATGGTAATGTCTATATATACTCATAGTGGAAACAATTAAAAACAACAGCTGGGGGGGTACTGGGCTCCTGGCCGGGGGGTCACTTCTGTGGGCCCTGGGAGAGCAGCGGCAATCCTCCAGGTGCAACGGCAAGAACCAGGAAGGAAGGAGGGCCCAACAGTGGGCTCTTGATACTAATGGCTACACTTTTGAGCCTATGCACCTGCAAAAAGAACAAGGCCTAGAGTAGCATTGTGCCTGGGGGTTTCCTCCTGACAGCCTTCATGTTACTCAAATGTGGCCACTCTCACAGCCAAACTCAGCGTGTAGATGTGATGCATTCCCCCCAGCGTGGGACACGACACCCGGGGATGAGCCTCCCTGGCACCGAGGGATCACTACCACATACCAGCTGAAGAAGCAACTAGAAAATGACCTTGAATTAAAGATTCAATGCGGAACAGCAGAATATACCTGTCTACATATAATAACATGACTTTGGGAAGTGGTTTGACCTAATGTAAGGGGGAAATGGAAAGGCGAAGTGAGATTATAAGGCTGTGAGTCTCTAAAAAAGAGTCTGGAGGTTGTCAGAAGGAATACCCCTATGTACAACTGAACAGAGTCTAAGAGACAGATAAGGTAGATACAACCCCAGGTATTGGTTCTTTTGAGGGATAAAGAGACCCACGGGTTCTATGGTCATGGCAGAAGGGGTTCACTGCCATGACAGATGGCCCTTCTTTGGAGCTGGTGTTTCTGCGTGATGGAAATGGACTCAGAGGGGATCTCTTTTCACAAGACTTGCATGCTAGTTTATTGGAATTGTAGTTGGTGCTGAGTTTAAGATATATGTAGGGGATTTGAATCTCCGGACTGATAATATGACACCCAGGCCCAGAGCCTCAACAGACTTCAGCTCCTACACTTTGACTTATTGGACTTACTCCACTCAGCTAACATGGAGTTGAAGAAGGTCAACCACCACAACATGGAGCCTAGAGTGTCTACAACTAGAAGCGGGAAGAGTGCATCCAGTACCCATGTGGAATCTAAGCCCTCACTTGACATAGGTGTGCAATGGACACAACCAATCCAATGTCCACAGAGGAAATGTGAAATGGGTGTGGGAACGGTAGCCATGGGGGCTGCCGGGTGTGGGGAACGGGAGGAAGAGATGAGATGTGGAGGCGTTTTCGGGACGTGGAGTTGTCCTGGATAGTGCTTCACGGACAATTACGGGGCACTGTAGATCCCCCCAGGGCCCACTGGATGGAACGTGAGAGAGTCTGGGCTATGATGTGGACCATTGACTATGGGGTGCAGTGATGCTCAGAGATGAACTTACCAGGTGCAATGGACGTATCACGATGATGGGAGAGAGTGTTGCTGTGGGGGGAGTGGGGGGCGGGGGCGGTGGGGTTGAATGGGACCTCATATATTTTTTTTAATGTAATTAAAAAATAATAATAAATAAAAAAAAGAAAAAAAATAATGGTGCAATTTAAGAATAAAAAAGTCAGTTTATCTCTTTGGGTGAGGGAATCTCCATCTTTTAAGGACAGGTTTAGGACAGGTGACTTTTAATTTATAGGGTCAAATGTAATGAAATAGGGCCTTGATTGGAAGTCTATGTCAGTTGCCCTGTTAGGAATTTCAAATTTCAAGAGATGAAGAGGAAACACAACAGGAATTTTTGAATGTGTGTTTCTGAAAGGTCCCATGGTCTTTCTCTCTACAATTTTATCAGCACACGAAGAGCACAGATTATATTACTCCAGACTGAATAGGAGTCTTCTGGGCAGCAGATGCCAAGAAGGCTAAACAAAAACATGCTTGTGAACAAAAATAGGATAGAGCCTAGAAGGCTGGAAAAGCTGGCAAGCACAATGCAAGGCTGACTCCAAGTGAAGGAGAAAGGGAGGAAATGTTCCTAGAGGGAGAAAGTGTCCTAGACTACTGGGGAAGTCAAGCAAAGCTATCAGGAATACTGGGCTGAAGTGTCAGCAAACAAGATCCCCAATGTCTCTGCCTTAACATTGATGGATAGGAAGAGTGTGGGGCGGAGTGTCAGTGCCCATGGATAGTTTTAGAGCAGTTATTTGGAGGGAATTCTCCAGCCACAGTCCACCTTTAATACAATAATAGCTCTGGTCAACATCTTGTCTGTAAATTCATGAAAGACTCATTCAAAATCACATAGGTAAGCCACTCCAATGTCCTCCATAGAATGTGGAAGAAAATAAATTTTGTTGTTGTTTAAAATCCGTTCAGTAGGTCAGGGACCATTTGATGTGCAGCAAAATGCCTTTTAATAATATCTAATTACAACCCTGGGTAGTGGTGCTCTTGAGGGCTACGGAGACACACCGGTTCTGTGGTCATGACAGATCACTCTGGAATTCAGTGCATTGTCAGTGGGCCCTACTTTGGATTTTGTGCTCCTGAGTGTGTGAGAGTTGGACTCAGATGTGACCTTTCTACAATGCCTCTTCTGCCACTTTTACTGAACCTGTGCTTGGTCCTGGGGTTGGTATATAGTCAGGAGACTTGAATCTCTGGACTGTCCATGTGCCAGCTGGGCCCTGAGCCTGAGCAGAGTTGTGGCTCCTACTCTTTGGTTCATTGGACTTACCCAGGTCAGCTAACAAGGAGGTGAAGATGGTCAACCACAACAGGGAACTAAGAGTGCCTACAACTGCAAGCAGGAGAACCACCTCCATCAACCATGTGGGATCTAAGCCCCCTCTCGATATAGAGGTGGAGTGGACATCACCATCCCAGGGTCCACAGGGTGGAGGAATAAAATATGAATTAGAATGGACTTACTGGTATTCTACTGTAGAACTATTGTGACTAGTAATGGGAGAAATGGTAGCATTGATGTGGAGAAAGTGGTCATGTTAGTTGCTGAGGGCAGGGGAAGGAAGAAGAGATGTGATGTGGGGGCATTTTTGTGACTTGGAGTTGTCCTAAATGATATTGCAGGGACAGATGCTGGGCATTATATATCCTGCCATAACCCACTGGGGCAGAGTGTAAACTACAATGTAAACTATTATCCATGTGGTGCAGCAGTGCTCCAAAATGTATTCGCCAAATGCAATGAAAGTACCACAATGGTGTACGAGGTTGTTGATGTGGGAGGAGTGTGGTGGGGTATATGGGAAACTCTTATGTTTTTTAATGTAACATTTTTTGTGATCTATGTATCTTAAAAAAACACAATTAAAAAATAAAAAATAATATCTAATGTCACATGTGGTATTGTCAAATGGGACTGTACCTGATGAATATGTGGCAATTGTGGGTTAGTTTTATTTGTTTTCTCTTAATGAAAATAATTTTATTTAAATATATTCATGTATACAAGAGGAGTTTCCAAGTAAGCTAATGATTTTCCTGGAAATGAAGTAAATTTTACTATAGAAAATATACTGACCTACAAAATATCATTTTTGATCAAACCACAAATAACACATTGGATTTCTGCTGCTTTAACTTTGAAATATTTTTGTAATAACCTTGTGTCGCAGTGTGGGCTCGCCCAGAGGGCCGCTGCAGGGGTGGTGTGGGCTCAGACGGAGGGCTACAACACACGGAGGGGCCTTCCGAGAAGGCACTCCGGGGCCGGCAAGGTGCGGAGGACGCGCGGTAGGAAGAGGACTACCGAGGAGACCAGGATCTGTGCGCAAGTCTGATTTATTCAGGAAGTACAGCGGTTAATATAGGGCGAAGATGGGGGAGGGGCAGGGGGCGTGGCCGGGGTGCGGCAGATGGCTGATAGGTTCGTGCAGGGGTGTATCACTGGTTGCGGGCAGAAGACGGGGTAGCCAGGGTTCTTGGCGGCAGCGAGGTGGGGCTATCATGGCGCGGCGGTGGCCCTCGGGGGAGAGGCGGGGTTAGGCCACCGAGGGGGAAGCGGGTGCAGCTGGGCAGAGGGGCGGGCAGTACGCCCAAACCCCAAGCGGAGGGCCTTAACGCCCGTTCCCGCCACCCGGGTCCGACTCGCACCGGCGCCTGGAGACGAGCCGACCCTTGCTGTCGCCGCGCTCCCACACGGTGCCACCCTACATTTCCCCCTTTTCTTTTATTAAGCGCCGAAGAAGGTGGAAGAGGAAGGGCCAGCGCTCATTTTGTTGGGGGGGGCCCTCGCCGGGCAGCGGGTTCGAGAAGCCTCTTTGGGGGTGTGAAGGTGGGTGGCAGCAGCCGCCGGGCCCTTTCAGCTTGGGCTAGGTGGAGTAGCCACAGAACTTGTTGGCGGAGAGGGTCGGGCTTGGCATTCAGGGTCATCATGGCCATCCGAGGGGCGAGGTGTCGCTGGCGACGTTTCTCTCTCCGGGTCAGGCGGTTCAGCTGTGGCGGGCCGGATGAGGTGTCCTGGGATCCAGATGGGCTGGGCGGCGTCATCTGGAAAGACACAAGCAAAACCCCTTCCCTGGGCAAGGAGGGGGGCAGGCCCTGACCAGATGTTAGTCTTGGGGTCTTTTCACTTAACAAGGGGGGCCTGTGTGGGCCGGTAGGACGGGTCCCAATGAGCATGTACTGGGGAAAGGCCATCCTCATCAAAGCAGAGGAGGTTGTGGTGGATTAAGGCAGAGGTGACAATTTCTCCAGGTGTTTGGCAGGGATGGTTGCTCCTTTCCTTTTGAATAAGATGCTTGAGGAAGAGATGAGTGCGTTCAACCATGCCTTGACCTTGGGGGTTGAACAGAATTCCAAAGTGATGAGTGATGTTGTATAGCCTCAGGAACACGGCGAAGGAAGCGCTGCGATATGCTGGTCCATTGTCGGTTTTCAGGTCCCATGGGACTCCCATGAAGAGGATGGCTTGTCTGAGGGCCTGAATGCAGTGCTTGGCTGTTTCTCCTGGGAGGGGAACGGCATAGCACAGGTGGGAGTTGGTGTCGATGGCCACATGGAGATACTTGAGCCTGCCGAACTGGGGCACGTGGGTGACGTCCATTTGCCATCGGGCATTGGGGCGTAGCCCACGCGGATTAACTCCTTGCGGCTGTAGGGGCCCAAGGGGCAGAAGGGGTGCACAGGTTCAGCAGCATCTGACCATGTGCTTGCAGGCCTGGATGGAAAGTTCCAGGAACAACTTGTGAAGGCTCCTGGCAGAGAAGTGAAATCGAGAGTGGAGTAGCTTGGCTTGGTTGAGGAGGTTGCCAGGTGGAGGGGCAGGTGGTCGGCCTCCCGAGCGCTCTACTGAGGCTGGGAGGGCTTGGACGGCTTGATCGGCGAGGTTATTGCCAGCGGCGATAGGTCCAGGAAGGCCAGAATGGCTCCTCACATGGGCGATGTACCAGGGCGCCGTGCGATTTTCCAAGAGACTCTGGAGAGTTAGGAGTGCTTGGTCGATAGGCCTTTTGGCAGGAAAAAACGTGGTGAAAGCCAAGACTTGGCAGACTTGCAAGGTGTACAGGCTGTCGGTGAAGATGTTGAGGGGTCTGTCGGGACAGGCGCAGAGAGCTAGGATGACGGCTTGGAGCTGTCCTACCTGGACAGAGTTCACGTTGATGTGGATGAGTATTTGAGGCTCTGACGTACCAGGCAAGTAGATGACAGCTGCGAACTTGTGCCTTGGAGGTGTCAGTGAAGGCGGTGGTGGCATGTGGGTAGGGGCGGCGAGACGGGAAGGGGTGGTGCGGTGGAGGGATGAAGGATAACTGGGAGATGCCCTGAAGCAGCCGATGGCTGGGGTAGTGGTTGTCAAATTCGCCATGGAAGAGTTCCACAAGGACTTGCATGTCTGGACTGGACAGAAGCAGCGCGGTGCTTTTCTTGGCATCAAGCGGCCACACAATGGTGTCAGGGGGAGTACCATATGTGTGGGTGCATTGCCGGACGAGGTCAATGGCCAAGGAGATCCAGAGGGTGACTTGCGGGCCGATTTTTCTGAGCTTGCTTTTGGCGGTATGGAGCCAGAGAAGGGGCCCCTTCTGCCAGAGGAGCCCGGTGGACGTACCCGTGGTAGGCAGGATCAGCGCCAAGATGGCTCGGTTGGGGTCGTGACGCTGCAGTTGGCATTCTCGCAGGGCATCATTGACAGCTCGGATGGCCTCCTGCGCAGCCGAGGTAATAGCGATTTTCTTTGTTACGGCCTGCGGAGGGTCTTGGTTGGTTTGCAGGAGGGGGAAGAGGGGTTGTAGTTGAGCGGTGGTGATCAGGAGAGCCGAACAGAGCCAATTGATGTGCCCACAGATTTGCTGTAGCTCTGTCAGAGATAGCTTCTGTGAAATGGCCAGTTGGGGGGCCGCAGGTGTGATGGTATTGTGGATGTTGAAGCCTAGAAAGGTGAAGGGGAGCTCCATGCATACCTTATCTTATTGGACTTGTAGGCCAAGGTCGTTAAGATGGCGCAGTAATGCCGTGACGATGGCTTGGAGGCCTCCGGGGGCTTCATGCGCCACAAGAAGGTCGTCCATGTAATGAACAATGTATGCAAAATTATTTAATGGCTGAATTGCCTTCTTGACATAAAGCTGGCAGATGGCCGGGCTGTTTCACATTTTTTGCGGGAGGACTCGCCATTGGTAACGCTCAGCTACTTCTTGGTGATTGGTGCACGGGAGCGTGAAGGCGAATTTTGGATGGTCTTTTGGGTGCAGTGGAATGGAGAAGAAACAGTCCTTGATGTCGATGGTGGCGGCGCACCAGTGTCTAGGTATAGCCATGGGGTGGGGGCACCCCGTTTGGGGGGAGCCCATTGGGCGGATGTGCTTGTTGATCTCACGCAGGTCGTGGAGGAGCCGGTACTTGCCTGACTTCTTCTGAATGACGAAGACGGGTGAGTTGTATGGACTGGTGGATGGCTCAATGTGTCCTGCGTCAAGCTGGTCATAGACAAGAGCTCGGAGAACTAACAGTTTCTGGGATGAGATGGGCCACTGCTCCACCCAAATGGGCTCCTCAGTATCCCATTCAAGAGGAGTGGGTGCTGGAGGTGTAATGCGAGCAGTGGCGTATATCATTGGGGGGGAGCCGTGGATAGAATGGCTCTGCAGTTCGAGAGGACATCCCGGCCCCAGAGGATATTGTCAATGCTGGGCAGGACAAGGGGGGGAAGGTGCCTTGGCAGCCTTCCTTGTCCTTCCAAATAAGATCTCGGCTGGTTTGGAATGAGGGAGCTGTTCCCGTGGCTCCAATGACGCGGGGGCCGGGGAGCACACCCCAGTTGTGTGTGGCTGTTTCTGGAAAGCAGGATATTTCTGCCCCGGTGTCAAGGATTCCCTCGAACCATTGGCCTTCAACCTCTAACTCCATTATTGGTTTCTTGGGTCCCAGTGGAACGGTCCACATTACGGCAGGGGGTGGCGGCGTGGGTGAGCGGCCTCTTGCTGGTGGGGCTGAGGCCTGCCCCCTCTCGCGTTTAAAGTCTGCCGTTGGCTGTTGTCGGTGCGACAGTCACGAGCCCAATGGTATCCTTTGCTGTAGCAGGGATATGGGGTGGGAGGCGCGCGTGGTCTGGCTCCTCCGGTGTCTCGAGGCGTGTTCGTGGATGGTCGTGGTCGGGCGGCATGAGGGCATTCGCGGGCAAAATGTCCGGTTTCTCTGCATTTGAAGCAGTCGGAGGAGAGGGACATGGCCATGGCTATGGCCTGAGCCAGCGCGGTGGCCTGCGGGTCTATGTGGGAGCAGGCCAGGATCCAGTCGTGTACTCCCCTTTCCTTCATTGGTAGAATGGCTTGTCGGCAGGCATTGGTGGCCCCTTCCAGAATGAGTTCCCGGGCGAGGGCTTGTTGCGCACGCTCGCCAGGGACCTTGCGCTTGCAGGCCTCCTGAACCTGGGATACGAAGTCAGCGAAGTCTTCGTCTTTTCGTTGGACTAGCTTGGCAAGTCGCTCAGGTCTGGTGGTGGAGCAGCTGCAGAAAGCGCGTAAAGCCAGCTCGCAAAGTTGGAGCCAGAACTCGGGGGGGGGGTGTTGTGATATTGGGCCGGATTGGCGAATTGGCCCGTGCCTGTGTAAGCGTCCGGGGGATGGCGAGCCCCGACACAGGCATTGTGTGCCACTTGCTTTTCTGCCTCTGATGTAAAGTGAGCACGCCAGTCAATGAATTGGCCGGGGGTTAGAATGGCCTGAGCGAGGGAAACCCAGTCATATGGAACCGCGAGCTGAGTGCTAAGCTCCTCAAGCAAATGTTGGACGTATGGGCTACCAAGGCCATCCTCTCTAACAGTCTTGCGGAGGTTTTTTATTTCATCGGCTGTAAAGGGGTACCAATCCTGCGGATGGTGCCGCGAGGGGGCGGCATTCAGCGGGTATAAGAGTGGCGTCTGATGCATGGGGTCCTCTGCCCGTGGGGGCCAAGTACCCATGGGCCCTCTGGTGGATGAGGGATCCGCGGCGGGGGGTGCCCAGGGTGTGGGGTGAGAACGTGGCTCGTCCCAAGATGGCAGCGCCTCACAAGATGGCGGACTGCCCCAGGGGGTAGGCGGCTTGTAAGATGGCGGCCGCTCCTCTTCCGGCAGGGGCCAAGATGGCGCCATGGCCAGAGGGGGCGGGTATAGGGGGAGGGACTTCCCTTTATCCTCCCAAGAAGAAGGCGGAAGTTCGCCATCTTGGGGCGAGGTAGGCGCGTCCGGTTGGGCGGGCAAGAGTCCAGGGCATTGTTGAGGCAGCTGGACAAGGACTCGGTGTCGGAATCACTGTCTGACTGAGACCCCTCTCCCTTGCTCTTACCGCAGGTGCAGTGGAAAGCATCCCGATTGACGGGGGTGCCCTGGAGGCATGAGCGAATGGCGATGAGCGTCGGGAGAAGGCTGGGGGGAAAACGCTTGTTCTCATACTCCATAGCCGCCGTGACGCGGTCAATGAGGTTAGTGTACGTGTCCAGGTCCCACAGCTGGCAAGTGGAGAGCCAGGGGTTGAAAGGCAGCAAAAGGTCCCAGTACGTTTGGAGCTGCTTTACTGAGACATTCATATGATTGGTGTCTAAAAGGCCAGCAAGGGCCCTAACCTGAGGCGCCTGGCGGGAGGAAAGACGGCCGCCCATGGCGCCGACGGTGGGGCCTAGCGAAGATGGGGGTCCTTACCTTGCGGGCGAGTCGGGTGGGGGTCCGGCCGGGAAGTTGTTGCCCCCACGTTGGACGCCAAATGTCGCAGTGTGGGCTCGCCCGGAGGTCCGCTGCAGGGGCGGTGTGGGCTCGGGCGGAGGGCTGCAACACATGGAGGGGCCTTCCGAGAAGGCGCTCCGGGGCCGGCAAGGTGCGGAGGACACGCGGTAGGAAGAAGACTACCGAGGAGACCAGGATCTGTGCGCAAGTCTGATTTATTCAGGAAGTACAGCGGTTAATATAGGGCGAAGATGGGGGAGGGGCAGGGGGTGTGGCCGGGGTGCGGCAGACGGCTGATAGATTCATGCAGGGGTGCATCATTGGTTGCAGGCAGAAGACGGGGTAGCCAGGGTTCTCGGCGGCAGCGAGGCGGGGCTGTCATGGCGCGGCGGTGGCCCTCGGGGGAGAGGCGGTGTTAGGCCACTGAGGGGGAAGCAGGTGCAGCTGGGCAGAGGGGCGGGCAGTACGCCTGAACCCCAAGCGGAGGGCCTTAACGCCCGTTCCCGCCACCCGGGTCCGACTCGCACCGGCGCCTGGAGACGAGCCGACCCTTGCTGTCGCCACGCTCCCACATGGTGCCACCCTACCACCTTGAAAGTCTTTCATAATTATGAATGATTAAGCTTGCTTAAGAAGGCAGGACAAAAGCCAAGAAAGGCCAAAAGCTAGGTCTCTTGTACCAACAGCCAAATTGTGAATGCAAAGAAAAGTTCTTAATGGAAATTCAAAGTTCTACTCCAGTGATCACATGAAAGATGAGAGAGGGAAGCAGCTTTATTGCTGATGTGGGAAAAGTTTTAGATTTCTGGGTATATCAACTGCTACATTCCCTTAAGTCAAACCCTAATCCATAGAATGTCCCTAACTCTCTTCAATTCTAAGAGCACTGAGAGAGGTGATGAAGGTGCAGAACAAAGTTTGATGCTAGCATGCGGGCAGCGGCGGACCTCCGGGAGGGTCGGCGGTTGGCCGGGCGGGCTCTCTGGACGGGGGCTGACTCGTGGCCGAAGGAGAGGAGGGGGTTTGGCACGAAGCCGTTGGGCCCTCGCTCTCTCCGCTCAGGCACGGGGGACGCGCAGTGCAAGCAAAAACACCATGGAGACAAGGTCTAGGCACAAGTCTGCTTTATTGTTGAAGGGGACATGGTTTTATAGGGTCTAGGTATATGTAAAGGGACTTGATTGGTGCCGGCCGGTGCTGTTACTTGCGTAGACGGTTACTGGACAGTAGGCGGTTACTGGACAGTAAGCTGGCTAAGAGGTTAGGAGCAAGGGAGGGGAAGGAGAAAGTGTGGGCTGTCTAGATAACGGCTAGGCGGAAGACGGAGAAGGGGAGAAGGAGGGGCAGCGCTGGCTGCCAATACTGGGTGGGAAGGAGACGGGGACAATTGCTCCCTTTTGTTTAAAAGTATGTGCTTCAGGGGAGGTGAACTGGTGGCAGCAGGGGCAGTATGGGACGGGGTACTGGGGTAAGATGAGGGGAGGAGGGAGACCACGAGGACTGGCTGGTGGCGAGAAGCAGAGGGCCCTCCCAGCTGCTCTCAGCTGCAGAGGACACAGCGTCTGGCCAGGACGCATGTGCCTGCTGCTGGGGTCGGCGCACGCCGGCGCCTGGCGCGCGCCGAGCTCTGCCAGCAAAACGGGGTCGTGATGTTCCTGAACCCCTCGCCCGATTGGGGGAGTAGGAGGGAGATGAGTGAGGAAAGGGAGACAGGAGGTTACAGGCGTGCGGTTCGGTGTTTGCAGCGGGGGCGGGTGGAGCGCGGCGGATGGCTTGGTGGTGGCTCTTTAGTGGCAAGGCGTTGATAATGAACCTGCACAAAGGAGCTGAATACCGCGTTGGCTTGGTCTTTGGCGAGGCAGACTATTTTTTTGACGGCCCAGGGTCCTACAGTGAGGGCTAAGATGATGATGATGAGTGGGCCTAAAAATGGAAGGAGGTATGGGAGGAGGGTATGGAGAACACTGGAAAAATAGTTCGCATTTTCTCGCTCTTTTCGGCGCTTATCCAATCCCTCCTGGACCTTTCTCAGGTTGTCCTCGACTAAGCCGGTGGAGTTGGCGTATACGCAGCACTCCTCTCCAAGGGTGGCACAGAGACCCCCTTCCTTAAGGAGGAGGAGGTCAAGGAGGCTGCGGCGGTTCTGGAGGACTACCTCAGAGAGAGAATTGAGAGAATTTTTTAGATGTTTTACAGCATTTTGAAGGTAGGTGATATCTTCGTCGACGGCCTGTCTGAGAGAGGAGAGGGCGGAGGACTGTGTGGCGAGGGTGGCGATCCCTGTGCCTGCCCCTGCAAGACCTAGAAGGGTAGCGACTGTTAGGACTGCGGTGACAGGCTCTCTCCTTTGTAAGTGGAGGGAGGTTTGTCTGCTCAGCACGCAGCGGAAAAATTCGTGGTCAGAATGGTAAACGACTCGAGGAGCGAGAAGGATGAGCAGGCAAGTGTCATGGGTAGCGTTGAGGGTGGCAACATTGAGGCAGGGGGTTAGCCCGGTGGAGGTGCAAAGCCATTGGGAGGTGTTAAGGGGGATTAAGAACTTGGCGGAAGTGCTGGGAGAGGAGTAGTTAGAGCAAGCACTAAGGGAGGGGTGGGAACCTTGATGAGAATGAACACAGCGTCCTGTGGAGGAAACAGATTGAAAGGTTAGGGGGATGGAGGAAGTGTTCCAGTTGCACTCGGCTGGGTATACTGAAGTGGATTCATTGAATGTGAAGTTAACGGCGACAGGCTCATAGATAGGAAGGGAGGGGGAGAGGCAGAGCCAACAGTTCTTGGTGAGGTTGGGGTGAGAAGTATTTAGAGATAAGTAGGATGCATAGATTAACGCGAGAAGGGGACTGGAATACTTAGTGGGGGGGCCATGGCTGGGGAGCGACGGATGAGGGGGGGTTGCCACTGGAAGGGGGGGAGGCAGGGGGATTGAGGACTTTATTGGGGCCAACGGCGAGGGGTGGGGATTCAGGCGTGGGCAGTAGTTTTCTGATGATGAGGAAGGCTTCCTCTTGCCAGTGCTGGAGGGTCCAATTGGAGCGTTGATGGGCCGAGTTGACAATGGCCGGGGAGATGAAGGGAAGCATGACGATGAGAGCAATGGGAAGAACGGAACTACCCACGTGGTGGTGAATCATCTGTGGAGACAAAAGAGAGAGAGAAAACTACAAAGGAAACAGCGATGGGAAGGAGGCAATTTAGGTAGGCAACTCGTTAGGAGGATCATTGGTGTCAGCGTTAGCGGAAGCCTCGGCGGTGTGGGGCTTGATGAGACGTCCTGGGACCCAGATGGGCTGCGGCTCTGATTCAGGGAAAACGCAGGTGAATCCCCGTCCTTGGGCTAAGAAAGGGGCAGGTCCATGCCATTGGGTGGTCTGCGGGTCACGCCAGAGGACAAGCGGTGCAGGGGTGGGCCGGAAGGTAGGCCCCCAGTGCATGTGGACTGGTGTAAAGCCTTGGGCATTGAAGGTCATCAGGTTGTGTCGGATCAGGGCCTCTGTGACGACGTCGGGAGGGGTGCGACGCGGCTGGTCGGCAGATGTCTTGAGAATGAGGGTTTTGAGAGACTGGTGAGCACGCTCTACTAGGCCTTGTCCGTGCGGATTGTAGGGAATGCTGAAGTGATGGGTGATGTCGTAGAGCTTGAGGAATTTGGCAAAGGAGGCACTCCGGTAGGCAGGTCCGTTGTCTGTCTTGATGTCCCATGGAACGCCCATGAAAAGAATAGATTCTCTGAGCGCTTGGATGGCATGCTTGGCCGTTTCTCCGGTGAGTGCGGTTGCGTAGCAGAGATGAGAGAAGGTGTCGATGGCTACATGGAGGTATTTCCATCGGCCAAACTGGGGGACGTGAGTGACGTCCAGTTGCCATCTGGAATTGGGGCGGAGCCCACGAGGGTTAACTCCCTGCGGTTGGAGCGGCCCCAAGGGCAGCAATGGAGCGCACGTTCGGCATGACCGCACAAGATGTTTGCAGGTATGGATTGGGAGGTCTGGAAAGAGTTTGTGGAGGCCAGCTGCTGAGAAGTGAAATCTGGTGTGCAGCAGCTTGGCCTGATTGATGAGGTCTCCGACTGCGACGGTGGTCTCGGCTGGAAGCAGGTGAACGGCCTGATCAGCAAGGTGGTTGCCATGGGCCAGGGGCCCGGGAAGGCGGGAATGGCTGCGGATGTGATTGATGAACCAAGGCTGTCGCCGGTTCTCTATGAGCTCTTGAAGGTCCAGGAGAGCGACGTTGATGCTTTCACTCGCTGAGTTGTCGGGCGGAAAAAACGCAGAAAAGGCGATGACTTGGCAGACTTGTAGGCAGTAGAGGCTGTCTGTAAAGATGTTCAGTGGACAGTGGGGATGGGTTTGGAGTGCTAAGATGATAGCATGCAGTTCGGCCACTTGCACACAGGATTGATAGAGGTGCACATGTGAACGTGGCTGGTGCTCGCCGGGTGCGAAGACAACGGCGACAAACTTAGTCTTGGAGGCGTCTGTGAAGATGATGGTGGTGTCTGGAAGAGGCTTGCTGGATGGAAAAGGGAAATGGCCGGGGGCGGCGATTTCTAGCAGGGGAAGGCCCTGCAGTAACCGTTGCTGTGGAAAGTGGTTATCGAAGTCCCCTCGGTAGAGTTCCATGAGCGCCTGCATATCTGAAGACTCCCGCAGCAAGGTGGTAGTTTGTTGCACAGTCAGTGGCCACACGAGAGTGTCCGGCGGGTAGCTGTAGTGGTGGGTGGCCTGATCGACCAGGGCGGTAGCGAGCTGGACGAAGAGGGTGGTTTGCGGGCAGATCTTTCTGAGATTGCTCTTTGCCATATGTACCCAGAGGAGGGGCCCATCCTGCCAGAGCAGGCCAGTGGGCATGCCCTGTGTGGGGAGAACTAGTCCCAGCAATGTCTTATCGGGGTCGTAGCGCTGAAGTTGGCAGCGCTTGAGGGCCTGGTTGAGCTGTAGTAAAGCTCCCTTCGCCTCTTCGGTGAGGTGGATTCTTTTGTTGGGGACCGATGAGAGCGGACCACTGGAGCACAGGAGCCAGAACAGAGGCTGGAGCTGCTGGGTGGTGATAGGAAGCGCTGGGCGCAGCCAGTTGACTTGACTGCAAAGTTGCTGTAGCTCGTGGAGCGTGAGCACATCGGGGATCCTGATGGTGGGCGCTTGTGGTGCCACGGTGGAGGTGATGGAGAACCCCAAGAATTGATATGGTGGGTGGGTGGTCAGTTTTTGTGGATTGACCTTGAGGTTCAAGTCTTCCAGGTGGCTCAGTAGGCGGTCGAGCACGGTGCAAAATCCCGATTCGGAGGGATGCGCGACAAGCAGATCGTCCATATAGTGGATGACGTTGGCGTATTGCGTGAGTGGCTGGACGGCTTCCCGAACGTATAACTGACAGATGGCGGGGCTGTTCCGCATGCCTTGAGGTAACACGCACCAGTGATATCGCTGAGCTGGTTCCTGATGGTTGGTTTGAGGGACCGTAAAGGCAAACTTTGGCCAATCGGCCGGGTGGAGCGGTATAGAGAAGAAACAGTCTTTGATGTCCAGGACAGCGATGAACCAATGCCGAGGGACGGCTGTGGGATGGGGCAGGCCAGGCTGTGGCGACCCCATTGGTTTGATGTGCTTGTTGATCTCTCACAAATCCTGTAGCAGGCGAGGCTTGCCACTTTTCTTTTGAATGAAGAATATTGGTGTATTGTAGGGGCTGGTGGAGGGCTCGATGTGCCCAGCTCGCAGCTGTTCGCTTACCAGTCCCTTGAGAATGTCCAACTTAGGGATTGAGAAAGGCCATTGTTCCACCCAGATGGGTTCCTCTGTATCCCACTGCAAAGGAACGGGTGCCGGAGGTTGAACGCGAACAATGGCCGAAGCTATTGGGGGGGCAGCTATGGCGGCGATGCGGTGAGAATGGCCCCCGATTGATGCAGGATGTCACGGCCCCAAAGAACTTGCGAGATTTCCTTCAGAACGAGGGGGCGGAAGGTTCCCTGTCGACCTTCTGCGTCTCTCCAGACGACGTCCTGGGCAACTTGCTGGGAGGGCGCTTGGCCAGTGGCTCCCACCACTAGGGGGCCATCGGTCAGAGGGAGGTGCCCGGCCTGGTCGAGTGGGATGCAGGAAATTTCTGCTCCTGTGTCAAGTAGCCCTGTGAGCCAGCGGCCGGAGACTTGGATAGAGAGAAGGGGCCTGGTGGAGGGTGCGATGGGAACAGACCAGAGTACTTTCATGGGCGGGGGCGCTGAGTCAATGCGGCCTCTTTGTTGTGGGGCTGAGGCCTGCCCCCATGGCCGTTTAAAGGCTTGCGGCTGGTGTTAGGGACGTGGCAGTTGCGGGCCCAGTGGTATCCTTTTCCGCACTGCAGGCACGGAGTGGAAGGAGGCCGTGGTGGATGGCCTATGTTGGGCACGTCCGGCGGCGGCCGTGGCTTGTTGGGGCAGTCTCGAGTGAAGTGGCTGAGTTTGCCACAGTGGAAGCATTCGTTGGAGGCTGAGATGGCAGCGAGGACAGCCTGGGCCACGGCGGAGGCCTGGGCGTTGACTCCGGAGCAGGCGAGGACCCAGTCGTGGAGGGGCTTGTCTCTCAGCGGCCTGATGATCGCCTTGCAAGTTGGGTTTGCGCCCTCCTGAACAATGTCCTTGATGAAGGAGGTCTGGGCCTGCGTGCCAACGACCTTGCGCTCAGCCGCGGCCTGGACACGTGCCATGGAGTCGGAGAACGGTTCCTCTGGTTTCTGGAAAAGTCTGGTGAGTGGCTCGGGCGTGGAGGCGGCGCAGTTGCGGAAGGCACGGAGGGCACACTGCCTTAGCTGGATGTAGAAGCCTTGAGGGAGGGCGATGTAGCTCTGTGGCATGGCGTAGCGCCCCAGTCTGAGGAACGCGTTGGCAGGATATTGGGTGCCGTCGTGGGCGTTCTAGGCGATTTGTTTTTCGTTCTCGGCAGTGAAATGTGCGCGCCAGTCAATAAACTGCTCCGAGGGAAGTATGCCTCTCGCGAGGGATATCCAGTCATAGGGGAGACAGCGGGCAAAGGTCATACGTTCAAGGAGGTCTTGAGCATGGGGGCTGGCGAGACCATCCTCTCAGATAGCGCTGTGGAGGGTTTGCATGTCTTTCGGGGAGAAGGGAATCCATACTTGGGGGTTTGCTCGAGAACGATTGGGATTTAGCGGATACATATCAGCAATTGGAGCAGTGGGGGGCTCGAAGAGAAGATTATTAGAGCACGGGAGGGGGTGTCTATTCGGCGGCACATAGGATGGTGGGCGCTCGTATGCATCATCTAGGTCGTCATCAGAAGATGGCGGATGAAGCGCTTCCGGTTCCGGGTAAGGGCAAGATGACGCCGGTTCCGGGTAGGGGCAAGATGGCACCGAGGCAGGAAGGGTAGGGTACAACGGTGGATAGTCCTTCCGTGAAGAAGCAGGAAGGGGCAGGGAGTGCGGCTTCTTCCTCTTTTGGGAGGAAGAAGGAGGGAGCGCGCCCTCTTGCGTGGGCTTTCATTTGTTTCGTGAGGAAGAAGGCGGAAGTGCGCCATCCTGGTCGGAGTCAGAATCAGCGGCGCAAGGGGGGTCAAGCTCAAGCGCAGCCTCCAACTGAGCCGAGAGCGATTCGGCATTGGAGTCGTTACTGGGAACGCCATCTTGGTGGCCGCGCCCTTCCCCTGACTCATCCACGATATCGCACGGGAAGGCCTTGGCCTCGGGAGCGGGCACACCTTGCAAACAAGCGCAAATGGCCACAAGAGCGGGGAGGAGGCCGGGGGGAAAGACCCGGCCCTCATGTTCCATGGCTGAGGCTACTCGTTCAATTAGCCGGGCATAAGTCTGAGGACTCCAGAGCGGGCAGGTGATGAGCTAGGGATTGAATGGGAGAAGTAAGTCCCAGTAGCGCTGAAGCTGGTGGATGGAAACTCTAACCTGGTTAGTTTCCAGGAGGGCAGCCAGGGCCCGAACCTGCGGGACCTGACGGGAGGAGAGCGAAGCACCCATTCTGGTTTGAATGGAAGACGCCGAAGAGTCCCTACCTTAAGGGAAGCATGGGGGGTAGGCGTCAGAGTGGGCCCCACCCACATTGGGCGCCAAATGCGGGCAGCGGCGGGCCTCCGGGAGGGTCGGCGGTTGGCCGGGCGGGCTCTCCGGATGGGGGCTGCCTCACGGTGGAAGGAGAGGAGGGGGTTCGGCACGAAGCCGTTGGGCCCTCGCTCTCTCCGCTCAGGCACGGGGGACACGCGGTGCAAGCAAAAACACAACGGAGACAAGGTCTAGGTGCAAGTCTGCTTTATTGTTGAAGGGGACATGGTTTTATAGGGTCTAGGGATACGTAAAGGACTTGATTGGTGCCGGCGGGTGCTGTTGTTTGCGTAGATGGTTACTGGACAGTAGGCGGTTACTGGACAGTAGGCAGTTACTGGACAGTAGGCGGTTACTGGACAGTAAGCTGGCTAAGAGGTTAGGAGCAAGGGAGGGGAAGGGGAAAGTGTGGGCTGTCTAGATAACGGCTAGGTGGAAGAAGGAGAAGGGGAGAAGGAGGGGCAGCGCCGGCTGCCAATACTGGGCGGGAAGGAGACGGGGACAACTTATGACATTATAAATGAAAAAAAAATCTATTAGAGAATATTTATAGACTTCTCAGATTTTTACAAGACAGTTTTCAA
Source organism: Dasypus novemcinctus (assembly GCF_030445035.2). NCBI lineage: Eukaryota > Metazoa > Chordata > Mammalia > Cingulata > Dasypodidae > Dasypus > Dasypus novemcinctus. Next base: position 14,853,466 of record NC_080700.1, on the reverse strand, counting down.
AGTTGATGATTTTTCTCCATTTAAATATAGAAACAAGAGTTTAAAAAGTTATTAGTGGATATGTATGGCAGGGGAAGGAGAGAGGGATTGAGAGGTAACTGCTAAGGGGTGGGGGATTTTTCTTTTTGGGGTAAGGAAAATGTTCTAATATTGACTGTGGTGGTAAATGAATGCACAGCTCTGTGATTATATGAAAAGCCATTAAATGTACATTTTGGATGGATTTGGTGGTATTGATGTGGGCTGTGGGTGGGAGGCTCTTTGTCTCTTTGGAGATAACCTTAACCTAATCTGTCTGTCCTGACTTGTGGGTGTGGGATGGTGACAGGCTGCAGTCCTACCCTTGGTAACCATGGCAATGACTCCAGCCCCAGGAAACAGTTTATCAATGCAAACTCTACAAACTTTAAATATTCAGGGGAAATGCAAACCAAATGTGCTGAAAGCTTATCTAGAATGTATGAGGTCCATGCTAAAAGCTTACCTAGGATGTGGAAGATATATGCTAATTCAAGTCTATTGAGAACTGAAACAAAAGGACCATTTGGCCTTTCCTGTCTGTATTAAAAGGAACTTGAAAGTCTTGTTCAGAGCTCAGGTTTGAAACAAAAAGCTCCCGAGTCTGGCCAGACGTCAATAAACCATTTTTCCTTCTCAAAATCATTCTTGAGTCTTGGCCTTTCTATACACAAATAATTGAACCTCTCTCAAATTCTACAACAGTATGGGTATGTGAACATATCTGAATACAATGGCCTTTAAAAAAAGATCCACTAGTATAATGGAAAACATCAGACTCTTTGCAGAATACAGACTCCAGGATGCAGGAAAATAGAAAACACCTGAGGGAAAAACATTCTTGGAATTTGAGGCTTTCTTGGAAATTGAGGCATAGTGGTCTCGCAAAGAGAGACATGCTGTTTCCATAGCTATGCTTTACCATAGGAATGCAGCAAGTAAGACTTTCAGGTCAACAGGACAAAGCTGTCCGGGGCAGGGAGAAATACGAGCAAACACACTTTGCAGTTTGAAAGGAATACTAAATCTTTGTATCCTGAGGTAAGTTAATTTATGAGTATTGTTAAGGTGTAGCTACACTGCTTGTACTCGTGATAGCTTGAGTATATATAATGCCACTTGTAGAAAATAAAGTTGTCTGAGGAGTCTCTACTCACAGACCCTGATCCCAGCTCTCTTTTTTTCTCTCTTTGTTTCATTCTCTTCTTTTTCTCTTTCTTTCATTCCCAATACCCTTCGGGTCCAAATCTCCAACAATTCTCTGCTGGGATTTGACAAACATTTTTCCATTATTAAAATGATGAATATTTGACTCTAAGACTTGAGAAACTCCCTTTAACAAAGTCTTTTAAAAATGAGAACTTGAAATAAACTCCTTGACTACTTTATCATTATATTTTAGATTCTTAAAAGAATAATAAATGGTGTAGTGGTCATTTGAAAAAACAGAGTTCTACTTCAAACAGCCTGATTTCCAAATTATAGTACCTATACTCTCACACTCAAGCCACAAGTTACAGGAGTCACCGGGTAAAGAGAATATTGCAGAAAATGCTCAATTTCCACGATGAAAAATGCAAACTGAGAAATATATGGTACAGTCTAAAGCAAACCATTTTATTTCTAGGCTAACAAACTGCATTCCGCTTTGAATAGAGACAAAATTATAAAAACATGTATTTTGTATTGAGCATGATGAAGTGCGTGAGACCGAATAGCAATATAAATTAATCAAATAGGCAATGTTTCTTTATAGAGTAAAAGAGAAGATATAACAAAGTAGGATAGAAAATCTCATTTGTAAATTATATTACTAGTTTCAATTGCTATTTTTAAAGAAAACTTTGCCTTAAATGTCATTATGTTCTTGACTACCTGATGGGTAAATATTGACCCAAGAGTCTATTAAGAAGGTTCAGGAGATTACAAGTTACCTTCTACCATTCCTCCTTATTCCTCTATCACAGGAAAAATGAGAAGACTCCTTTTAAGAGACATAATGCTCATTCATTCATCAAACATTTGATTGCTGGGATGAGCTAGGCACTGTGCCAATTACCTCACAGTCAGAGATCAGGAAGTCATGATTCCCTCCCTTGTGGGAGTTCACACAATGGCAAGCAAGACAGATGATATGATAAATGATAAGAGAAAGGGTCAGAGCTGTACTGGAGGTAGGACTCCAGTGCTGGAGGTAGGACTCCAGTGCTGGGAGAATACTGCAGTGGGAGGGACTGGGAAGTACTCTCGAAAAGAGGTGACATGCCAATGCTTCTTTATTATTTTCTAAAGTAAGGTACCATATTGGAAAACTCTTCAAAGGCAATAAGAATGTAAAGACATTTTAAACAGCGTAAAGGTAATAAATATAGAAATTTAGAAACATAGGGTCACCAAAAGTAGTCACTAAGAAAAATTTAGGAGAAGGTAAAAAAATCACTGTTGGATTCAATAAGTCTTGATTGATTGATTTCCAAATTTGGGCTTAATACTCATATTCAGTCAGTTGTTAGTTCATTTACACATTTAATTTTTATTCGAATACTAGTGTAAGATACAAAATTATACTTCTTACGTCAGTATTCATATTATTTGAAAAATCCACATGAATCATCTCATATTAATGTATCTAATGAAACTTTTTAAAATTTAAAAAAATGTATGAAAAGAGAAATAACCCTATATATAAAGGCTATCAGAAAAAATTATTTAAGGAACCAGGAAAAGTTGTTGTTTCATATTATCACAAAAATGGAATGATTACCACAAATGAAAGTAGAGGTTTGACTTTGTATTTATACTGTCATTCCAAGAACCCAGGAAAAAAATATCAGAAGTTTTTTGGCATCATCATCTTCCACTATTTCTGTACTTCCAACAAGAAAAGGATCAGGAGATGGTTCTACTGATTGAAAGATCTTCCCACAGTTAAATCACCATAATCTGATGTGTGTCAGGCACAGAGTTGATGCTGGTCCCTGCCCATCAGGAGCTCAGTTGGCAGTAAAGGAGCAAACAAATGCACGAGGGCAGTGCAGTGTTCACAGTGCACCAGGGCTGTGATCTGCGTGGGGCTGCAGTGGGTAGGGTGGTTCGGTAAAGATTCCTTCTTGCAGGCAGTACAAGCTGAGATCTGAAGAAGCTCAGATGATCAAAGGTGGGAGGGTGGAAGCACATTCCAGGTGATGGGCCAGCAAGCAGAGAGGAAGAGGTATCTGTACAGGGAAAAAGGGACATTGAGACCAAGTAAGTCAGTAGCTTCAACACAGTTTATTTAAAAGTGTTCAAGATATCTATGATATAGCCCCAGGTCCTATAGTAATTACATCTTTTGTTAATGTTCATTCTATCATGGTTTGCCTCTAGTGTCAAAAATGTAAGATGTTCAATCCCATGTGCACTAATTCTTATTAAAATTGTCAATATGGGTGCTGGAACATTTTCAAAAATATTTATTTTTATTTTTACTTTTATTGTATATTTTGAAGATACATAGCTCACAAAAAAAAATGTGACATTAAAAAATATAAGAGGTTCCCACATACCCCACACCTCTATTTATTTTTAAAAGATACTTAGATTACATAAAGTGTTACATAAAAAATATGTAAAGGATTCTCATATGCCCCACCCCACACCTCCCACTTTTCCACACATTAACAACCTCTTTCATTAGTGTGGTATATTCATTTCAAGTGATGAATACATTTTGGAGCATTGCCACACAGCATGGATTATAGTTTATATTGTAGTTTATACTCTCTCCCACTCAGTTCTGTAGGATATGGCATGATATATAATGGCCTGTGTCTATATTTGCAATGTCATTCAAGACAAGGGACATTTTTTTAAAGTGCATTTTTTCCACTATGAAAATAGCTATGTAATGACTGTATACAGATGATTAAATTACCAGAAGGTGTAGCTGTCACGTTCTATTAAAAGCTGTATACCTTCTAAAAGGGGTTCAGAACTTGACAGAATTATTATTTCTTTATGGGTGAAAATTAAGTTGCTAGTCTCAGTTATCAGGAGTCAGCAACCTCTGCTGATACATGCAGCTGCTGCTACAGGGCCAGACAAGGGCGGGGCCTCTGGGAGGCCACATATGAACCTCATTTGCTAGAAAAAGCCTGTGACCTCAACCCTGATCCTACTAAAGGGTCACCATGGACACCTGCCATTTTCTACCCCCCACTTATTTCTCAGTGCTGTAAGGAACATTAGAATTCCAGTTGCACAGGGCCCTAGGCCCCCAAATCTAGCATGATTTGTCACACAGAATTTTAGACATATATTATCCTAGGCTTCCCTTTGACTAATTCATAAAAGATTCAAAAAAGCACACTGACAAAGTCAAAGCCTACTGGAGAGTTTCAGAAGCTGGCACCACGAAGTCTTAACTGTCTGTGCTAACAGGAATGAGGGTAATGTTGGACGCCCTGATGGACTGAACAGATGTGGAGCTCCCAGACAGGTGATTTCCTCCTTTATGCTGTAATAAGCCAAACAGCTGCCCCTGCCTCACCCAGAGGGCCCTTGTGCCCTCCTGCTACCTGGGGACAGGTCTCTGGTTTTCTGTCAACTGCCTGGCTCCTCTCTGTTGCTGACAGATCTTTTGCCTAAGGGAGCAATGCAGTAGTATAAAATAAAGGGAAAAAATTCTGAACTTGGCATTACAAGATATTGGTTGGAGTCATGACCTCATAACTTCTTCATTGACCTTGGACAAGTCACGTGAACCTCAGCCTGTTTGAAAATGAGAACAATGCCTTCCCTGCTCACTTCATAGACTTGTTGAAGGGACCAAATGGGATGATGTTTATGAAAAATATCTAAACTGCAGAGAGAAGGGTTATTTTGGGGGGTGGCTTTGCTCTTATCACTCATTAATTCTGTCCTCTTGAGTATTCCTATAATGGGTTTATGACTTATTTCTGGAACCATTGTTCAGGTACCACCACATAGACATCATCCTGAATTTATAGTGTATCAATTAAAGGCCTTTAATTACTTAAGCTGCCTCATACAAGAAAAATGGGGGCAATAGAGAACTCATAATTGACTTAAAGAGAAAGATGATAAATGGGTGAATGGTGTCTGTATTATCTAATAGTCATCATAATAATTAGCAATAATTTTTACTCCTAACTCAGTTCTGGATCAGTTCTCCCCTGATAATGTATCCATTTCCTGCAAGAAAAATATGTCTTGTGTTAGGTGTACTGTATTTGATCACTGCCATTCCTGAGACAGAATCACAATCAGAATTGTACATTATCACCCTTTCCACAGGGTCTAGCCCACATGGATGCCAGGTTTTACTTCTGCCAGATGAGGATCTCCACTAAGTGGAGATCCTCTGTGGATATTATTTCAACACCATTTCATTATTTATATTACTTATTTATTTATATTAAGATAGATGTTTATTTTGGTATATAAAGAAAATGAAATTCTGAACCATTATCCTTGAGTACTGCACACAGATATATCTAAATATAAATTAAATGTTAATTGATTAGGTAATTGGTGTGTAAATGTTTTATATAATGCAGAAATCCTTGGTGGATTATTATATAAATGTTTAAAAGTGTTTAGTGAAATTTGGGGAAATTGCTTGGGAATTTTTGGGTGAGAAGGAAATGTACTAGTATTTTTCCAACTAAAATAATGGAATATGTTGTCATGCTACCTTAAAATCTTCTCTCCAACACCTTTTCTTTCTTTTTTTTTTAAGATTTATTTTATTTGTTTCTCTCCCCTTCCTCCCTGTTGTCTGCTCTCTATATCCATCCACTGTGTGTTCTACTGTGTCTGCTTGCATTTTTGTCATGTAGCACCGGGAAACTGTGTTGCTTTTCTTGTTGTGTCATCTTGCTGTATCAGCTCTTCGTGTGTGCAGTGCCACTCTTGGGTGGGCTGCACTTTGTTTGCGTGGGGTGGCTCTCCTTGCAGGGCACACTCCTTGTGCGTCGGGTACCCCTACGTGGGGACACCCCTGAGTGGCATGGCCCTCCTTGCGTGCGGCAGCACTGAGTGTGGGCCAGCTTGCCATGTGGGTCAGGAGGCCCTGGGTATCAAACCCTAGGCCCTCCATATGGTAGGTGGATGCTCTATCAGTTGAGCCACAACCACTTCCCTTCAATACCTTTTCAATCACAGATTAGACCTGGGTAACAAGCGATGCCTATTCGCACAAGAGACCCATTGACCCATTTTTAAATTCTGAACTCTCCCTAGTGCCTTTCTGCTGTTAGCACTCATCCACCCTGTGAACCCACTGCAGGGTTTCCTCATTTCTCCTCCCTGGAAGAGAAGACTTGGGCAGGGGATCCATTTCAATTCCCTTGGTCCTTGCCACTCTATGTAGCAGACAGTGTTGGTTAATTAAGTCCCTTCTCCCCTCCAGCTCTCCACCATGGAGGCTGAAAAAGCCTGATTGAGCACTCACTTTTTTCCTAGCCTCCATTACTGGACAACATCAGTTAGGAGCATCCCGAGGAGAAAGCCCTTTTCCCCATCTGCTCTCCACCACTTACTTCCTCACTTTGACTGTGATCACTTAGAGTATTGCAAGCATCTTGCAGTCATAAAGAGAAAGCTAAGAGAATGTCAGAGAGGTTGACCCATTAAACAAATATTTTAGGCTTCTTGCTAATAAAAAGTATATACCCTTTTGGTTTAGTCTACTGTTTGTCATGTTTCTGGTCCTTGTAGCCAGATGTACCTGGCATTCATTGTGACTGTTCCCATTCAGCATAACCTAAACCAACAGGCTTTACATCAGCCAGACTTCCTATCATAGAGTGTGACTATTCTCTCTTTGTGCCCTTGCCTCTCTATAATCCTATTAAACTCACACTTCTCTTCCATGCCTCTGCTTGCAGTGACCCCTTTAAAGTGCTACAATGACCATAGCATTCTATTTTACTTATTTAATTATTTGTTTGTTTATTTATTTCTAAGAAAACTGCTCTCTTTTTATCTATTACAAACAAGTTTATGGTTGAGAGTCTGTTTTTAAATCCCCTTTTATTATCAGCAGGAGTTTGAAAATGTTTCAATGTTATTTAAATATCTGAATCCAGAAGAGAAAAAAAAATCCTCATTTTGGGATGATTTCTCCTGCCCAGCATTTAAGATTTTATAATTAAAGTGTCTAGTTTTATCTAAAGATACATGAAATCCACAGGAAAGGGGTGAGGAAATCTGAAGTCCAGTCATCCAAAAGTCACCAAGGAAAGATCTGGTGACCCACCACAGAGTGCTTCTTAACCATGTCAGAGATCCCTAAGAGGACATTCTTAAGGCAAGAGGCATAGCCGATTGCATTTCTCAGCACCCTAAGCTTACACCACAGCAGCCACTCTGGCTTGCACAGTTAGGGCCTCCAAATAGGCAAAGTTGACCTTTGTATAATCAGACCTTCCACACAATCCAAATAAATTAGCTAGGGAGCTGAAAAGGTCAAATATAATAATGGTGTGTTTTGTCTTTGCTCTTCCTTAGGTATACTGTATATTTTATTAGAAATGGAAAAGGCAGACTTGATCAGGAATCCTAGTAAAAGCCTAATCAGGGCTTTTGTCCCTCTTCCAAAACATTTTCCTTTTCTGGTACCTGATTTGTTATGGATTTCTCTCCCCTAATCCATCTTAAAGTATTTAGTTGAAGAAACCAGCAGACGGTGAGAGACAGGCTGCAGTGTAAGGCCACAGGGGTCATTCTTTAAGATTTATCAGTCCAGCCATCCTTTCTCCCATTTTTAACATTTACAGCAATGTTCCAGGTGGGATTTGAAGGGCAGATGGAAGGAACAGGAGGGAGGAGGTAGGAAGGTAGGAAGGAGGGGGGAGGGAGGGGGGGAATGGTGAGAGGGAAGTGAGGAAAGGTAGGATGGGAGGAGGGGAGAGATGGGAAGGGAGGGAGGGAGGAAAAACAGAATATGTTGAGAATCAGCGACCTGGAGATAAAACCCAAATCCTTCTTACCATGGAATTCAGCCTCCACTGTCCTGCCCAGCTCTGCTCTGCAGCCTCATCACTTCTTGGACAGCTCCTATTTAACCTTGAAGATCCAATGCAGGCAGCAGCCCCTTCTACCTTTCCCTAAATAGCTATTTCTTCTCTTGTATCGATATGAAGGATGCCTCTTCTCTGTGTGCCCATAATATCCCTCTGTATCAGGGGCTCTTAACCTTTTTTGTTCCACAGACCCCTTTGCCAGTCAGGTGAAAACCATGGACCTCTTCTCAGAATGTAGCAGCAGATAGTTTTATTACACACATCATTGGCATGTCTTTCAATTAAATTTTAGGGTTATTCAAAATTATGTTTTGTATTTTTAAATTTTTTGTTATACTTATGTTGATTATAACTGTGCAGAGCAAAACTTTCGACATGTGTGGACCCTGTGATTTATCCTTGCAAAATGGTGCCCTTATAATTAAAAAAATCAAAGATACTGCTTGAGAGATCTATTTGTTACCTGTTCTGTGTTGCCAGATAGTTGTCCAAATACATCACAAATAGTTTGTATACAGCAGGACTAGATCACGTGTGATATAGCATCGGGTCTAACTACTACCATAATTTTGAAGTATGGATGAGCATAAGCAATTTTTTGAGACACGCAACAATTCTAATGTGATACGAAGTGAATGCTACTGTAATTTATTGCATACATTCATAAGTGAAGGAATGCTAGGTTTCAGTCAGTGGTCAGAGAAAATAAAGATAATAAGTTGATTTTTTATTTTCAGTTCAAGCTCACAGACTCCCTGAAATCTTTCCATGGACCCCTGCTCTACATCCAGGCTTCCACATGATTTTAAAATAGATTCTTGGGAAGCGGACTTGGCCCTGTCTACCACATGGGAGGTCCGCGGTTCAAACACTGGGCCTCCTTGACCTGTGTGGAGCTGGCCCACATGCAGTGCTGATGTGCGCAAGGAGTGCCGTACCAGGCAGGGGTGCTCCCCCATGTAGGGGAGCCCCATGTGCAAGGAGTGCACCCCATAAAGAGAGCCACCCAGCATGAAAGAAAGTGCAGCCTGCCCAAGAATGCCACCACACACACGGAGAGCTAACACAGCAAGATGACACAACAAAAAGAAACACAGATTCCCGGTGCCACTGATAAGGATAGAAGCAGTCACAGAAGAACACACAGTGAATGGACACAGAGAGCAGACAACTGGGGGTAGGGGGGTGGGGAGAGAAATAAATTAAAAATTAAAAATCTTCAAAAAATATATAATGAAATAGTTTCTTTCTCCCAGTTAATTATAAGCATCTTTAAGCCAAGGACTGTATGTTATTCCTCTTTGTACTTCTACAGCTGGTCATAAGTGCCTGGCATAGGATTAGGGTGATCATATGATTAATTGTCCAGACTGGACAATATCAAGTGCAGCATCAACACTGGACATTTCTGAAAGTGAAAGACAGTGACAATGAAAGAGGGTGCTCTTATACATATATTGTAGTAAAAGTGAGATATGCTTTCACCCTACGCTAATCAATCAATGGTTTTAATACTAACAGGAAATCTAATCACTTGGAGCATCAGCTTCATCATTCCTGAAATGGAAATGATATGTTCCTTTTTAACCTCACAATTTCCTATAAAATTCAAGTTCTATACAATATGCTACAGGCAACTCGATCATGAATGTTTGTGTCCTGGTGCCAAGAATAGGGTGTGGCACCGAGAGGTCCTCTGTAATTTTCCTGAAATGAGCTGCATTACAGGGACAGACTGTGCTCTCCTTGGTGAAATGTTTGCTCCATTCTTCCCTGCAGTTTTAACCTGTCTTGATCTTGCAATGGGACAGTGATCTATGGCAAAAGTATCTAGCTACTAGCCCTTAAAGAAGAAAAGATCCAACTTTCCCATGTTCCTCTCCTACCTGTTTATGGTTTCACATTCATACGCCCTCCCCTCCTTTCCCCAAATCTTGCCAATAGGTTCTAGTGGTCATTAAAAATAAGAAAAGCAATTAACGTTGACAATTTTGCAGATGTCATTGTTCCAACTTAGTATGGCTCATTAGTGTCACAGGCTGAATTGTTCTTTTGGAGGTAATTTGGGTTATTAAAAATACTATGATGGGAAAAGAAGATGTATTACATTGCAGCTGGTGTTAGAGTCTACTTCCTATCTTGCCCCTCACCTCAGCCCAGAAGGTCAAGTAGAAAACAACATTTAAACAACTTTGAAATCTTCAGTGTGTTATTATTTTCTATTCCTTGAGAAGCCCTGCTCCTCAAAAACAGAATTCTTTTAAAATACCTACTAATTTTCTCACTTATGATGTTTATTTAAAAATGTTTACATTTTAAATATTTTTCCTGTATTGGGTTAAATTAAAAATATTATTAAAGTGAATTTTAATAATTCATTTTATTTTTATAATAAACTTTATTTTTAGAGAAGTTTTAGATTTACATTAAGAAAACTTACACTGAAAGTATAGGGAATTCCTGTATAAACCCCCCACACACACATATCCACAGTCATAATTTTAATGTGGTTTTTAACTTTTTAAATGTGACTAACTAGAAGATTTAAAATTATAAATGTGGCTTTCTTTATATTTCTACTGGACAGTGCAGGTTTAGAGGTCAAGAGAGTGGGCTCTGGAGATAGACATCTAGATTTGAACCCTGGTTCCACAAATCACTAGCTGTGTGGCCTCAGGCCATAATCCAAAGGCTTTCAAATTTTCCACCAAGCCTATTGTAATCATTTCACTTTACAGTTCAGCTCAGTGAACACACACAAACATACACACATAACTGAAGTACAATGGATGAATAACTCCATCACCTCATGTGTTGTATTCTGAAACTTTCTGTTCTGTTTCCCTCCCCTCTCCTCCCTTGCCATCCTCTGTCTTCCCTCCCCACTCCCTTCAAAACAATGCTTGTTGTGGCCCGCTAAATTGAGGTACACCTTGAAGCACTTTTTCAAGTATCAGCACTACTATCTAGAATTTTCATGTCTTCAACAGCCTATCAAAAAGCCCTTACTTTCTTCATATCCCCAAGTACAATCAAAACTACAGGGAAATTTATATTAGGGAGCCAGAGGCTTAACTATTTATAATCTGAGAAGCACACTCATCTTGAAAAGCTGTGATTCCCAAAACATACCTTTCAGACATGCTAATTTAAAAAATAATCACAATTTGTCAAAATTATCTCAGCTATTTGGCACCTACATTCTGATGAACCACAGTAATAGTGAGATACCAAACATAGCCAGATTCTTTAGATTTTTTTCAATTCTGACAAGCACAAGCCATACCAGGTTACTTAAACAAGCATTTCAAAGTAACTATGAGTTTTATTCTATATAGAAAGCTAAGACTACAAGTTGTATCTAATAACTATCCTTAAGTTACCAGTGTCTTCTGGATGGTAAATAAAAAGCAGCAAACATTTATTTTCAATCTAAATGATATATGAAAGTAAATCTTTAAAATATAATGCTATATATATGCCATTCCCTAGTAAGGGACCATGATATTATATTCGGCCTCAAATTTCGGGGAGTTCTGGATCAAAGAGTGTTTCAACAATGGCAATGGAGGGATACTGGTATGGGATACCAATGACAGGTGATATATGGCTGACAGGGAGCTGTACAGAACATATGTCCAGGGTACATGGTAATGATTCGATAAACTCATAGTGGCAACAATTAAAAACCACAGCAGGGGGGGTACTGGTTTCCTGGCCAGTGGTGCTCTGTCGTGGTCCCTAGGGGAGCAGCGACAGTCTCCCAGGTACAGCAGCGGGGACCGGGAGGGAGTGAGGGTTCAACAGTGAGCCCCTGATACTAATGACTATGCTTGTGAGCTGATAAACCTAAAATAAGAACAAGGCCTAGAGCAACATTGTGCCTGGGAATTTCCTCCTGTCAGCCTTCATGTTACTCAAATGTGGCCAGTCTCGAAGCCAAACTCAGCATGTAAATGCAATGCCTTCCCTCCAGCGTGGGACATGACACCCGGGGATGAGCCTCCCTGGCAACGAGGGACCACTATCAAATACCAACTGATGATGCAACTGGAAAAGGACCTTATATGGAAGAATCAATGCGGATCAGCAGAATATCCATGTCTACATAAAATAACATGACTTCAAAATGCTGTTTGACCTAAAGTAAGGGGGAAATGGAAAGGAGAAATGAGTTTATATGGCTACGAGTTTCTAAAAAAGAGTCTGGAGGCTGGCAGAAGGATTGCCCTCATGCACAACTGAGCAGAGTCAGCGAGACAGATAAAGCAGATACAACCCCCAGATATTGGTTCCTTTGAAGGCTAAAGAGACCCATGAGAGTTATGGTCATGGCCGATGGGGTTGACTACCAGGGCAGATGGCCCCTCTTTGGAAATGGTGTTTATGTGTGATGAATCTGGACTCAGATGGGATCTCCCTTCATAAGACTTTCATGCTAATGTGCTGGAGGTGCAGTTAACATTGGGGTTTAAGATATATTTAGGGGATTTGAATCTCTGGACCGACAATGTGATAGCCAGGTCCTGAGCCTTAACAGACTCCAGCACCTACAATCTGATTTATTGGACTTACCACACTCAGCTAAGATGGAGTTGAAGAAGGACAATCACCACACCATGGAGCCTAGAGTGATTACAACTGAAAATGGGAGGATTGCATCCAGCATCCATGTGGGATCTGAGCCTCCTCTTGACATAGAGGTGCAATGGACACAACCAATCCAATGTCCACATAGAAGAGGTGGCATTGGATTGGGAAAAGTGGACATGGTGGACGATGGGTATGGGGAAAGGCAGGAAGAGATGAGAGGTGGAGGCGTCTTTGGGACATGGAGCTGCCCTGGATGGTGCCTCAGAGGTAATCACCGGACATTGTAAATCCTCACAGGGCCCACTGGATGGAATGGAGGAGAGTATGGGCCATGATGTGGACCATTGTCTATGAGGTGCAGAGGTGCCCAAAGATGTACTTACCAAGTCCGATGGATATGTCATGATGATGGGAACGAGTGTTGTTGGGGGGGGAGAGGGGGGGTGGGGGGGTGGGGATGAATGGGACCTCACATATATATTTTTAATGTAATATTATTACAAAGTCAATAAAAATATATATATATAATGCTATAAAATACTTTGAATTATTTTACCAAGATTTGAACCAGGGATCTTCTACATGCAAGGCAGGAATTCCTCCACTGAGCTACAACAGCTCTATCAAATTACTTTAGTAGTACACTGTTTGCCTAAAATTCAGTGTAAAATCTCATAGTAACAAACCTATATGAATTATACACAAAGTGAAAATTGGGCCTCACAGACATAATCTCATAACCTGTAACAAATGTTCTATATTTATGGTGTGTTGGTGAAGGGGTGTTGTGTGGGAATTTTGCATATGTGCATGGTAGTTTTGCAAGTTCACAACTTCTGTAATAAAAATATATTAAAAAGGGAGGAACTAGCAAAATTGCAGCAGAGTAAGGAGCTTCTAGAGTCAGCTCCTGCTACAGGGCAGTTAGTAATCACCCAGAGCTCTCTGGAGCAAGCTGAAGCACCAGTTTGGGGGCTCCAGGCGACCAGAAGAACATCCTGCCACATTCTTGAATGAATGGAAGGAGGAGACTGTCCATCTGCAGAGAAGACTTGCAAGTAGAGGTTCCACGCCCTGGAGGCCAGGGTCCATCCTCCACTGGAGGCACAAGCTGCCTTGGGAGCTGTTCTGTGGCTACAACTGAAAGCTCCATTTCCCAAAAACAGGGGAGGAAGAGACTGTTGGGCACCAACTTCAGCTACGGATGAGTAAATTCAGTGGGCTGAAGTATAATCCTGAGAACAGCTAAAGTTTGAGACCGTCCAAGTCAGAAAGAGGCCAGGAGCTGCCATCTTAACTCCACACCTTGCACAGGGGAAGAGGGGTAGACTGAAAATTCCAGCACTGGTAGGGACCAGCTTCTTTCCATCCAGGTCAGATTGCAGCTCTAGCCTAGCCCCCAGTGCTACCTCCAGCAGGAAGCAAGCTGGGGGACCTGCACCAGCCTCTCCAGGAAATGACTGGACAAGCTGCAGAGGCTGGTGATTGTCCTACTCTGGCAGTATGAGCCTCCCCAAGAGCTGTTCTGTGGCTGGAATTGGAAGCTCCATTTCCCTAAACAGGAGAAGATGGTTGGCTGCTGATTTCAGCTACTGATTGGTAGACTCAGCTGGCTAAGGAATAACCCTAGGAATAGCTGGGCTGTGAATCTGTCCAAGTCTGAAAGACATTTTGACTTTGCCTCCAACATGAGGGGAAGTCAGGACCGAAAATCACAGTGACTGGAGGAACTGGTTTCTTTCACCCAAATCAGCCTGCCTAGGCTTCAGCTCTACCTCTGGCAGGGAGGAGGCTGGTGGGCCCTGCACTAGCCTATCCAGGTAACTGTGGGTACCTTTGACTGGCACAGACTGGATAATCAGAAGTCTACCAGGACAACTGCGGTCATCTTGGACATGCACTGCAGAGATTGCTGTCCACACCTGCACTCCATCCCTGTCCCAGGAAGGGAAGAAATGGGCATGAAGCTTCACCAGTCTCTCTGGGCAACTACAGTCTAGGCCTGCACAACTTTGATTATTCCACACAGCTGTGACTCTGTCCCTACCTCTGGCAAAGGAGAAAGTTGGAAGAAGCTTCATTGGTCCCTGGGACAATAAGGTCAGCTTGAGTCTCCTCAGCTTATACCACCAACTACATCCTTAGCTCCTACTGCACAACCAGCAAGGGAGAAAGGGAAGGAAGCCCTAAAGAGAAAAACTGCCCCCAGAATAAATACTCTAGTAAGCCAGATGCCAAGACACCAACAAAAATTACAATCCACGCCAAGAAACAGGAAGCTATGGCCCAGTTAAGGAACAAGATAAGCCTCCAGATGACATAAAGGAGTGAGACAACTGATCATAGATGTTCAAACAAATCTCCTTAGTAAATTTAATGAAATGGCTAAAGAAATTAAGGATATTAAGAAGACACTAGAGCACAAAGAAGAATTTGAAAGCATACATAGAAAAATAGCTGATCTTATGGGAATGAAAGGTGTAATAAATGGCATTAAAAAAACTTTGGAATCATATAATGACAGACTTTAGGAGGCAGAAGAAGAGATTGGTGACCTTGAAGAAATGGCCTCTGACAGTGAACATACCAAAGGAGAGATGAAGAAAAGAATGGAAAAAATTGAACACAGTCTCAGGGAACTAAATGACAGCAAATGCTTGCAAACATACGTGTTGTGGGTGTTCCAGAAGGAGAAGATAAGGGAAAAGGGGAAGAAGGAATATTTGAAGAAAAAAATGATAGAAATGATAGAAAATTTTCCACAATGCACAATAAACTCCCATCAGAAAAAAAGTCTGAATAGACCAACTCTGAGACACATACTAGTCAGAAGGTTAAATGCCAAAGACAAAGAGAGAATTCTGAGAACAGCAAGAGAAAAGCAATGTATAACATATAAGGGATATCCAATAAGGTTAAGTGCTGATTTCTCACCAGAAACCATGGAGGAAAGAAGACAGTGGTTGGATATATTTAATATACTACAGGAGAAAATTTTCCAGTCAATAATTTTTTATCCAGCAGGTCTGTCTTTCAAAAATGAGGATGAGATTAGAATATTCACAGATAAACAGAAACTGAGAGGATTTCTAAGCAGGAGACCAGATTTTCAGGAAATACTAAAGAGTGTACTAGACCCTGCAAAAAACAGACAGGAGAGAGACACCTGGGAGAGAGTCTAGAAATGAAGATTATGTCAATAAAAGTAACTAAAAGTGTCAAAAGAGTGGTGAAAATAAAATATGACAGAAAAAAATCAAATAGTCAGGAATAATCTTAACCAATGGTGTAAAGCACTTGTATTCAGAAAAATGCACGTCAATGTTAAAAGAAATTTTAAAAGTCCTAAATAACTGGAAGAACATTCCATGCTTATGGATTGGAAGACTAAATATCATTAAGATGTCAATTCTACTCCAATTTATATAGAGATTCAATGCAACCCTGATAAAAATTCCACCAGCATTTAAAAACAAGTGAAAGCATGATTATCAAATTTATTTAGAAGGGTAAGGTGTCCTGAATAGCCAGAAAAGTCATAAAAAGGAAAAGAGAATCCCCATCTCCAGACTTTAAATCATATTACCTAGCTATAGTGGTAAGAACAGCATGGTACTGACATAAAGACAAACACATAGACGAATGGAACCAAATTGATGGTTCAGAAACAGACCCTCACATGTATGGTCAAGTGATTTTTGACTAGCCTGTCAGACCTATGCAGCTGGGGCAGAACAGTCCATTCAACAAATGGTGCAGAAAGAATTGGATATCCATAGCCAAAAGAAGGAAAGGGGACCCGTCTCTCACACCTTATCCAAAAATTAACTCAAAATGGATTAAAAACCTAAAAATAAAAGCAAGAAAGAACCATAAAACCTCTAGAAGAAATTGTAGGAAAAATAGCTTCAACACCTGGTGGTAGGTGGTGGATTCTTAAAGGAGATAAGAGAAGGACTGAGATGTACTACTGATGTTTAACATATGTAGAAGTTTTAATTAGCTTTGCTGTAAAAGTGTGGAAATGCATAGAATGGATAGTAACAAATAGTGAGTAATAACTAGTATAAATGGGGATGTGACTGAAAATGGTAGTCTAGACATATAAATGCCAATTGACAGAATGCTAGAGAATAATCTAGGAACTGAATAGTACAAGTAAACCAAGAGGTGGATGAAAATTGTGATTGATGGTATAGATATAAGAGTTTCTTTTGTGAGCAAGAGCAAATCACTATTGCAGGGTGTTGGGAATGCTTGGGAAAAATACAACTGCAGTGACCTATGGACTGTGGTTAACAGTAAAATATAATATTCTTACATCTATGCCAAAGATGTACTGTGTTGATAATGGGGCAGTATAGAAAATGTAAGCCAAATGTATACTATGGATGTGGTAACAATCAGATTATATTATTTTATCTGTAATAAATGTTCCACCACAGTGTGGTGTGTTGGTAGAGGGGTGTTGTTTGGGAATTCTGCACATGCATATCATTGTTTTATAAATTTACAACTTCTGTCATAAAAAATATATTTTAAAAATAATAATAGGGTGGGTTGGCAGAAAAACACACCAAATGTAAGATGAGAACTATAATTAGCAGTAAGATTTTGACAATATTCTTTCATAATTTGTAACATTTGTCTCATGACAATGCAAAGTGTTGGTGGAGTGTTGATGTATGGGACCCCTGATGATGTTATGTATGTTCGCTTTGTGAGTTCACAGCTTTTACTATACACTTAATTGTTTATGTATGTTCATATATAAATGATATAAAATAATAACAATAGGGTTGGTTGGGGGGAAATACTTTGGTTAGTAGTAAAAAAAATTTTTTTTTTAATTTTTTTTTTTTTATTTAATTCCCCCCACCCCCACCCCGGTTGTCTGTTCTCTGTGTCTGTTTGCTGCGTCTTGTTTCTTTGTCCGCTTCTGTTGTCGTCAGTGGCACGGGAAGTGTGGGCGGCGCCATTCCTGGGCAGGCTGCACTGTCTTTTCGCGCTGGGCAGCTCTCCTTATGGGTGCACTCCTTGCGCGTGGGGCTCCCCTACGCGGGGGACACCCCTGCGTGGCATGGCACTTCTTGCGCGCATAAGCACTGCGCATGGGCCAGCTCCACACGGGTCAAGGAGGCCCGGGGTTTGAACCATGGACCTCCCATGTGGTAGACGGATGCCCTAACCTCTGGGCCAAGTCCGTTTCCCCAGTAGTAATATTTTGACAATACTCTTTAATCATTAGTTTAAAAAGTTTAACAACAATTTAAGTTGTTGGTGGTAGGGTAAGTTATGAGAGTCCTCTATGATGTTATATATATTTGTTTTGTAAGCTCACAACTATTATTATATACTTATTATTTATGTATGTTTGTGTGGGGGTGATTTATTTCAATAAATTAATAAAAAATACATATTGAAAAGAGGGGTGTTGGATTAAACAACAATTAGATATTGGATTTTTTTAGGATTTAAACTTTAGGTAGCTGAAAATAATCAGATACCATATAAAGAAAGGTTGATTTTATTATGATAAGCAAAGATTTTTGTTACCTGTGGCTAAATTAAATATCTATTTTATGTGTAAATAATAAATATGTGGTAAATACATACATTCTTTAATAATCTTCAACAAAAGTAGTTTCTGCTTTCTTTCCTGAAACAGGTTGTGATACTGAAATAGTCTCCAAATAGGTTAGTTTAGAATAGGCTTAAATTATATATATTCAGAAAATGTTTACATTTTTCATGCTTATCTATTTTGGTCACTAGAACTGGCAAATAGGACACTTAGTGGAAGAATAATTAATTAGTGCCTCGCCCATAAAAATATTTGCTATATTTTTTTCAAAGCAATTCACATATAGATTCACTAATTTTTTTATGATAGTTTTCAATAAAATGACCAAAATGGGCCAAAATTTTATAAGCAATAAGTAAATGGTTTAAAATAGGGCAATAAAATGCCAAACCTTCTTAAATAAAATACTAAAATCATGAAGTAAATCATTAAATTAAAAATTAGAAGTATTTTTTAAAGAATGGGAATGGTAAGAAAGTAATTAAAACAATATAAATCAGAAGATATTCAAATTATTCAATAAATATAAAGCATAAATGGTTTAAACAGAAGAAGTATATCTTCAATAAAAAATATTTAAGTGAGGAAAGCTACAGGTAAAAGCAGGCAGGTGGTACGGGTGCTTAGTCAGATAAAATTCTTCATTTCTTCCTTTCACAGTGTCCTTTCTTGAGTTAGAAGATAAAGCAGGATATGCCAGGGCCCCTGCCTCTCACTTTTTGTAAAGATACTAAGCAAGGAGTATGAAAAGATGTTCAACTAAAAGAGTTTGCGGCCGATTAACACCCTAACCCAGCATTAGAGTGAGGACACTGCTGTTACTATGTTGGTATACTATTCCTATACTAGTCTGGTAGACAGACTGGAGACCCAGAACACTGATGACTTTTTAACTGTCCTTCCCCAGAGATGCTCAGGGATTCTGTGTTCTCCATACTCTGTAAGAATCTCATGATTTAAAAGTTTATCAATGTTGGACTAGTTTTTCATTCTTTTATTACGATATGGCTGGATTTTATAATACTTTTTGGACTGCTTGATAAATAATAAAGCATAATTAAAGTGCAATTGAATATGTTCTTTTTTAGATGCCAGGTTCTCAAATTGCATTTTGGTGTCTTGTTCATGGGAATTGATAGAACTATCAATAGAACTAATTAATCAATTTGAAGACATACCCATTACCCTTTTAAATCTACATATTTGTTCCTTGACTCTCAAGTCATACCTTCTGTTTTTCTTACATATGACTGATAGTTACTGCAAGGAAATTTAACTATCCTAAATTTCTGTTAGCTGATCACCTTCTGACATCTACCACGGCAACCAGGTGCCTAGAGATTATTTCTTTAAGGGAAAAAAATTGGCATTTGTTTCCTAAGTATAACATCTTGATGCTATTTAACTTGAAGAATTTCTAGTTATTTTAGATATAGACATTTCTTTTAAAAAACAGTAGTGTGTTAATAATAAGATATGATATGTAAGCAATTCAGTCAATATAAAGATCCATTTATTTTCTTTTTTATGCTAAGTATTAACATTTCTAGCAAAGCCTGTAGAGTATGTCACTTAGACGATGGCTATGCATGTGTGAACATAACCTTTAAAAAGAATAGAATGTAGTTGGATTACATGCAGAGCTCTTAGTAAAGTTAAATGATTTATAAAAATAGGGAGAAATGATCAATTTAACCCTTTCCGAAACTTTCACCCTGAACATGCCAGACCTTTTCATGATTATTCCTTCTCTCTGCCTAAAACGAAATCATTCCTCTTGTTTGCTAGACAACTTTTCCTTCCAAGTACTAGGTCAAATTTCAGGTCCTTTAAAGATTTTGCATGCATTCCCTAGCACTTGGTCCTTATAATTTATAATCCTAGTATTTACCTATAAAAACCGTTATCATGTTTATTCCACTTAGTACCCTGTAAGTTCTACATCAGTAAGGATCACATTATAATAATTTTTGTATCTCCAGTGTCTGACATACTAAGTCTTAAATAAATACCTCATATTTTGGATATAGCTGTGCTGTAGAAGTGTACAGTTAGAGAACAGAATTCCTTGGGCTCTGAAAGTCAAAAGTAAAAGTTGCCTATCTTCTCTATGAATATGAACCAACTGTCTTTAGGAGCCCAAAGTAGGAGCTACATGTAGTCCATTTAAATCTGATAATCATCAACTACTTCTTGATATTCATATCATTGAAAAGATGGTCTCTTTTTTCATGGTTTCTCTTTCCAAATTTGATTATTATAAACTGGGTAGGAACTATGGGTCTCCTTGACTTTTTTTTATATATACAATTTTTTATGCCCCTCCCCTTGTGACTTTTTTGCTTACTGTCTGCTTTCTGTGTCCATTTGTTGTGTGTTCTTCTGTGTCTGTATTTTTTTATTTTATTTTATTATTTATTTATTTGCCTTCCACCCCACCCACCACCCCCGCCTTGTGGCTTGCTTGCTGTCTGCTCTCTGTGTCCATTCGCTGCGTGTTCTTCTGCATTTTTGTTGGTTTTTTTTTGCTTGTCTCCCTTTTTTTGTTGCATCACCTTGCTGAGTTGGCTCTCCATGGCTCTTGCAGGCTGACTGCTCTCCACAGCTTGCGGGCAAGCCTGCCTTCACAAGGAGTACCTGGAACATGAACCCAGGGCCTCCCATATGGTAGACGGGAGCCCAACTGACTGAACCACAGTCATTTGCCTCTCCTTGACTTTTTACTAAAAGAGAATCTCTTTGATTATTAATGAGTTACTCTAAGTCACTCAGTCAATAGGTATATACTGCACCCTGGTATCTGCAACCCAACACAAAACAGTGACAGTCCCAAGATGATTCCTTGAGAAACTGCAGCCTTGGGTAGCCCTTAAAGAAATCAGGTTAGAAGATGAGAGCCATCTCATGGAACTGGAGTGTAAAGTCATCTTTTACCAGGATAGTTATCCAACTGGAAGAAGAGATTTATCAACTTGGTTCATTCATGACCAACTCCTAGTTCACAATGATTAGTTTTAGGCAAAGTGGTGTTTCTTATTGTGCTCTGATTACCTTGAGATGAAGAATTTGATTGACCCTGAAAATGCAATGGAATTTACATGTAAAATTCATGGGATTCTTTTCCTATGTCATTATTTTAGGGTACAGCAGAGTCTTATAAAAATCTCTAATTCAGTATTTTCATTTTTACACTGTGTCTATGAATTGATCATCGTAATGATATAAATTTTTTTCCAAGTAAGAAGGTATTTTTCATTGCCTATTTCATGGATAATTTGTAAGAATAAGGTGTAGATACCCCCTGAGAATAATTGTAAAAATTCCATGTGAAACCATGTCCAATCAGGAACCAAATTTGTTTCCATGACAAATATGACAGAATGTATAGGAATGGAGCAACAAAGGCACAATGTTCTTCCGTTTTACTAAACGTGAATCTTGGAATATGCTGATGACTAGTGCCCGAAAGGTTGTATGATGAGATGTACTTGGAGAACATGGCCTGCACTTTCACCTCCCTCACACACACCACAAAGCCTTTAGGAGAGCGCTGAACCCACGGGAGAGCCATCAGTCAATAGACATTTTCATTGTGCTGTACTTGGTAAGGAATAGAGATAAAAAGGAGAAACAGACATGAACTCTAACCTCATAAAGTTTGTATTTTAAAGGGCTAATTTACAGTGTAGCCTGTAAAATTTTAATAATTAGCCTTCAATAATTTATTGAATGACAGAGTGGGCTCTAGATTTGCTTTACAACTTTGTTCTACTACTTCAATCTGCTTCTTTCACATTTTGCTGCCTCAATTCTCCACTCTTTTGTTTCATCTCATTCTTTGCTCTTCTACTCTTCACTCTTTCTCACTTATTCTAGTTTTCCTGAGAATATCCAATTTTAAAATAATTTGTCCACTGTTTTGTTTCTGTTTTTATTTGTTTGTTTGTATTATAACATCAATTAGTGCTAAGCATAACACTTCCCTGGTCTGCTAGTTGTAAGGTCATCATCGTCTCTACGTCAGTGAATGGAAGCCTCTTCCGAGTAAGGGATTAAAGATACTATTTCAGAGTTAAAACTATTTCAATTAACCATCATTACCCAGTATTACTTTATCAAACTATTACTTCAAAGAAATCTAAATTCACTAAAATCTTAAGAGAATTTTGGAAACTCCTAGTTTTATAGATTAGAAAAATGCGACTCAGTTGATCAGGAGACTTGCAGACTATGTAAATAAAATGGGAATAAAACCCGGATGTCCAGATTCCTTCCATCTCATTTGCCTCCACTGTGGACCACTTTGTGGTTTCACTTTTTGCCTAATGACTTTTATTTAAACAAATTATCCAATATTATGTTCAGAGGCATGATGACCATAAAATCAAATGAGGTCATGTATGTGGAAGACTTTGAAAACTATGATGTGTTAAAAAAATAAGCTATTCTTTTTGGATTTGATACAAGAACTTTAGAGTTGAAAACTAACTTAAATATCACTTAGTTCAGGATTTTTAAAGTGGTGTTACAAAGAACACCATAGAACTATAAAGCCATCAGTTTAAATTTCATTCCTCATGTTTTAACATCTTTTGATGCTTGGTATTTTGATGTTTCAGGAGAAATACATCTGGATGAGGGTCTTTTTTCATTATTATGGTTGGTAGTGTGTTTTTCTTTCAAGACTTATGCTCTTCTCATGTTATTTCTTAGGCAACTTCTTAGCCTCTTTTCAAAATTGTTTCCTTCTAGGATTTCTATTATTTGAATAAATATTAATAAAAATCTAATAAAACTATTAAAATTCACTATATTATTATAATGCAGTCCCTTAAAGCTAAAGGTGGGATAAATCTATATATAAATACTTCTCTAATGCAAATTTCTTAAAAATATATACCAACAATGGCTTAGAAATTTATAAGAAAATAAATGGCAATCAAAGTCAATGTACCTTTTTTTTAAGCAGGCTAAAGAGGTGTGTAGAATTCTACTGGTGGATTACCTCAAAATTAACATACTGATATCCTGTACCCATATAGTCTTTTTTTTGGGGGGGGGGGTACGGGGAGAGATGCCTTTTATTGTTGGGACCAGTATCTCTAGTGGTAGACCCAAGCCAAGTTTCCCTGTCTATCCTGGCTCTCATCTTCCTTTTCCTGGGAGTTCAGAAGAGAGAGGAGTGTCTTGAGGCAGGGGTGGGAGGCAGAGCCAGGATAAAAAAAATAAAGTTGGGATCTGCAAGGGAGTTGGGCTAATGGAGAAAATGTGGGGTTCCTAGCCTGTCCAGAGAAAATGTCCATCTGGGCAGAAGAGAGGCTGTTGCCAGCACAGCCTGCTCCTCCCTCTCCAGGAAGGGAAAGGGTCCAGAGGAAAAGTTCTCCCTAGAGGCTTCATTCTATGCCCTTTGAGCCATCAGCATCTCTGGGATGTTGTCCTCAACTTCCTTCACGCTCCACTCAACATAGGATTTTTTCTGTCCAGATCTTTAATTTTTTCTTCTACTCTTTTCTGTTTCTCTAACAGCTGGTTGTGAATTACCTCCGTGGATGGAAGAATAAACATTCCTCCTATATCTTCATACATGTTAGTCTCATCCACCAAAGTCATAATTTCTGTATCTGTAAGATGTGCATGATTTTCATTCTGTATAGTTGTTCAGTCTGTATGTCCACAAGCTTCACCTTCAGTTGCATGTCAATAACTTTGACTTGAAGCTCTGTGAAGGTCTTCTTCAACTCCAGATCCATAGGGCCACCATCTTGATTCCCATATAGTCTTTCATCAAATGTATATCTAAAGTTATGCTAGCTTGCTTGATTGAGATTGGGAGGAATTCAGAGTACCAGATATAAATGGTAATAAGATGTCAATGAAATAACACCATGACCATACAAAACAGTCTCACCTTCTAGAAATAATCAGAGGCTTTTTTAGATGGCCAAAGAATTCCTAAGTCTTTTCTATATCTGGCCTTTTATTTCAATTTCTTGATGGGTACATGCAGCTGAAACAAGTAATCACAATGAGAATTCTTACAGTATATCAAGAAAATCAAGTGCAGTTCAGAATGGCTCCAGGTTCCAACAGTCCCCACAACCACCCACTTTTAACCTGTGAGAAGGGGAAGCCTTTAATTAAATGTTTTATGTCTCATTTCAACACTCAGTCATAGCAAAAATGAAAAGTGCTAACTCTAATGATAAATTTTAGTCTCTCACACAAATTATCACAAACATCTCTAAGTATAATGTCCTTAGACAAGTATGATATGTTTAGAATATGGTCATCCATCCACTGATTACAGGCTGAAGAGAGAACCTAAGAGCTCTCTGTTGATTCTGACTAAGTTTTATAATAACTGCACCTTGTTAGTTAAACAAGGAATGCCAAGCTATCCATTACAATAATCACTCCAGAATGGCTCAGAGAAGACATGGATCAGAATTTCTTCAGCAAAGATAAATGCTGAGCAGTGACAAGGATAGTGTCAAAATTTGAAAACTATCTGCACTAGAACTAAGGATAAAGTCTGCCAAAACACATTTAAACGATGGATGTTTTATTCATGCTGAATGCACATTAGAATGGTGTATTTAGTTCATGCTTTCAAAAGCCATGAAGTTGTTAAAGACTTCAATTTGTACCGGCTATTAGAATAATAGGCATAGGGAAGCAGATTTGGCTCAACTGATGGAGCATCCACCTACCATATAGGAGGTCCAGGGTTTAAATCCAGGTTCTCCTGACCCATGTGGTGGACTGACCCACATGCAGTTCTGGTGCATGCGAGGAGTGCCGTGCCATGCAGGGATGTCCCCCATGTAGGGGAGCCCCACGCACAGGGAGTGCACCCCGCAGGGAGAGTTGCCCCATGCAAAAAGGGCGCAGCCTGCCTGGGGGTGGTGCCACACACACGGAGAGCTGACACAGCAAGATGACACAACAAAAAGAGAGACAGATTCCCAGTGCTGCTGACAAGAATGCAGGTGGACACAGAAGAATTCACAGTGGATGGACACAGAGAGCCAAAAATGAGGGGTGGGGAGGAAGGAAAGAAAAAAAATTTTTAATTAAAAAAAAGAATAATAGGCATAATAGCTTTCCATAAAAGTGCTTGTTTTTAATGACTTTGCTGCTTGATCTGAGCACAAAAACTGTAAATACAGTGAACCACCCCTCCTAAGTATGTACTAGGGGAGACTTATAGGCTGTTTTTATAAATAATTATCCAACTCCATTCCTCAAATATTGACTGAAAACTTGACTATAACAAGACATAGGGCAAGGGTGCCTCAGGGAATAAAAGGTTGACAGAGCCTTACATTTCTATTAGCTTTCTTTCTTTCTTGCTCAATTTTTT
Organism: Dasypus novemcinctus; assembly: GCF_030445035.2. Taxonomy (NCBI): domain Eukaryota; kingdom Metazoa; phylum Chordata; class Mammalia; order Cingulata; family Dasypodidae; genus Dasypus; species Dasypus novemcinctus. The sequence continues at coordinate 14,827,881 of NC_080700.1, read as the reverse complement.
TTACAATTAGAAACATGTAAGTTTGTTAAGTCAATGTTGTTATCCCCATTACGTGGACAAGGAAACCGAGGTTCAAGAAAGACCACACAAAGAGTAAATGATAGGGCCACAAATCCAGTGTCCTTTACATCAATATTTTGTGCCCTGGCAAGTCAAGATCCCCTTTTCTCAAAAGGTTTGGGGTGAGAAGGGAAGAACAGAAAACTTATACCAGTAACTCTAATACAGGGTAGAAAGCAAAAGGAGAAGGTCACATCTATTTGTGGTGAGGATGGGTAAAGAAGGTCAGGAAACTATCTGTGAGAGTTAAGATCTCAACAGGGCAAGAGTCCAGGTGGAGGAGAAGGATCTTCCATAGATGGAACGGCCTGAGCAAGGAGCAAAGGTGAGGAAGGACCTATGCACTAGTGTCTAGTTCGGCTGGGACAGAAGGGGAAGTCTGCAGAGGTGGACTGTGGCACCTCTTAGAAAGCCAGACTGAGGAATCTCAACAGAGCACAGCGAATCATGTGAAAAGACCAAAGGTTTTAAGGAGACTTCTCAGCAAGCATTTACTCAATGATGCAGAGCTATGTGTTAGAGCAACTGTGACTAGCAGGGATCCTGAGCAACCAGGGGCACAGGAATCAGTCAGCAGGCTAGTTCACTAGGCCAGAGGAGGCAGGGTTGATGTGAACAAGGAGTTCACAAGCATGACAATGACAGAAATTCAGGATGGCAGGAGAAACTGAAAGAATGAGCTTACCAAAGATAAGATGACAATGGCTAGGCTGTGCATCACAGAGGAAGACACTCCAAGCCAAGATCAGCTGTTCAAATGGTAAAGAGGAAGGCATACAAAAACAGGGAAACAGGTGTAGCTCAGTGGTTGAGCACCTGCTTTGCATGTACAAGGACCCAGGCTCAATCCCGGTTACCTCCTAAAAAAATGCACCTACTGACTAGGAAGGGCAGTTCTCCCCTGGTGTCCTTTAGCATGCTCTCTCACAGGGATAGGTTTTCCCAACTCTCCTCCAATCCCAAGTGGGCCTGCTGCACTCATTCTGCTAAAATCCTGCTTTCATTGTTACAATAGCATTAAAGAAAATTCCATACTTTTGATTATAAAGGACAATAACAGGAGAAATGGAAGTGACAAGAACCTTGAGACTGAGAAGCATTTTAACCTAGACAGGGCAACATGTCATGGACTTTAGAAGGACACTAAAACAAACAAACAAAAAAAGTGAGCTAGCGTTCATGGACCAAATCTGAATTCATTAAGACTTCTCCAGGGAAACTCTCAAAACAAAATTCTAACAATATCTGCAAATGATCCCAGTGAGGAAAAGTATGAGAAACAATCCAAATAATGAATGATAGGAAATGTGAAAAATATCAGTTGGATGTAACTTTATCGAGCATTTCTCAGTTACTGAAATTATAAATTTTAAAACTTAAATTCCAAATTGTTAGTATTTAGCAAATAGCAAAACAACTGTAATAAGTTAAAAAAGGAGTTGGGGAACAAAAAACTTCACAAAATACATATAAAATTGAAAAATTACAGAAAAGTAATAGAGATAAAACTAGTTATGGATATATTTTATTGTTAAATAATTTAAATATTAAAGTTCTTATTTTTGTTTAAAAAAAATTCATGAAATAGGAGGGAACAAGGGATATATAATCCAAAGAGCCAGAATGACTAACAATAACCTGATGGACAGGGAGGCAAATGCTACATATATAAATCTGGCTTATTTTCTCATAATATTCTTGCAAGTAGAATTAAGAAACTGGGTGTAGATTACATGCAGTTTTAGCAGTTCTTTGAAACAGAACTGTCATTCAGTGCAGCACCATCAGCCTGGTGGAACATCCTTAATATACGAGAAATAACTAGTACCCTGGAGGAGGGCTGTGACTCTCCATCAGAGCACCCTTAAGAGATGGTACTAATGATGGGATAAGGACAGAAGAAAGTAAATGGGCTTAGAAGGAGTGAATTTTAGCCAGAATCCATCCATTTTGTTGGCACAATGTTGAAGAAGAAAAGGGTATGAGTACTGAAAAAGGTAGGTGCATCTTTACAGGATGTTCTGAGATTGGTTTAGACATTGACAAGACAGGTATTCTTCAACCACTAATTCAAGGGAATAAAGTGAGCTACAAGTTCAAATGCTTCTGTCCAAATGTTTATTATAATAGAGAAAAACAGGAAACAATCCAAATGATGTACATCAAGGGAATGCATACACAAACTATGATATAATACCCTTATGGAGCTCTTTTTCCTTCAGTCATTGAAATTATTTAGTATGACACTATGTAATTCCAAATTGTCAGCCCTCATCAAACTTTGGTGTCCACAAAAAGCATATGAAATATGTTATAAAAACTGGGATAAAAAGTAGGCATCATCATGAAATATACAGAGATCAATAATGGGAAAGGTCACACAGAAACAGAAATAGTTATTTAAGATATGAATAATTGATTTATAGACTGGTAATACTGTAATGTACTCAGGATAATGGAACTCTTCTGAAAAAAAAATATACTAAAACTAGGGACAGCTTAGATTTCTAAAACGTAGGTTGATAGATTCTCAATTTGCATGATACCATGTTAACTGAAACTTGTGCTGATTGGAACATATTCCTTATCTTTGCTTGTTTCTGTGATACCTGAATGCCTCCTTGAGGGGACAGAGGGTGTGCTACAAATGTATGACTGCATTCTTTGGACACCCCACTCCCTGAGATGTTGACTGTTGACTACCACCCACTAAGAGAAAGGCCAACCCTCGGTAGGACTGTCCAGTCCCAGAAGTCACTAGTGCAGCTGTTAAGAAATGCTGGCCATGAAAGATGAATGAAGAGAAGAGTCAAGAACAGGATATGAATATAAATGGGAATTTCATCTATTATAGGGTTGTTTTTTAAAATTAGTGAGGAAAATTAACAAATAATTCAATAAAGTCACTGGATTAAAAAAAAAGTAGATCACATGATATAAAATAATTATAAGAAAATTCCTAGAGCCAGATATTAGAATACAGGTTACCAGTGGTTGGGGTAGAGACTGGGGAAATAATGATTAAATGGTACAGAGTTTCTGTTTGGGACAATGGAAAAGTTTTGGTAATGGATGGTGGTGATGGAAGCACAACATTGTGAACGAAATTAACACCCTTAATTATACGTTTGAATGTGATTAAAGGGGAAATTTTAGGCTGTATATAAAAATTAAAAAAACAACATAGGACTGTACAATATACTGAACCCTAATGTAAACCATACTATATCTAATAGTACAATTATAAAAATGTTCTTTTGGAGAACCAGCAAGATGGCGGTGGAGTAAGGCACTCCTAGAGTCAACTGCTGCAACAGGGCAGTTGGTAAACACCCAGAGCTCTCTGGAGCTAGCTGAAGCACCTATTTGGGGGCCCCAGGAGTTCAGAAGAGCATCCTGCCACATCCTTGAAGGAATGGAAGGAGGAAACTGCCCATCTGCGGAGAAGACTCATAAGTAGAGGTTCCATGCCCCAGAGGCCAGTGCCATCCTCCACTGGAGGCACAAACCACCTTGGGAGCTGTTCTGTTGAAAGCTCCACTTACCCAAAACAAGGGAGGAAGAGACAGTTGGGCACCAATTTCAGCTACTGAGGAATAAATTCAGCAGGCTAAGGTTTAATCCTGAGAATAGCTAAAGTTTGAGACTGTCTTAGTCAGAAATAGGCCAGGAGCCACCATCTTAACTCTGTGCCTAACACAAGGGGAAGTGGGGTGAACTGAAGATCCCAGTGCTGGTGGGAACTGTCTTCTTTCCATTCAGGCCAGATTGCAGCTCTAGCCTAGGCCCCAGTGCCACCTCCAGGGGGAGGGAGCTGGGGATACCTGCACCAGCCTCTCTGGGAAAATTACCAGCCAAGCCATGGAGGCCAGTGACCATCCTACTCTGGTGGCACAAGCTGCCCCAGGAGCTATTGTGTGGCTGGAATTGGAAGCTCCATTTCACCAAAACAGAGGAGGAGGTGACAGTTCGCTGCCAGTTTTGGCTACTGATTGATAGACTCAGCTGGCTAAGGTATAACCCTGGGAACAGCTGGGGTGTGACTCTGCTGAGGTTAGAAAGAGGCCAGTGGCCACCATTTTGACACCACCCCCAGGCTGAGGGGAAGCCTGACTGACCAAAAATCACAGTGGCAGGAGGAGCCAGTTCCTTTCACCCAGATCGGCTCGCAGCCATAGCCTAGGCTTCAACCCCACCTCTGGCAGAAGGAGGCTAGTGGGCCTGCACCAACCTATCCAGGTAACTGCAGGTAACTTTCACTGGCACAGACTGAAAATCAGAAGTCTACTGAGGCAACTGTGATCGTCTTGGACCTGCAGTACATAGATTGTTGCCTACACCTGCAGTTCCATCCCCACCCCAGGCAGGGAAGAAAGGGGTAGGAAGCTTCATCAGTCTCTCTGGGTAGCTACAGTCTAGGCCTGCACAACTTGGATTATTCCACACAGCTGTGACTCTATCCCTACCCCTGGCAAAGGAGAAAGTTGGAAGAAGTTTCATTGGTCCCTGGTGCAATGAGGGCAGCTTGAGCCTCCACAGCCTACAGCACTAACTACATGCTTGGCTCCTACTGTACAACCAGCAAGGGAGAAAGGGAAGGAAGCCCTAAACTAAAGAGAAAAATTGCACCCAGAATAAATATTCTAGTTAGCCAGATGTGAAAACACCAACAAAAAATTACCCACACCAAGAAACAGGAAGCTATGGCCCAGTTAAAGGAACAAGATAAGCATCCAGATGACATAAAGGAGTTGAGACAACAGATGATAGATGTTCAAACAAATCTCCTTAGTAAATTCAATGCGATGGCCAAAAGAGATTAAGGATATTAAGAAGAAACTGGATGAGCACAAAGAAGAATTTGAAAGCATACATAGACAAATAGCTGATCTTACAGAAATGAAAGCAGCAATAAATGAAAATTTTAAAACATTGGAATCATATAATAGCAGATTTGAGGAGGGAGAAGTAAGGATTGGTGAGCTTGAAGAAATGACCTCTGAAAGTGAACATACCAAAGAACAGATAAACAATGGGAAAAATTGAACAAGATATCAGGGAACTAAATGATAGCAAAAGAGGTGCAAACATATGTGTCCCAGAAGGAAAAGAGAAAGGAAAAGGCACAGAAGGAATATTTGAAGAAATAATGGTAGGAAATTTCCCAACCATATTGAAGGAAATAGATATTCATGTCCAAGAAGCACAACGTACTCCCATCCTAAAAAATCTGAATAGACTAACACTGAGACACATACTCATCAGAATGTCAGATGCCAAAGACAAAGAGAGAATTCTGAGAACAGCAAGAGAAAAAGCAATGCAAAACATACAAGTGATATCCAGTAAGATTAAGCGCTGATTTCTCACCAGAAACCATAAAGGCAAGAAGACAGTGGTCTGATATATTTAAGATACTACAAGAGAAAAACTTCCAGCCAAGGATCTTATAGCCAGCAAGACTGTCTTTCAAAAATGAGGGCAAACTTAGAATATTCACTGATAAACAGAAACTGAGAGGATTTCTAAGCAGGAGACCAGATTTTTAGGAAACATTAAAGTGTGTGCTAGACCCTGAAAAGAAAAGACAGGAGAGAGAGGACTGGAAGAAAGTCTAGAAATGAAGATTATATAAATAAAAGTAACTGAAAGTGTCAAAAGAGTGGTGAAAATAAAATATGACAGAAAAAGCTCAAATAGGAATAAACTTAACCAATGGTGTAAAGCACTTGTAGTCAGATAAATGCAACTCAACTTTAAAAGAAATCAAAAAAGTCCTAAATAACTGGAAGAACATTCCATGCTCATGGATTGGAAGACTAAATAACATTAAGATGTCAATTCTACTCAAATTGATATACAGATTCAATGGAATCCCAATAAAAATTCCAGCAGCATTAAAAAAAATAATTGAAAACATGATCATCAAATTTATTTGGAAGTGTATGGGACCCTGAATAGCCAGGAACATCATTAAAAGGAAAAGCAAATCTTCATCTCCATACTTTAAATCATATTATGTATCCATAGTGGTAAAAATAGTATAGTACTGGCATAAAGACAGACACATAGACCAATGGAACCAAACTGATGGTTCAGAAACAGACCCTTACATGTATGGTCATGTGATTTTTGACTAGCCTGTCAAACACACACAACTCAGGCAGAACAATCCATTCAACAAATGGTGCAGAAAGAATTGGATATCCATAGCTAAAAGAAGGAAAAGGGACCCCTCTCTCACACCTTATCCAAAAATTAACTCAAAATGGATAAAAAAAATAAAAATAAAAGCAAGAACCATAAAACTTCTAAAAGAAATTGTAAGAAAATAGCTTCAAGACCTGATGGTAGGTGGTGGTGGATTCTTAAAGGAGATAAGAGGAGGACTGAGATGGACTACTGATGTTTAATGTATATAGAAGTTTTTAATTAGCTTTACTGTAAAAGTGTGGAAATGTATAGAGTGGGTGGTAACACATAGTGAGTAACAGCTAGTTTATAAATGGGGATGTGACTGAAAATGGTAGTCTAGGCATGTAAATGCCAATTGACAGAATGCTAGAGAATAATCTAGGAAATGGATAGCATAGTAAACCAAGAGGTGAATGAGAATTGTGGTTAATGGTAAAGATGCAAGAGTGTCCTTTGTGAGCTGGAGCAAATGTACATTACTAGTGCAGGGAGGTGGGAATGTGGAGAAGCATGGGAAAAACACAACTGGAGTGACCTATGGACTGTGGTTAGTAGTTAAGAATATAATATTCTTGCATCTATGTGATAGATGTGCTGTGTTGATAATGAGACAGTATGGAAAATGTGAACCAAATGTACTCTATGGACATGGAAACAATCAGATGATATTATCTGATCTGTAGCAACTGTCCCACCACAGTGTGCTGTGTTGATGGAGGGGTGTTGTTTGGGAATTCCGCACATGTGCATGATTGTTTTATGAGTTTACAACTTCTGTCATAAAAAAATATATTTAAAAAATAATAATAGGGTGGGTTGGGGGAAAAACACGCCAAGTGTAAGATAAGGACTATGATTAGTAGTAAGATTTTGACGATATTCTTTCATAATTTATAACAAACATCTTAAATGACAATCCAAGGTGTTGGTGGGGGGTTGATATATGGGACCCCTGATGATCTTATGCATGTTTGCTTTGTAAGTTCACAACTTTTACTATACATTTAATTGTTTATGTATGTTCATATAGAAATGATATAAAGATAATAACAATAAAAAATAAAATAAAATAAATTAAATAAATTTAAAAATTTAAAAAAGGAAGAGCTCTCTTTCCTAAAGACCTGTGTGTTTTTAGTTCAAAGATTAATGTTCCCATCTGTAAAATTTCTGTGTATAGTTTCAAGAATTTAATCTGTTGCCACTGGTAGGCAGATAATTATATTCTTTTCACTATGAAAAAAAAAAGCAGGGGGAGGATTTTTCCAAAGTTGTTGATGTCACTGTTACAAACAGTTACGAATAGTAGGAAAATGCCATAACTGAATGAGTAAGCTTTCGTCTGGCTACAATCAAGCCAGCATCTGGGGCTTTGGCCACATGACTCAGTTCACTTTCTTTCAAATGACAAGTGCTTACTAATAAGGGAAGGGAAGAACATTTAAAATAAAAAAAGGGGACATGGACGAGGATAGTTAATAAGAATATTTACTTTAAGGGAAAAAAAGATTAAAGTGTAGAAAATGGTAGTCAAGAAAAGTGAATTTCAAACTAATTTAATGCACTGAAGCTATCATTAATCAAGATCACCTATATTTTCAGTAGGCCCAACAGTTGTTTGAAGGTTCACTGTAGAGCTAAAATTGAAATTATAAGACCGTGGTTACAATTCTGTTTCTAAGGAGATGTGGGAGAAGGAGTTGTCTTATATTAAGACTTGTTGATATCCATTGTAAAGCTGAATTCTTGGTTCAGTTATTCAAATGTGTTTACCAAATGTGGGGCAAAAAGGAAGTGACATAAAGGGCAGTAACTGATTTATAAAGATACAAATGTGAAAAGATTAATTTTGTTATCAAATTAACACAATATAAGACTGACTGAACCACAGAGCATGATAAAACAGTCGAGGTCCATAGAGCTTAAAATTAGGACTTGCTAGAAAAGACTAGAAATTTACAAAAAAAAATGTACAGGGAAGTTTGGTTTAAGACCTAAAATACATCAGCTACTTGACTGCCATATAATAGTTTCACACCAAAAGAAAATCAGTTTTTATAAAATGCAGAAATCTTAACTGTGGAAATGTAGTATTAAATTTAGTTTCCAATGTTTATTTCCTCTACATGACTCACAGTAATACTTAAAGTATGAAAAATACAATTTCCATTTATCTTAGTAGGGTTCTTTAGGGAAACAGAATCAACAGGAGATACATATATTTATAGTAAATCTTATGAGATTTTTAAATAGGGAATTGGCTCATGTGACTGTGGGGATGGGCAAGCCCAAATTCCACAAGACAGGAAGACAATTCTGATGAAGGTTTTCAATGAATTCCCCAAGACATGCTGGCTTTCCATAGAGATGGAAATTCTCTCCCTAAATGCTGAAATAACTTCTCCTTTTAAGGCTTTCAACTGATTGGATGAGACATCTCTCACTGTTGAAGGCAATCTCCTTAGTTGATGGTAGATGTAATCTTCCATAGATGCAATCAACCTACTGATGATTTAAATCCATGGGCTATTCTCAAAGTAACAATTAGGCCAGTGCTTGCTTGACCAAAATGCTGAACACCATAACCTGGCCACCTTGACACAAGAATTTAATCATCACTGTATCTCAAGTATTGGTGTGTGGGAATGAATGTGATGATATTAATTATATGTTCATATGCATTTTTTATTTATGCTATACTTGTCAGTTAGGAGTAAACTGTATATGTGGGAAATATCATAAAATGGTTCATTCTGCATAGATCTGAACACTTTAATTCTTCTTATAAACTCAGTTGTAGAGGGAGTAATTATTAAAATTTTATTAAATTATACTGGGGGAAGAAATCACTTTTAAAACTCAATAGCGATGTTTGGAGGAGGGAGTCCAAATCTTGTTGCTAGACTCTGGTAGGCCAATTTGACCATAATTAAATTCAGATGAGACATTTCTACATACCATGTGAATTTCTTAATAATTGGAGCCCATCACATAGCTCTAGGAATATTTTAGATTTGTTTGACTACATAGTGTTTACAAAACATATTTTTTACTTTAACATTTAAACAGAAACATTTCTTAAGCTCTTGCTATGAATCAGGAAACACAGTAGGCTAGAACCCATGCAAAGAAGACTGGAAAACAGAAAGAACCAGCAGTATATCCTGAGACTGAGATTTGTTTTGCCAACTGCTCACTTCCATGTTCTGAAAGGACCTCAGTGTCATCACATACTTCAAAACCAAGCAACCAACTCAACAGAGGAAACATAAATAATTTTTATCTTTCTCTATTTTCCCTATCTCAGTTACTGGTATCAATTCATTTAGTGAAGAGAGTTAGAAAGCATGATGTCATTCGCAACTCTCTTTCCTTTCAGCTTACTGGCAAAATGTCATCAAATCTTATTAGTCATGCCTCAGAAACATCTTTGAACCTGTTCTTTATTCCTTCTATCACTTACCTTGGTTCAGGGCAATTGCCATACTCTAAAAGGTTTTCTTACCTCAGTCTCTCTCCACTTGATGCCCCCTCTCATTCAGTTTTCCACCAGAGGTATCAAATCTCATCATGCCATCCATCAGAATCTCAACTGTGTATAGCTCTATAACAGCAATATGACAAAGCCCGAAGTTCTTTGTTCAAAGTCCTTCAAACTGTGGTCCCACAAAATACTTGCCATCAGTTTGGCCATCACCAAAAATCTGCTCAGTCACCACTATGCTAAGCATAAATTTCTTGTCACTCCTGAGCACGTCATGTTTTCCTTTTGTAGCTGTGTCTCGAAAACCCCAACTCCAAACAGTTGTTATTTTCTTCCAATTGCTAATGTACTTATGCTTCAAGATCAAGTTCAAATACACACCCTATAATGCCTTCTGTAGTACTCACAAGTTTAACAGCTTTCCCCTTAGCGTTCTCTTAGCACTATTGCTTGTTTTTTCAGACAACCTACCAAACTACCTTATGATCACTTATGTATGAATATTCCCAACTAAAATGAATTTGTAAAAGGCTAAGGACCCTCCTTGCCATCTTCATTTTCCTAAAGCATAAGTAAACTACCCAATACCAACACTTAAAAAGCCTTTGTTAAAGTGAAGTATTTTTTAACACTATCTCTGAAAAGGGTATGAAGTAGCTCAGAAAAGATTAATGTTTTAAGGACGAAATAAAAGATTAAAACAATCTAAAAAGAATGAGTTAACCAATTAAGACATGGAGAATGATAATTATCAGAAAATGGAGGTCAAGGAAAATAACTACAATTGACAAAACAAATGCTGATGTTTGAGCTTCTTGATAGCAAAAGCAAAAAGGGTAGCAATGAGTTATATACCTATTATTCAGTAAGAATCATACCAGTTCGTGAGAAACAAAACCTTTTCCTAGCGCTAAACTCTAAAAGAATTTTTACCTGGATTTTAATATATAGGGAATGCACAGTGAATGAGGAACAAGGTTTTGCACGTTTTACAAAATGAAGCCAAAGGGGAGGGAGGAAAGAACCCAAACACCTATTAATAATACTCTCCATGAATTTAATTAAGTTGCAATAAAAAAAGAATGCAAAAAATGAAGTTCCAAGAAGATATTTTTATAGAGCAGAATAATTCTATCCTAAATGTAGAGCTTCCTTAAGATCTGAGTTGATATAAAGTGCATTTACATCAATTGATGCAGAAAAGACATTTGATAAAATCCAGCACCATTTATTGATAAAAACCTAGAAAAATAGAAATAGAAGGAAACTTTCTTAGCATGATAAGTGCCATACATGAAAAAACCACTGCTAACATCATACTCAGTGGTGAAAGACTGAAAACTTTTCCTCTAAGATCTGGAACAGGACAAAGATGCCCACTGTCACCACTGTTATTCAACATTGTACTGGAAGTTCTAGGCAGAGCAAATAAGCAAGAAAAAGAAATAAAATGTATCCAAATTGGAAAGAAAGAAGTAAAACTTCCACTATTTGCAGATGACATGATCTTATATATGAAAGTCCTGAAAAATCCACAACAAAACTACTAGAGCTAAGAAACAAAATCAGCAAAGTGGCACTGTACAAGGCCAACATGCACAAATCAGGAGTGTTACTCTACACTACTAATGAGCAATCTGGGGAGAAAAATCAAGAAAAAAATTTCATTTACAATACCAACTAAAATAATCGACTATGCAGGAATAAACCAAGGATGTAAAGGATTTATACATGGAAAACTACAAAAATTTGCTAAAAGAAATCAAAGAAGAGCTAAATAAAAGGAAGGACAGTCCATGCCCATGGATTGGAAGATCTAGGTACACACCCGGAGGAACTGAAAGCAAGGACTCAGATAGATATAGATATCTGCATAACGATGTCCCTAAGCAGCATTGGTCACATTTGCCTAAAGATGGAAGCAACCCAAGTATCCATCAGGTGATGAAAGGATAAACAAAATGTGATATATGCATACAAGGGAATATTATTCAGCCATCAAAAGGAATGAAATCCCGATACCTGTGACTACATGGATAAACCTTGAAGACATATTGTTGAGTGAAATAAGCCAGACACAAAAGGACAAATATTGTATGGTCTCACTGACATGTAATAATTAGAATAAGCAAATTCATAGAGTCAGAATCTAGAATATAGGTTACCAGAGGGTTGGGTTGGGGATAGAGAATAGGCAGTTGAGGCTTAAATTGTGTAGAGTTTATGTTGGGTTCTATTGGAAAGTTTTGGTAATGGATGGTGCTGATGGAATCACAACATTATGAATGTAATTAACAGCAATGAATTATATATGTAAATGTGGTTAAAAGGGGGAAATTTGAGGTTATATATATGTTACCAGAATAAAAATTTTAAAGTGTATTTACAAAATTTAATACATCGAATGATTATTTTCCCTGAACTATACCCTTAAATATTGGTTGTCCCTCCCCACATCTCCTAGTTCTACCCGGTTTGATTTCCAACAGGAGCCTGATAGCACGCTGATATGTAAGTTGTTGGCCAGTGTATATACTTAAAAAATCTAGGAAAAACAGGCATGTAGGGGACACTAGATATTTTCTTTACTAAATGGAATGGTTCATCTTGTTTCTTGCCTAATTGCTCAGGAACAAGCTTTAGTTATGTGTAGGAAGGGCATGAGATTTTCTAACTGCCATTTCCTTATCTGTTAAGTATTTCAACTAGTGGTCAACAGAAGCCACAGGATTTTGTAACATAATTTTTAAAAGAGATGACTTTGATTTGGTATATTTTGAGGACCAGTATTACTTAGTATCCCAAGTGCCACAGAGGAATTTTAATAGTACTGTGATAGATTATATAACTTCACGTATGGCAGCATTCCCGGTGATTTACCAGGATAGTGAGCAAAAAAAATTGTTCCCATCAGATAAATGAGTTAACATGCTAAATAAGGTTGTTTATCATTTTCCATTGAATGTTTGCCAAAAAGGATGCCTTCTGTTGGCACAATATAAACAGAGTTGTTTTGCGTTCTGTCAGTAACAGGCCAAAGGTCTGCTGGTCTCCTAAGAACAATATGCAACATGATGTCAAAGACATGGTGAGAAATACCTGGGATTTCCAAGGTAGGAAGGCAGATGTAGTTCTTTTTATCTAAAGCTATACTAAGTTACTTAAATCAATTGAATATAAGTAAGGAAAGTCATAGAAAAAAGTCCAATAGCACATAATTTAAGAGAGAAATTTAAGTTTAATAATGTTACTTCCTTTTTCTATAACCCCTTCCTGCTCAGTCCTTACAGTTTTAAGTCCAGAAGAACTCAACATCTGTATTCATTACATTCAGAGGCTCCAGCTAAGAGAAATAATCCAAAGAATGAAACAGAGACAGGACAGACAAGAGTGAAACAAATGACTGATAATTAGGTTTATTTTCTAATTTCCTTTCAAATCTGTCCTGATTTCTGCAGAATATCCTTATCTTCATAAAAAATATCTTCAGGCTCTAGAACAAACTGATACAGTTTTTACATATTGAATTTTGATTTTTTTGTAAGGCTTGGTGCCAGATACTGAAGACAAAGAGGTATGGAACATAGTTGGTCCTGGCCTTAATGGTGTAAGTTTTAAGTACTTAAATATGTATCCTGAAGAAGTAAGGTTTAAATACCTATTACTTGGATGTTTTTAGGGCAAGTTAGTAATTGTTCTGAGTCTAGGTTTTGTTATTCATAAATGGGGCTAACATCTATATACTAGGGCTATGATGAAACTTAAATGAGAATATATGTAAAATAGTTAGTACAGTAAATAGAAGTCAATAGTCATAAATGCAAAAATTTAATCAGTTCTTCTCCCCTGCAGTTTTCTGGAAGTTACTATTTAACTGATGCATTGGTCATACATATTCAAAATGAAAGTCAACAGTTAGAAGTATTTCTTTTAAATGTAGTTAACAATTGATTTTTTCTTCTTTTCCAGCATTAGTTTCTCATGTTCTGTTCTGCTTAAAATCATTACTGAAAAGATTTGAAAACTCTCTCCTTTGATTTCTCTGATGCCTTGCTCTCTCTCATACCCACACTTTAGAGGTCTTCAAGATCATAATGGAATTTCTTCTTCACTCATATGGCCAGAGTACAGGGGTCTGGAGAGTGGTGATAGTGGGACCAGGAAAAGAGTCCCACAGGAATGCAAGAGGTGCTGGTGGCATAGTTTCAATTTAACCCCATTGCCACCAATCCGAATGCAATGCTACCCAGGCCTTTTTCTGAATATTCCTTCATTTCAGAGAACAAAACTAGGAAGCCTGAGTAAACAGTGTATGATTAATACATTTTTCCTAATGTTATCTTTTCAAATGCTCTTGCAATGTCACTTCAGAGGGTTTACATTGAGAAAAAATATTTAAAGAGATAGCGATAAAACAAATCAAAACAACTGGAGATAAAGTTAGAAGTATTCAAAGTTTAAAGACATCACTTCCCATCCTAAATCTGATTAATAAGTTATCCATCTGATTAATAAGTTAGCATTAACTTACTAAATGAATTAAAAGAGACTCTTAAAAGAACCGCTTCCATGAAGCAGAATTAGTCACAGACTGATGTAAAACAGTACAACAATAGGAAGACAAGATAAAAACTCAGATCTAACTCTGTTGCAGAGAATAGTGACACTGTTATGATGGACAAACACAGATTTTATAACTGGAAATAAGCACATTGGGAGTTGGAATACAGATGTAAGGTTAGGAAAGAAATATTGAGAATAAAGTATAAGTCAAAAGTGGCCCATGCACAGCACTGATGGGCACAAGGAGTGCTGTGCCATGCAGGGGTGTCCCCCACGTAGGGGAACCCCATGCACAAGGAGTGCGCCCCATAAGGAGAGCGGCCCAGTGTGAAAGAAAGTGCAGCCTGCCCAGGAATGGGACTGCACACATGGAGAGCTGACACAGCAAGATGAGGCAACAAAAAGAAACACAGATTCCCGGTGCCGCTGATAAGGATAGAAGCGATCACAGAGGAACACACAGCGAATGGACACAGAGAGCAGACAACTGGGGGGAAGGAGGAAGGGGAGAGAAATTTTTAAAAAAGTCAAAAGTGAATAAAAAATACACAGATGAAAAAACAATCAAGATGGCAGAGGAGTAAGGAGCTCCTAGAGTCGGCTCATGCTACAGGGCAGTTAGCAAACACCCAGAGCTCTCCGGAGCTAGCTGAAGCACCTGTTTGGGGGCTCCAGGAGACCAGAAGGGCATCTTGCCACATCCTTGAAGGAATGGAAGGAGGAGACTGCCCATCTGCAAAAAAGACTCATAAGTAGAGGCTCTATGCCCCAGAGGCTGGTGCCATCCTTCACTGGAGGCACAAGCTGCCGCAGGATCTATTCTGCTGCTGGAATTGAAAACTCCACTTCCCCAAAATGGGGGAGAAAGAGACAGTTGGGCACCAAGTTCAGCTATTGATGAGTAAATTCAGTGTGCAAAGTATAATCCTGAGAAAACCTAAAGTTTGAGTCTGTACAAGTCAGAAAGAGATTGGGAATCACCATCTTAACTCCACGACTGGCATGAGGGGAAGCAGGGCAGACTGAAAATCCCAGGGGTGGTGGAGACCATTTTCTTTCCATCCAGGTCAGATTGCAGCTCTAGTCTGGGCCCTAGCCCCACCTCTGGCAGGGAGGAAGCTGCAGCGACCTGCGCCAGCCTCTCCAGGAAATTGGCAGCCAAGCCATGGAGGCCGGGGATTGTCCTACTCTGGTAGCAGGAGCCACTCCAGGAGCTGCTCTGTGACGGGAATTGGAAGCTCCATTTCCCAAAAACAGGGGAGGAAGAGACGATTGGCTGCTGATTTCTGATACTGATTGGTAGACTAGGCTGGCTAAGATATAACCATGGGAACAGCTGGGTATGAATCTGCCCAAGTTGGAAAGAGGACAGTGGTCACCATTTTGACTCTGTCCCCATCCTGAGGGGAAGCCGGGCTGACCAAATATCACAGTGACAGTAGGAACTGGTTTCTTTCACCAAGATCAGCCTGCAGGCCTAGCCTAGGCTTCAGTCCCACTTCTGGCAGGGAGGAGGCTAAGGAGCCCTGCAACAGCCTATCCAAGTAACTACAGGTAATTTTGGCTGGCACAGACTGAAAATCAAAAGTCTACTGAGGCAACTGTGGTCACCTTCGACTTGCACTGCATAGATTGCTGCTCACACCTGCAGCTCCATCCCCATCCCAGGCAGGGGAGAAAGGGGTAGGAAGCTTCATCAGTCTCTCTGGGTAGCTACAGTCTAGGCCTGCACAACTTGGATTATTCCACACAGCTGTGACTCTATCCCTACTCCTGGCAAAGGAGAAAGTTGGAAGAAGTTTCATTGGTCCCTGGTGCAATGAGGGCAGCTTGAGCCTCCACAGCTTACAGCACTAACTACATGCTTGGCTCCTACTGCACAACCAGCAAGGGAGAAAGGGAAGGAAGCCCTAAAATAAAGAGAAAAACTGCACCCAGAATAAATACCCTAGTAAGCCAGATGCGAAGACACCAACAAAAAATCAAAATCCACGTCAAGAAACAGAAAGCTATGGCCCAGTTAAAGGAACAAGATAAGCATCCAGATGACATAAAGGAGTTGAGATAACTGATCAAAAATGTTCAAACAAATCTTAATAAATTCAATAAGATGATTAACAAGTATAAGGATATTAAGAAGACACTAGATGAACACAAAGAATTTGAAAGCATACATAGAAATATAGCAGATCTTGTGGGAATGAAAGGTACAATAAATGAAATTTTAAAAACACTGGAATCATATAATAGCAGATTTGAGGAGGCAGAAGAAAGGATTGGTGAGCTTGAAAAAATAGCTTCTGAAAGTGAACATACCAAAGAACAGATGAAGAAAAGAATGGAAAAAATAGAACAAGATCTCAGGGAGTTAAAGGACAGCAAAAGGCATGCAAACATATGTGTCATGGGTGTCCCAGAAGGAGAAGAGCAGGTAAAAGAGGCAGAAGGAATATTTGAAGAAATAATGGTAGAAAATTTCCCAACCATATTGAAGGAAATAGATATCCATGTCCAAGAAGCACAATGTACGCCCATCCTAAAAAATCTGAATAGACTAACACCGAGACACATACTCATCAGAATGTCAGATGCCAAAGAAAAAGAGAGAATTCTGAGAACAGCAAGAGAAAAACAATGCATCACATATAAGATATATACAGTAAGATTAAGTGCTGATTTCTCACCAGAAACCATAAAGGCAAGAAGACAGTGGTCTGATATATTTAAGATACTACAAGAGAAAAGCTTCCAGCCAAGGATCTTATATCCAGCAAGACTGTCTTTTAAAAATGAGGGCAAACTTAGAATATTCACTGATAACCAGAAACTGAGAGAATTTCTAAGCAGGAGACCAGATTTTTAGGAAACACTAAAGTGTGTACTAGAGCCTGAAAAGAAAAGACAGAAGAGAGAGGCCTGGAAGAGAGTCTAGAAATGAAGATTATATCAATAAAAATAACTAAAAGTGTCAAAAGAGCGGTGAAAATAAAATATGACAGAAAAAAATCAAATAGAATAAACTTAACCAATGGTGTAAAGCACTTGTATTCAGAAAAATGCGTGTCAAAATTTGAAAACACAATCATCAAATTTCTTTGGAAGGGTAAGGGGTCCTGAATAGCCAGAGACATCATAAAAAGGAAAAATGAACCCTCATCTCCAGACTTTAAATCATATTACCTAGTTTTAGTGGTAAAAAGAGCATGGTACTGGCATAAAGACAGACACAGAACAATGGAACCAAACTGATGGTTCAGACACAGACCTTCACATGTATAGCCAAGTGATTTTTGACTAGCCTGTCAAACACACACAGCTTGAACAGGACAGTCCATTCAATGAATGATGCTGAAAGAATTGGATATCCATAGCCAGAAGAAGGAAAGAGGACCCCTATCTCACACCTTATCCAAAAATTAACTCAAAATGGATCAAAAAACTAAAAATAAAAGCAAGAACCATAAAACTTCTAGAAGAAATTGTAGGAAAATAGCTTTATCACCTGGTGGTAGGTAGTGAATTCTTAAAGGAGATAAGAGAAAGACTGAGATGGACTACTGATGTTTAATGTATATAGAAGTTTTTAATTAGCTTTACTGTAAAAGTGTGGAAATGTATAGAGTGGATGGTAACACACAGTGAGTAACAGGTAGTTTATCAATGGGAATGTGACTAAAAATGGTAGTCTAGGCATGTAAATGCCAATTGACAGAATGCCAGAGAATAATCTAGGAACTGAATAGCACAGTAAGCCAAGAGGTGAATGAGAATTTTGGTTAATGGTATAGATGCAAGAGTGTCCTTTGTGAGCTAGAACAAATGTATATCACTACTGCAGGTTTTTGGGAATGTGGAGAAGCATGGGGAAAATACAACTGGAGTGACCTATGGACTGTGGCTGGTAATAATAATATAATATTCTTGCATCTATGCAAAAGATGTACTGTGTTGATAATAAGGCAGAATTGAAAATATGAACTAAATGTACACTATGGACAGGGTAACAATCAGATGATATTATCTTATCTGTAGCAACTGTTCCACCACCGTGTGGTGTGTTGATGGAGGGGTGTTGTTTGGGAATTCTGCACACGTGCATGATTGTTTTATAAGTTTACAACTTCTGTCATAAGAAAATATATTTTTTAAAAAATAATAGGGTAAGTTGAGGGTAAAACACAGCAAATTTAAGATAAGGAGTGTGATTAGTAGTAAGATTTTGACAATATTCTTTCATAATTTGTAACAAACATCTCATGGCAATGCAGGGTGTTGGTGGAGGGTTGATGTATGGGACCCCTGATGATCTTATGCATGCTTGCTTTGTAAGTTCACAACTTTTACTATACATTTAATTGTTTATGTATGTTCATATATAAATGATATAAAGATAATAACAATAGGGTTGGTTAGGGGAAAATTACTTTGGTTAGTAATATTTTGACAATGCTCTTTCATCATTAGTTAGAATGGTTTAACAACAATGCAAGGTATTGGTGTTAGGTTGACTTATGAGAGTCCTGTATGATGTTATATATGTTTGTTTTGTAAGTTCACAACTATTATTATATACTTATTGTTTATATATGAGTGATATCCTTCCATAAATTAATTTTAAAAAATACACAGACATTAGGGAATTAGCTAACAGAAAATGCTCCTGCACTCTGCTGGAGCAGCTTCCAAATTGACTGCTTGGTCCGAACTTGATATCCTTATTTTATCTTTTCATTCTCTCCTTTGAGGGAGGGAATTCTAGTCAACTTTCTTGCAGTAACCATTGCATAATGTTTCTGTAATCTTTTTCCATAATCAGTTGCCTCTGGAAAAAAGAAGATAGCATATTTAAGATTCTCAGAAAACTTACTGCTATCACCTACAAAATGAAGGAGCTAAGTGAACAGGATAAGTTTACCTAAGAAATAACTTATAAAAATGTAATTTGTGGGAGATGACTTCAGCAAAGTGGTGACATAAGATGCTCTAGCAAAGAGAAACCCACCCGACTTCAAGACAGTGAGACAGTATCTCTCAGAATCAATTTTTCCTAAAACTTCGGAAGAATATAGAACAACTCAAAGAATGCTGGGTCAAAAAAGGAAAACCTAAAAATGGTAGAAGAGCCAAGGGATAAGTTTACTTGTCTGGGCCCCTCCCCTTCCCTCAGTTTTGTGCAGCATTTTGTGTGAACCCATGGTGGCAGCCTGGTGGCCTGAATGGATTGAAGTGTGGGTCCCTGGGACATGTTTATTAGCACATCAACAAAAAGGAGGGGGGAGGGGACCTTTGGAAAATGTTGAGTATTGGGCCCCAACTGGCTCTGCAGGAGAATGATTCAGGGAAGCTAAGTCCCCTAAAATGGGATTTACCTAGGGTGGAGTAGTGGCTCAAAAGGGGAGCAGAGGTGTAGAGTGGAGCCAGTGCTGAAAGCCAGAACAAAAAAGTGGATTGGAGTACTGGAGGAGCTGAACTAAGTGAAAGACTGTGATTGAGCCAAAAGCATATTCCTTCCAAGCCCCTGGGAGGAAAATGTGGGTAAAGGAACTCCTTTTAAAGAGGGAAAACAGTCATGCATCCTATGTAATTCTTGAAAAGTATTGTGCAAGCCCAGGGCAAGATTTGGGCTCAGAAAGATCTGAGAAGAACCTACTCTTCATCACAGGCTATTCTTTTTTTTTTTTTTTTTTAAGATTTATTTTATTTATTTCTCCCCCATCCCCAATTCCCCTCATTGTCTGTTCTCTGTGTCCATTCACTAAGTGTTCTTCTGTGTTTGCTTGTATTCTCATTAGGTGGATCCAGGAACTGATCCTGGGACCTCCTGGAGTGGGAGAGAGGTGATTACTCTCTTACACCACCTCATCTCCCTGTTCTGCTACGTCTTCTTATTTTCTCTCCTCTGTGTCTCTTGTGTTATCTTGCTGTTCCAGCTCTCTGTGTCAGCCAGCACTCCTGTGTGGGGCAG
Source organism: Dasypus novemcinctus (assembly GCF_030445035.2). Classification (NCBI taxonomy): domain Eukaryota; kingdom Metazoa; phylum Chordata; class Mammalia; order Cingulata; family Dasypodidae; genus Dasypus; species Dasypus novemcinctus. The sequence continues at coordinate 14,807,614 of NC_080700.1, read as the reverse complement.
CTTTCCCATGCAGGGTGGCTGTCCTGCAAGGGGCCACATTCCTACATGGGCCAGCACTCCATGTGGACCAGCCTGCCACATGGGCTAGCTTGTCTTCACCAGGATGCCCTGGGCATCGAACGCTGGACCTTCTGTGTGGTAGATGGGAGCCCAATTGTTTGAGCCAAATCTGTTTCCCCACAGGCTATTCTATAGGTTCAGTGTAAACTGGGCTGAGCATTGAAAAGCCTCAACACCAAGGCAATCTACACTAAAACCCTGGGTAAAGGGAAAATATGACTTCCAGCATTAGAACATTGAAATATTCAACTGCCTATAAATCAACAAAAGACAAACAAACAAACAAACAAAAAACAAGAAGAGATGGCTTATTTAAAGGAACAAAATAAAATAACAGTGGGCACACAGACACTGGAATTAGTCAAAGATATTATCACAAATTTCCTTAATAAGTTCAATGAACTCAAGGAAAACATGGACATAGAACTAAAGGAAATCAAAAAGATGATGCATGAATGAAAGGAGGACTTAGAAATTTTAAAAAGAAAGAAAAAATATTGAGGATGAGAAACACAATAACAGAAATAAAAAATAACCTGGACGAGGGTTAACAGATTTTAATAGTCAGGAGAAAGAATCAGTGAACTACAAGACAAGATAATTGAAATTATTCCATCTGAAGAGCAGGAAATAACAATGAAATTTAAAAAGTGAGCTAAGGGACCTATGAGACAATATGAAACATGCTAACATATTCATTACAAGAGTCCCAGAAGGAGAAGAGAAAGGGGCAGAAAGAATAGTTGAAAAAATAATGGCTAATAATTTTTCAAAATGATGAAAGAATATATACATCAAAGAAATGCAACAGACTTCATAGTCTGTAGGATAAACCCAAAGAGACCCAAACCTACCTAGACATATTGTAATTAAACTGTCAAAGGACAAAGACAAAGGGAAGAGATCCTAAAGCAGAAAGAAGCAACTTGTCACATACAAGGGATTTACAATAAGATTACATGCCAAAAGTCAGTGAGACCACATATTTAAAGTACTAAAAGAGGAAACTTTCTGGCCAAGAATTCTATATCTGGCAAAACTATCCTTCAAATGTCAGAAACAAAGCTGAGGGAGTTCATTACCATTAAACCTACCCTATAAGAAATGCTATAGAGAGTTCTTCAGGTTGAAAGGAAAGAACACTAAACATTTGAGGAAATAAAGATCTCTGGTAACACTTTTCAGTATGTAATTCTACTTCATATTTCTTACAAAATCTAAGATATAAATGCATAAAACACCATATTTCTATGTTTTGGGGAATGCAAAATATAAAGAGGTAAGATGAAGCAAGAACTGCATAAAGAGGAGGACAGATGGGCATAAGAAGAGAGATTGTATATGCTATAGAAGTTAATTAGGCTTCATTTCAAATTAGTTTATTATAGATTTAGGATATTAAATATAAAACACATGGTAACCATAAAGAAAAAACATAAAAAATATACAGAAAAGGAAATGAGATGGGGACCAATCTGTTACATTGCAAAAGAGCAACTATACACAAAAGAATGATGTAATGGAGGAAATAAGGGATAAAATGGGTTATAAGACATACGAGAAACAAATGACAAAATGGCTGAAATAAGTTCAGTAATTACTTCAGTGTAAATTATTAAACTTTCCAACCAAAAGACAGATTCACAGAATGTATAAAAAGTGTGATCCAATAAGAAAATCACCTTAGACTCAAAGTCACATATACGTTGAAAGTGAAAGGATGGAATAAAATATTCCATGCATATACTGTCCAAAAAAGAACTGAGTGGCTACATTATTATTGGAAAAAAATTAACTTTAAGTCAAAATTTGTTACCATTGACAAAGAGTGATACTATATAGTAAAAAGTCCAGTCCGCCAAGAAGAGATAAATAGCATAAGCATATATATAGCTAATCAAAGAGCCCCAAAATACATGAAGCATACATGCACAAAATGGAAGGGAGAAATAGATAGTTCTACAATAACAGTTGGAGATTTCAAGACATCATTTTCAATAACTGATAGAAAATCCAGACAAAAGATCAACAAGGAAAAACAAGTCTTAGACAATACTCTAAGCCAACAAGACCTAGCTAACAGAAACAGAATATATATTCTTGAGTGCATATGGTTCATTCCCCAGGATAGACCACATCTTAGGTCCCAAAAAGGAAAGAGCCAAAATCAACAATCTAATTTCCCATCTTGAGGAGCTAGAAAAAGCAGAGCAAATGAAAACTAAAGTTAGTAGAAGGACAGAAATGATTACAATGGAAATAATGAAATAGAGAACAGAAATACAATTGAGAGAATGAAATCAAAAGTTGGTTCTTTGAAAAGATCGATAAAATTGACAAAAGTTTAGCTAGACTGATAAAGAAAAAAGAGAAAGGACACAGGTTACTAAAATCAAAAATGAAAGTGGGGAGCATTACTACTGATCTTGCAGAAATTAACAGGATTATGAGCAAATACCATAAACAGTTAATTGTATGCCAACAAATTAGATATCCTAGAGGAAATGAAAAAATTCCTAGAAACACAAGCATATCTAAATTTACTCAAGATGAAATAGAAGATCTCGACAGAACCATAACAAGAGATTGAATAGGTAATCATAAACTTCCCATTAAATGCCCTGGAACCAAATGGCTTCATTGGTGAATGCTACCAAATATTCAAAGAAGAATTAACATCAATCCTTCTTAAGCTCTTCCAAAAAACTGTAGAGGAGGGAACCCTTCCTAACCCACTCTGTGAGGCTAGCATTACTCTGATACCAAAACCAAAAACATAACTAGAGGAAGTGGCTGTAGTTCAATCAACTGGGCTTTCATCTACCATATGGGAGGCCCTGGGTTCATGTCCCAGGGCCTCCTTGTGAAGGCAAGCCCCACAGAGAGCTGACAGCCCATGCCCATAGAAAGCTGGCACAGCAAGATGATGCAACAAAGGGATACAAGCAGACACAGAAGAATGCACAGCAAATGGACACACAGAACAGACAGCAAAACAAGCCACAAGGGTGGCAGGGATAAATAAATAAATAGATAGATAAATAAATATTTTTTAAAAAGACATAACTAGAAAAGAAAACTACAGACCAATGTCCTTTATGAATATAGATGCATAAATCCTCAACAAAATACCGGTGAATCCAACAGTGTATTAAAAGGATTATATACACCATGACCAAGAGGGATTTATCCCAGGAATTCAAGTGTGGTTCAAAAGAAGAGAATCAATCAATGTAATATACCATATTAATAAAATGAAGGGAAAAATCACTCAATTATCTCATTGATGCAGTAAAGGCATTTGACAAAATCCAAAACCCATTCAAGATAAAACCAACTCAGAAAGACAGTTAAGAGAAAGTAATTTCCTCAACATGATATACGGCACATATAAAAAACCCACAGCTAATATTATATTCAAAGGTGAAAGACTCAAAGCTTTCCCTGAGATCAGGAAAAAGACAAGGATGCCTACTATTACCTCTGCTATTCAAAATTATACTGGAAACCCTAGACAGAACAAGAAATTAAAGACATCCAAATTGGAAAGGAAGAAGTCAAATTATCTCAATTCACAGATGACATAATCCTTTATAGAGAAAAATCCCAAAGAATTCACAAGAAAACTACCAGAGTTAATAAAAAAATATCAGCAAAGGGGTAGAATACAAGATCAACACACAAACATCAGTGTTTCCATACATCAGCAAAGAACATTCCAAAATGCAAATTAAGAAAAGAACAATTCTATTTACAATAGCATCTAGAAGAATAAAATACCTGGGAGTCCACTTAAACAAGGAGATGAAATACTTGTAAACTGAAAACTACAGGGAAGAGGTTTGGCTCAACTGATAGAGCACCCGAGTACCATATGGGAGGTCCAGGGTTCAAACTCAGGGCCTCCTGACCTGTGTGGTGAGCTGGCCCATGCACAGTGCTGATGTGTGCAAGGAGTGTCAGGCTATGCAGGGGTCTCCCTTGCATAGGGGAACCCCACGCTCAAGGAGTGCACTCTGCAAGGGAAGCCACCCTGTGTGGAAAAAAAAAAGAAAATTACAAAACTTTGCTGAAAGAAATTAAAGACAACTGAAATAAATGACAACACATTCATGTCCATGTGTTGGAAGACTTAATATTGTTAAAATGACAGTACTACCCAAAGCAACTACAGACGCAACAAAATCACTATCAAAATCCCAGCAGCCTTTTTTGCAGAAATAGAAAAGCTGTTCCTCATATTCATATGGAAGTTGCCTTAAATAGTCAAATCAATATTGAAAAAGCACAGAGTTGGAAGTCTCACACTTCCTGATTTGAAAACCTACTAGAAAGTCACGGTAATCATGGGTGTGGTTGTGGCATGAATATAGACATACAGACCACTGGAATAAAACTGAGAGTTTAGAAAGAAACCCATAAATCTATGGCCAATTGATTTTTGACCACATAAAATGGCCTCTTCAACAAATGGCAAGATCAACCAGACACAGACAACTATTGGATCATCTTACTTACATGAAACACCTAGAATAAGCAAATTCCTAGAGACATATAGTAAATTACAGGGTACTAGGGACCAGGTGGTGAGGGGAATGGAGAGTTAAGATCTAATGTAGGTAGGTAGAGATTCTGTTTGAGGTGATGAGAATGTTTGGATATTGGATGTTGGCGATGGCAGTGCTTGATTGGCAATGTAATTTAAACTACCGAATTGCACACTTGAAAGTGGCTAAAATGGACAATTCTGAGTTGTATATATGTTACTACACTAAAAAGTTTAAAGAAAAATGTAGCTTGGGATACAAGGTATCAAACTTTTAATAAAAGTTACTCCAGCCAAGTTATCATAACAATTTAAATAGAAAGAATCCTAATCTTATGCAATTCCCCTTCTCTTAAGATGGAGTCTTTGGTAGTTTTTTGTTGTTTTTAGAGTAACGAGGCCTTGCTATAACCAAGCTGCAACTGTCAGAGCAGTGGCTGGTGCCAGACTGTAGCCTGACCTTCTCTCACACTCCCCTCACATGGGGACCCATGAACTAGGAAAAGAGAGGGAGGGGATTAGCTCTATGCAATCCTTTAGAAACAGCATTGAAGGAAAAGTTGTTTAGGACAAATATCCTCCCACTTCATCACTCAAGGTTAATCCCTCATATAACCAGTTTGGGAAGTGGTATCTGGTCACAGGACAAAGTGAAGTCTTCTGGACAAAGGAGCCCCTGCATAGTCCTGTCCTCATGGGTACTGTCAACAGAGCTAACAGTCCACAAGAGCACAGGAAGGAGCTCAACATCACTTCTTACTGAAAATATTAAGTATATGATGAAGTATATTCACCACAGTAATTTATCTTCATAAGAACATAATGGAATTTTCTAGTTAAATAATCTGTTGATCTAATAATTATATTTAAGTCTTTCAACAGGTCTTGAAAAGATAAAAATGTTATTCTTTAGCACATATTTGGCTTTATGGTGTCTGATCTTTAACTAGAACACCAGAAAGGTCAGTGTAGGAGAAAACCACATTAATTAAGGTTTATTCTATATAGTTTCACAACTAACATTTCCTAAAAATTAACTGGGGAAATTTTTTATTTGAAAATTCTAAATTCCTATAAAGGAAAATTTTCAGAGGATTAATTTAAAGGAGTGGAACAACCATTTCAATTATCAAAGTAAAAATTTAATGTACAACATTAGCACTTCCACATTTAGTAAATTGTAAAAACTATTCTTTCTTCTCTGATTTTATTTTCCTTCATTCATAAGATATTCATCAACAAAATAAAATTAATAACATTTCCCCAAAAGGGATGCAGAATAAGCTATTCCCATGACTGTAAAATTGATATACAATATGAGAAAATTTGGAAAGTTTGGAAAATTGAAAAAAAAATAGCTTTACTAAACTAAGTACTTTTAATATTATTTACTTCCAGACTTCTAATGCATTAACAAATGAAGGTGTAATCATATTCCAACTTCATATATTCCCCATTCTAAGTATTTTTTCTTATTAATACAAATTTTTAAATAATTATTTTTAATGACTAAAATAAATAACATTCCATTCTATGGTTATACAGTGACATGCTTACAATATACTTCCCCATACATGTCTAATTATAAATTTAGAGAAAGTTAACTTATACTATTAAAAATTTGGAAAATAATGCTTTATCTATAAAGATACTAATCTTGCCTTTCCACAAATGACCAACATTTTACCTTCTGTGTCATCCCTGCTACAAGGCTTCTCAGATTTTGTGTAACTGTTCAACTCTGGCAAACATGGAATGCATCCCTCAGGAGGCAGACTTACTGTATACAGCTGTCTTCCGGATGATCTCAGTGTTACCACCTAAAATTTAAAAAAAAGAAAAGAAAATAACATGAATTTATAAATATTACATAATGTAACTAGATATTTATTTGCTCAAGCATCATTTCTCCAACTGAATTCACTGAAGACATGAAATCAAATAATGCAGTAAAAACATATTCACTATTATATAAATAGTGATTTTTAATAAGCCAAGTCTTTTGTCAAAAGAGTGAGTCAGCTATATATACAGTGAGGAAAAAGGAATGATCTGCAGCTTTTAAAATTCACATAAGTTACTTATTTATGTAAACATATGGGTTTTTGTGATACGATATAAAAATATAACTAATATTCATGAAATTGAAGCAGAAAATAAAAATTCCCCACATATACTTATTATCACAACATGACTCTTTTAACATTTTTAAGCACAGTCTTCATAGAATTTTTTCCAAACATGCTACAAAACTAACATGTGGCACACATGTACACATAAATATATATGTTAAGGGGATCATACATACATTTTATCATTATGCATTTATATATATTGTACATTAAACATTTGTATAATATGTATAATATTGAAAAGAGAATATATGTGATAAAATACATTAAAGTATTTTAAATGTACATACTTATTTTAATAGCTGCCTTATATTCCAGGTTATGGATAAATTATAATGTAATCATTCTCCTAACTTTTACAATGGAGGTTAATTCTAAATTTTCACTATTTCAAAAAGTTACTTTTGTGTGATCTATGTATCTTTTTTTAAAAAAGAAAAAAGAAAAAAAAAGTTTCTATGACCTTCATTGTTGCATACAACTTTGGACACTTTGTCATTTAGTTCCTCAGGGTGAATTCTTAGAAATGATATTTTTGGTTCAAAGAACATATGCCTTTTGGATTTTGATACACATCATTTAGAAAGATAACTGCTTTCTCCATAAACTTTCAACATTAGGTAACATCTTTTTATGCTTTATATTTTCATTTAAAATAAGCAGTAACTCTCTTGTAGATAAATACCATTACTCTTTCCCATAAAAAATGATTATTTGATTTTAAAAACAATGAACAAAGATTGAACAAAATCACTAATACATAACAGAATGTGTGGTTTCAAGAAAAGCCTTGAAACATTTTCAAATTTTTCTGCCATCAATACATTTCACTTTCTTTAATGTAAGGTACAAAATTATGTTAATGTGATTCACCACAGATGATTAATTACACATGTTATTCAAGGGCAGAATGGAGACATTCTTCTGAGTATACTATCCCTTATCGGGTAATATCAACAATTGACCATTTTTTACAGGGTATTGTAAGCTTTTAATCAGCTAAATTTTTCTTAGTAAGAAAGCTAAATAGAACTCAGAAATGTCATCATTGTTCATTTAATTATTAGGATGAATATAGGAGGTATCATAGAAGTGGAACATGAGATGACTCATGCAATGAAAAATAATGACACATTTAAGAAAAACACCTCAAAATATGATATGCTAGGCAAATAATTCTCATAGCCTAAGAATTCACATCCTGACTTGTAAGGCAGAGCTTTTAAACCACAAATGACAATATTATTTTAATGAAAGATATGAAGTAGGGTTTAGAAAATACCCTTTGGCCTTCAGTTTGTTCGTCTGCAGTTTTAAATGACCAGATAATCTATAATAGCTTCCATTTCCAAGTTTTTACACGTTTCTGGGTAAAATACAGTTCATTGTTTTGACATTTACCCTTTTTATGAGTTAGACATTATATTCATTACTCAGGTGGTAAGCAAGGAAAAGATCAGTTATACTTATTGAACAGCCAGTAGTCATGTGATATTCCACTTGACAGTTTCCTTCTCCCCTTGACACATACAGAGCACTGCATTTGTTACTCTCAGCAGTTAAATTGGAACAGAGTTCCTTTGAAACCTAATCTACCAGTGCAGGAGTTAGATATATAGAGACTGCACGTCAGAATTCTACCTTCCTTTCTAATGAAAGTCATAAGCACTGACATCCCTAGGAAAAAAAATAGAGGAAAGACATCAAGGTTTGAAATCATTAAGTATAAGAGAAAAAGCACAATTTAAATAGCTGTAGTTGGTTGACTGACTTAAATTCATAGTTCTGAATTTTTATTGTATTTCTGGTACTGGCATACTTTTGTGTAGGATACTGTCATTCAAGCTTCATTAAATTCTTCAACTTCACCAGGAGTTATAACCTATTAATTTGATCTTTTCACTGTTACATCCCTAATAAACTCCTTTTCCTCTTTTTCCAGCTTAAATTGTGTGGTCTTCACTAAAATCATTCCTCCACATATGCCTATAGACCCCCTGCCTCTTTCTCTTCCTCTGTTATGATGGCCATCTATACTGAACACTCTATCTAACATTATACTGAACACTCTATCTAAATGGTGATGGAGAAACACATGGCCATATTGACTGTTGTCACCTCAACAGGTCCTGGGTGCTGCATGAGAATCACAGCGTTCCCCCGGTCTCTTTCTCCTAGCATCTCTTTTTATACTTCCTCCTCTCTCCTTCAATGACTCTTGCTTCCTATTTCACTAGGAAAGCAAATCAGATTAGAGTTCCACAGGCTCCTACTAGCACATCTACTGTAGCCACATTCATCATCAGATGTGAACTTCCTCTTCTGTACAGACTGGCTGAGGCCAACCCCTTCACTCATGCCACCCCCAACCCCTCCCACATCTAGTCAAAGATGCTGATCTAGCAATTGTTTCCTCTCTTGCATGATCAGCTTTTCCTCTCTGTCATTCTCAGTAGCATATAAACATGCTGTTATTTCTCCAATCTTAAGTATATATATTTATATATATATTTTCCTGCCTTTTCCCATCTACCACCAATTAATATGTTCCTTGTGAAAGCAAAATTGCCTATACTCACCATGTCTAACTCCTCTACCCCTATTCTCTCTTTTTTTATTATTTATTATTATTTTTTTTATTTCTTCTCCCTTCTTCCCCCATTGTCTGCTCTCTGTGTCCATTCACTCTGTGTTCTTCTGTGTCCGCCTGCAATCTTGTCAGTGGGACCAGGAATATGTGTCTCTTTTTGTTGCATCATCTTGCTGCATCAGCTCTCCATGTGTATGGCCCCACTCCTGGGCAGGCTGCACTTTTTTTGCATGGGGTGGCTCTCCTTACAGAGTGCACTCCTTGCACGTGGGGCTCCCCTAAGCGGGGAACACCGCTGCATGACACAGAACTCCTTGTGCACATCAGCACTGTCTGTGGACCAGCACATCACAAGGGCCAGGAGGCCCTAAGTTTGAACCCTGGACCTCTTATATGGTAAGGTGAATCCTCTATCAGTTGAGCCAAATCAGCTTCCCTCCATTCTCTTTTGAACCAACTCCAATCAGTCTCCCTTGTTGAGGTCTAAATGGCATTCAAGTTTTACTGTGCATACAATTGTGACTTCTTTCTTATAGGCAATAGTTAATTACCTTATCTCTATCAATTTCTGAACTCCCTACTGTTTCCAATATCCTGTGCTTCCCCTTCAAGGTTCACTCTTATTTTTGCTAAAATACGTTCATTATTGTGCTTTCATTGAGGGTCTGGGAGAATGGTAAAATCTCCTATGCTTTGTAGGTATGAAAATCTTTATTTGGCCTCTTTTTAAAGATTATATCTATTTATTCACTTAATAGGCACTATAATTACATAGTTCAAGGTGTGAGAAGTATATGCAGTTAATAATCTCCCTCCTATTCCCTTTTCCCCAGCCACATAGCTTCCCTCCCAGGAAGAAACTAATGATATAATTTTCTTGTGTTTTCTTCCAGAGCTATTTGTGTACATACAAACATATATATATATATTGTTAGAGGTTTGCAATAATTACCAAGCTGTACCTTAGTTTCCCCTGATATGCACTGGGGAAAGGTTAACCCCATCTGCCATAAGCCTACATGTCCAAGGGCATGGCCCTTCCCCACAGGTTAAATAAAGAAACCACATAGAGACAGGAGTAAAGGGAAATGGAAACCTTCCCTACCTACATATCAGAGGGAGATAAAATCCCTACAGAACAAAGAAACATCAGCTCCTGCAGCATTCCAAGAAACCATAACTCCCTAACCCACTATCTTCTAGTCACTATCAGGGAAAGTTTTCACCTCTAGGGCTTCCTATTGGTCCCTGCACCTCACTCGGATCCTCAACCCCCTCCCACCAACTACCATTCCCTGCCTAGGAAAGTTCTGTATAAATTCAAGTCCCCCCCTTCCAGGAGTGCACTGAAGCCTCTCTTCAGACCCCCACCATGCTAGTGGGGGGGCTGAAGTCTGTTCTTCAGATCCCCTCCATTGGGAGAGCTTCTCAATAAATCTTTCTTTGTCTATAGTCAATCGGGCTCCATGTCCCAGTAAGCGCTGTATTTTCTCCAACATATGGTGCCAAAACCCTGGGACTGAGATCATGTTAAAACTTATTAACTAGGGAGGAATCTCCCCTCTGCCATGGCTGAACACACTTCCAACACCGGACATTAAATCTCAGCTGGGTGAGTTAAGGATTTCTCCACTGGAGGATCCTGCTGTGTCTCTCTCCTTTTCTGTTGTCCAGGACAACCCAGTGGGAAAACCTAGCGCTAGGTCAGGATCCTCACCATTCCCTGAGGGTCACGGTGGGTGGTATGCCTGCATCCTCATGGGAAGAAACCCCTTGGCTCCAGAGATGCCTGGCTCCAAGAGCAGTTTCCCATTTCCTTGGAGATATCTGACTGATTCCGGGACGCCTGTCTCACTCAGGATTTCCCCTGTTCTAGAGGTCCTTAGTCTCACCCCAGCCCCTAAAATGGGGAATTCAATATCGGCCCCCCCAAAATCCACACTGCTAGGCTGTATCCTTCATAACCTTAAAAGTCTGTACCCAGAAGGAAATATCAGACCTAAAAAACTCATTTTCTATTCAACCTCTGTGTGACCTCAATACAAATTAGACAATGAAAGTCAATGGCTGGAAAATGGCACTTTTGATTTCCAAGTTCTCCAAGACTTAGAGAACTTTATCCAGTGCCATGGCAGATGGCCAGAGATCCCTTACATTCAGGTATTTTTCTCTCTTCAAAATTTCCTCTCCCTCTGCCAATCCTGTTATTCCTACCAAATTCTTCTTTTACACCAGAAAGCTCCTAAAAAATCTCCCTCCTCCTTAATTCCATCCCCTAAAACTTCTGAAAACTCCAACTTTGATCTCTCAGATCACGCTCCTCCTGTGCCTCCTCCCTATAATCCTCCGGTGTTATCCCCAAACTCACCCTCCATCCCTTCTTCCTCCCCCTCTTCATCACTGCTGCCCTCTAACCCTCCTTTCTCTCCTCCTCATACTCCCTATCTCCTCTTTTAACTCACAAAGCTACTGCATCTATCTCCTCTACTCATCTTCAAACCCTTCCTGCAACTCTTCTACAAAATTCTGGTGTCTTCTTACACCATTGTCCTCCTCTCAATCCTGCCACCCTCCTCCCCATTAATCCCAACCCATCCCCAGAAACACTGAACACAGATTACACTCATAATTGTGGTGATGTGCTTAATCTCCTCACTAAACCTCTTCCCAATATTTCAGATATTCCTCTTCCTAATCCTGCTCACACGTGGTTTATTGATGGCAGTGCAACTAAACAATTCCACCTAGGCCCGAATCGCTATTGTTACCTTAACTGACACCATTGAGTTGAGTCCCCTCCCACCTGGCACAACCTCACAACAAGCTGAGCTTATAGCCCTCACCAGAGCACTAGTCAGAGGCAAAGGGCAAGCTCTAAACATCTACATTGACTCCAAATATTCATACCACATCCTACACTCACACGCCTCCATCTGGTGGGAGAGAGGGTTCCTAACTTCTAACGGATCCTCCATTGTAAATAAAGATCTCATCCTACAGTTACTCAGCCTGGCATCACTTCCAACTCAAGCTGCTATAATTCACTGCAAAAGGCACCAAAAATCAAATTCCCCATATCTTTTGGCAATAATCGAGCCGATGTTAAAGCCAAAGCACAGGCTACCAAACCCTACTTAAGTGCACACACCACTATCACACCCATTCTCCTAGCACTCCCATATCCTGTTCCCCCTTATACACCTGAAAAAACCTCAAAGCTTCCCCTTATTGGAGCAAAACAAATTAAAGGATGGTTTATAAAAAAACATTTCTTAGGAAACCCAGAATTTGGATATCATGCCCATAACAATCCAATCTTTAAAAAACCTGGTATAGGACACACTATCTTCCACAGCCTATTTTGGTTTGCAGGAATCCCACTATTAGAACGATGAATTTTAAACATTTCTCTCCAACTACAGCTATTCTGGAATGCAACCATACAGGCCATAAACAGTCAATAGTTAAAAATAAATAGTCTAGCTTCAGTTGTCATGCAAAATAAAAGAGCATTGATGTTCTCACAGCAGCCATGGTAGGCACCTGTGTAATCATAAATGAAACTTGTTTTTACATTAACAGAACTGGTCAGGTAAAAAAAAAAAAATCTTAAAGTCCTGAAAGAAAACAAAGAAATCATTCAGAAAGCCTGAGATAATAACTATGGAACTCAGTCATGGCTATCCTCATTCCTTTCTTATTTTTATTCACCCTTAAAATCAATCCTTTACCCATTATAACACCATTATTAATAGCATTGCTGCTGCTTCTTTTTGGTCCTTGTCTCTTATAGCTTCTTGTCCAATTCATACACCAAATCATACAGTCAATAACCCAGGAATAAGTAAATGGCGTCTTTCTGCTACGTGAACAACAATATCAACCCCTGCGGGACCTGAAACCACAGCCCACTGTACAGGATGGAAGGGAACTTCTTTTCTCCACCCCTTGACAGCAGGAAGTAGCCAGACAGAGCCGATGCCCCAAATCGCCTCACCCTCCCATCCTGCCCAGTACCTTATACTCCAATACCCAGGTCCCCTTATATATATATATAAACAAAGAGTTAGGAATGTTAGAGGTTGGTAATAATTAACAAGCTGTACCTCAGTTTCCCCTGATATGCACTGAGGAAAGGCTGACCCCATCCCCCATAAGCCTACATGTCCAAGGGCATGGCGCTTCCCCACAGATTAAAGAAACCACATAGAAACAGGAGTAAAGGGAATGGAAACCTTCCTTACCTACATATCAGAGGGAGATAAAATCCCTACAGAACAAAGAAACATCTGCAACTGCAGCATTCCAAGAAACCAAAACTCCCTAACCTATTATCTTCTAGTCAGTATCAGGAAAAGTTCCACCTCTAGGGCTTCCTAATGGTCCCTGCACTTCACTCAGACCCTCAACCCTTCCCACTATCATTCCCCCACCTAGGAAAGTTCTGTATGAATACAAATTCCCCCATTCCAGGGGTGGGCTGAAGTCTGTTCTTCAGACCCCCTCCGTTGGGAGAGCTTCTCAATAAATCTTCCTTTGTCTATAGTCATTTCAGTTTCTGTGTCCCAGTAAGCACCGTATTTTCTCCAATATATATATTATTCCTTTTTCTCCTTTTTTTAAAAACCAATCCAGTAGCAAACTCTACACACTGCCTCTTGCTTTTTTCACTTAATAATATATCTTGGTGTTAGCTTCATTCATGCAAAGAGACTGTTGCTCACTCCTTTTGATAGGTATATATAACTCCATTGTAAAAACATACTATAATTTATTTAGGCAATCTCCTACTAAAGAAAATTTAAACTTTTCCAATCTCTTTTTATTCTGAATAATGCTTTGACGAATAACCTTGAACATGTCATTTTCTACACATGCCAGTAAATCTATAGCTAGACTTGCTAGAGGTATAATTGCTGGGCCCATGGTGTGTATTTGTAACTTAAATACTGTGAGACTGCCCGCCCTTCAGAAAGACTGTACTGATGTATATACTTCAACTAGCCATGCAAGAGTGCCCATTCTTTTCTCCTGAAACTGTGTTGACAAGCTTTTTTTAAAATATGACAATTTGACAATTGAAAAATAGTATCTCAATATACTTTCAATTTGTACTTCTCTTGAAATCAATGATATTTTTTAAGCTAAAAGAGCACCTACATATGTTTTTGTGAATTGTCTCAATTTCCTTTTGCCCATTTCTGTTTTGAGCTCTTCCATCATTTTCTTATTAATATTTAAGCTCTTTATGTATCAAGGAAGTGCACCATTTATCAGTACTAGGAGCTGTAATATTTTTTTCACTTTATTATTTATCTTTTGACTTTGCTAAATGTTTTTTGTTTTTGTTTTTTTTTTGATCATGTAGACACTTCAACTTTATTAGGTGCACTTAGCGATTTTTTCTTTTGTGACCCTAGATTGTGCATAAAATTCTATAGAGGAAAATTTCTCACTTTATGATTGAAAGTTTTGAGATTTGGATATCAGATCCATTTGGAATTTGGCCAGAGGTGTTGAGGAAACATGACTCCACCCAATTTACCTTTTCCTAGATAGTTAGCCAGTTGTCTCCAACATATTTATTACGTAGCTCACAACTCACTGATCTGTGGCCCTTGCTCTTCCTCGCTGATTCCTCCTCCCTTACTCTTGAAATCAGCTTGACTGTTTATAAAAATTCCAATAGAACTTGCTGTTATGATGGAAATGTTCTTATCTTTGTGTCCAACTCAAACCTCATGTGGCTATTGAGCACTTGAAATATAGCTAGTGTGATTGGAGTACTGAATTTTAAAGTTTTGATATTTTAATTTAAAGTTATACAGTCATATGTGGATGAACCTTATTAGACAGTACAGTTCTAGAGCAAGTTAATTTTTCTCAGTATGTTGGAAGACACCTATGATAAATCTAGTCTAAGAAGGACTATTTCTTCTAGAAAATTCTCAAATTTCAAACATTCCTTCATTTTCTATACATAGACAACTCTTTCTATCTCTGTTGGGTTCTGATTGAACATTCCTTAGTACTACCTTCAATTCACAAACTTTTGTAAATGAGTTCAGCCTACAGTTGCCCATTTTTAAGTTCCGGTATTTTTATTTTCAAGGTAGAGATGGTTCTTTCCTACAACTACTGGTTCTTTATTTCATTTTTATTTCAAAATTATTTTTTAATAGACACTACGCTAGTATGGATCCCCTAGATAACTCTCAATGTATTTTATTTTATTTTTTTATTTTTTGGTTTTTTAAAAAATATTTATTTTTTCTTCCCCTCCCCCACCCTGCTGTTTTTGCTGTCTGTATCCATTCGCTCTGTGATCTTCTGTATCTATTCCTTTTTTTTGGCTTCTTTTCTCATCTTTCTCTTCTAGGGTTCACCAGGATTTGATCCTGGGGACCTGTGATGTGGAGAGAGGTTCCCTGACAATTCTGCCACCTCAGTTCTTGGTCTCTGCTGTACTTCACCTTGACTCTTCCCTTCATCTCTCTTTTGTTGTGTCATTATCTTGCTACATGACTCACTCGTGCAGGAACTGGCTCACCGCGCAGGCACTCGGCTTATCACATGGGCACTGGCTCACCATGTGGGCACTCACATGGGTACTGGGCTCACCAGGAGGGCACTTGTGTGTGCACCCGACTCTCTGCATAGGCACTTGGTTTTCCATGTGGGTACTGGCTCACCATGCAGAGATGCTTTCTCTTCTTCTTTTTCACTAGGAGGTCCCAGGGATTGAACCCAGGTCTTCCCATATGGTAGGCGGAGGCCTTATCACTTGAGCCACATCAGCTTCCCTTAAAACATGTTTTGAAGTGAGATCAAGCCAGAGTATGTTCTAAAATAGTCTTGTTCAACTTCTGGGTTAACTCCTTGCACTTTGTCAGCATTCATTCATGGGCTCATATTCATGTAACACATCTTAAGGCATTGAGTCCGGATGTGTAGACTTGTGGGTGATTCTTAACTTTCCCAACTTGCTGAAAATCTCATTCCTTGCTCTAGGCCTCCAGCTTATCATAGATTTCACCCATGTAGGTGTCAGCTTACTCCTTCCTCTACCCTCCATTTTCCTGTAAGCCTATCATGCAGTCTCTAGCTCTCTGAGGCACCTTGGTTTATTTATATCATATCATTGAGGTCATGTAGTATTTGTCCTTCAATGCCTGGGTTGCTTCACTCAACATAAGGTTCTCAAGATTCATCCATGTTATCACATGTGTTTGTAGTGTATTCGTTCTTAAAGCTGAATAGTATTCCATTGTATCTCAATGTATTTTAAATAGGCCTTTCCTTGGAAAATAGAGCTCTACTCAACCACTTGACCCAGAAAGTCATCCAGGGTCTATCGTTCTTTTACCTGCAATTCAGCAGCAAATGTTGATGTCAATTTTAACTCTGAAATACATCTTAGAGAATGTACCGCCATCTCTGTTGCCACCAATCTAGTCTGTTCCACAAATCATCCCTCACCTGGACTCCTGCAACATCTCCCTAACAGGTCACCCTACATAGTTCCCCTCCCCTGCCCATCCATTCTTATAGCAGCCAAATTTTTTTTAAACAAATCACATCTTTTTAAACACCACTCTCACACCTTGAAAAAGCCCTAATGCCTTCTGAGAGCACTTAGAGTAAGATCCTTACCTTGGCCCAGTGTGGTATGACCTCTACTGAATCCTCCCTTATCCCATTCTCTAACCTAAAGGTCTCTGCACATTCTATTCCTTCTCTCTAGAAAACTCTCTTCACCAGGCTCCTACTGATCCTTTAGGTTCCAGGTTTTGTGACTTCTTGGTGATCTCAGTAAACAAGACTTTTATGACACTTGCAACACCTTCACTAGTTCATCTCAGCACTATTTCCTTCTTAACAGATACTCAGCAGATATCTGCATCCCTTTCATGTCCTGGACAGTATGAAATTTTCATATTTTTCAGTTACTTGTTCACATATTTTATTGTATCCCTAGCTAAAGGGTGAAGTCCATGATGGTCAGGTGTTTCTGCTTCACTGCTCTCTAATCAGCACTGTGCAGTGCCCAGCAGACAGTGGGCACCCAATATAGTTATTGAAAACATCAATGATGGGGCCATTATTCCCTGTAGAGCTACCCTAGCACTTTTGTAGATCATATCTCCACTTATCCCTAGTGCTTTTATAGCTCTAATTCAACTTAAAACTTATAAACCCATGACTTAAAGCATCACATTGGGAAGGTGAAAATGGTTTAATGGTTATGAGATTAAGGGTAAGCTCTAGAATCAGATCTGCTTTCAAATTTCAGTTCATTCTACTAACTGTAATTAGCCTTGGGATCTAAGCCTCCATTTCCTCATCTGTAGAATAAAATTATCTAATTTAGAGGATTATTTTGGAGATTTAATGAAATAATATATGTGAGGCACTTGGCATAGTACCTAACCATAGAATGCACTTTAATATCAGTAATGGTAGCAAAGAAGAGGTATCATGAGTGGAATAAAATTCAGGGAGAAATTTACCACGGCAACTTATTTGAAGCTGGTGCAAAATGGCAGTCCTCAACGTTTGACTTGAATATATGCTTCATTTAACTCTTTCCTCAGGCCTTGGATAGGCTCAAAATGAAATTTATGAAGTTCATTCATGAGATAATCAAATTTTATGAGTTGCCTTCTCTGTGCCAACCACTGTGAAAGGAACTAGGTATACTATCATGTAGTCCCAGCCTTCAGACACCTAACATTCTAAAGTGACAGACAGAAAATAAATAATATGATATTTGCAGATTATGCAAAAAGTTATGGAGGAAATAATCAAGGTAACAGTATATAATTAGGTAGGCAGAGAGAAAGATCACATAAATGGAAAGAGAAACTTAGTATTATAAAGGTGGCAATGCTTCCCAAATTTACTTAGAGAGTAAATGTAATTCCAATTAAATTCCCTAGAGGATATGTAGCATGCTTATGGACACACACATATGTCATAATAGAATGAAAACAAGGACTGAGATATATAGCTCTTTTATTCTATATATCCTTCTGCACATTATTTTTTTCACTTGATTTGTCATTAATGATGGTACACATAGAACTAATTAATTGCTTTAAAGCAGCCTAGAGTATTCTATTAAGTGAACATGTTACACTTAACTTATCTATTTCCTTAATAATAGTCATAGAGATAATTAAAGCAGATTTTGGCAAAACCAGTTCTGGATTTTCCAACGTATTATCTTAAAAAATAATAATAACAAATTTTAAAAAGTTAAAGTAAACATAGTCATTGAAATAACTATATAATACATAAAAAATATTTAAGGAAAAGTGTAAAAATTTCTCACAATTCCATCAATAAGACAGCCACTACTAACATTGAGGAAATGACTGCAATCAAATTACTCATATGGTTTAAATACATTTTTCTCTCTTTTAATCAAGGGTATTTGCTATATGCACATACATTCTTTAATAGCATGATTTTAATGGTTGAATAACATTCCATCTTATCAGTGTAACATCAATTTAGCCAACTTCAACTGTTAAATATTTGTACTCTAACTTTAGCTATTAGAAGTAACCAGATGTCAGCTAATGTCCTCCTTCCTCTTGGAGATTGAAAGAAATGACTCAGACTCTCAGTAACATGACCTGTGGCAGTTCAAAGGCCTCCTGCCATTTTTACAAATCCTGAGGTGATAGTTTTTCATCAGGTATTCTGCCCCTGGCTCCTGTGTCTTTGCATGCAATTTCTCTTTTATTCCTTGTCAGTCCAAATGCAACACTCAAGCCTTCTTTTTCTACAAATAATCCAATTACCACAAGCACTTCAAGAGTTGAGTATTTTAGTGGCAATTTGAGGGGAAAGAGAGGGGTCAGATCATGCTCTGCACAGATCTTTGCCGTTTGGTAGCCTTCCCTCCCACCCCATCTGTATCTTATGCACGGTCATTTTACCCTCCTAAGAAATCTTGGGGACCCTAATGTCCATGCCCTCAGCAAGCCAAACAGGTTTTCCTCTTGGCAGCAGTTATCCCTACAGCAGTAAAGAAAACCAAATTTTCTAGGAGAAAGAATCAGATTCAGGATATGCTCATGGATTTTATGTCGGTTCTGAGTGAAGGAGAGCAAAAAGGGATGACCAATGCTTTGGACTTAAGAAACTGGGAGGAGGAAGATGTCCAGTAGACCTCCTTCTCAGCAGAGGTGACAGGCAGCAGATGTTCATGCAGTGCTTTATGAGCTATATCAAAGCAAGGATCTGAGTTGTGGAATAAGTCCAGGTCGGAGAACTAAATCTGGGATTCATAAGTATCTCTATATATGGAAACAGAAGCCCTGAGACAGGATAAATATCCTTAGGAAGTGGGTATAAATAAGGGAAGAAATGAGTTCTGGGGTACTCTACTATTCACAGGTTATACATATGAATCATTTCAGTATGCAGAAGGGAATGATTGGGTCAAAGGGCATAAAAATGTAATATTTTAAATCATACAATAAAACTTCCCTTCAGAAGGGTTGTAATAGGTGATATTTCCACCAGCAATTTATAAGTACATATTTTCCTGAATTCTCAATTACAGGGTAGAAGACATACTTTAGAAAAACTCCTTTGCCAACTTGGTGGGAGAAAAGTATGATTGTCTTTATCTATGCATTTTAAATTATTATTAGGGAGGTTTTCTTCCTTATTCATCTTGTATAAGGTACAGCAATTTTCACACACAATTGCTTACTCTACTCCAT
Source organism: Dasypus novemcinctus (assembly GCF_030445035.2). Taxonomy (NCBI): domain Eukaryota; kingdom Metazoa; phylum Chordata; class Mammalia; order Cingulata; family Dasypodidae; genus Dasypus; species Dasypus novemcinctus. The sequence goes on along the minus strand of NC_080700.1, from coordinate 14,787,547 downwards.
TCAACAATATGACTACAATTGTCTTAAAATGAAATATTTTAAGTTAATTATGTTCAAGGAAAAAATTTCTGCATGACAACGAGCTACTACAGGGAGAATCAGTATCAGGAGATGGCTCTGAATTGGAGAGAGTTGACAACACATAACAGATCCCGTGTCCTGGCAAGTTTTCTTCTACCTTGTTTTATATTATTTCAAGAAATCAGATTGAAGGAAATACATGGATATAAATTAGAGCAGTTTCTTTTGCCATTTTTATGAGCTAATCAGCACAAAAATCTCCAAAGAAATGTGCCAAGAGCTGCCCCCAGGGGCCTGAGGCCAGGTTCCTAGCCTCTGTGGTTGGCAATGGCTGGGGGGGTGTCTCCTCACAGAGACAAGTTGCTTGTGTCCAGAGGAGGCTGGAGGAGCCTGCAGTCCTGCTGGTTGCTCTGCCTCCTCAAGGAACTACTCATCAAAACATTTTCAGTCTAGAAGGATAATTGCTTGTATTTTCATAGTTCACCAAATTTAAGTATCCAATATCTCAGTATGTACACACAAAACAAGGCCAAAAAGAACCTCACAGTCCCCATGATCAAGTCTCTTTATCCAGCTTTCAACTATAATTTCATTACATCCTTCTATGCACAATAAAAAGTTTCCCTACCTTGTATTTGTTGATTGAAAGTGCTCTGCCTTGAAAAAAACCTGCCAAATAGGATGTTTCCAAGGCACTCTTTATTTGAATGGTAAACAATTCATCTATTAACCATATCCAGAATTTTATCCTCTCACAAATTCTTTTCCCACCTTTAGTATCCAACTTTCTCTATCAGCTTGAGCACATTGTCAGCGTACATACATCTGTATAGCAGAGCTAGCTTTCAAAGGCACTTTCTTTTCCATGACAATATTTCCTAAATGCAAAAATATTCTAACATTTAAAATGTCTATTTTTTAAGTAACAAAATTTAAGTTATTTTTGCTACTCTACTGAACATTAATGAGAAAGTAGGATGCAAAGTTCAGGGCTAGATATAAAGGAATAGATTAGTACTGAGCCTTGATACAGGCTACCATTTCCTTTCTTATGACTTTCACACTGTTTTATACCCATGAACAGTTAACTACCTAATCATATTTTGGGAAAATACTCACATATTAGAGCCTTCTACTACTGATAATATGGCTGAAGAGAATATGAAAAATGCCCTCAGAAAATACCTAAAAGTGCCACAAATAAAATATTCAAATATTCTTTAAATGCATAGTTCAGCTCTCAAACCTTTAAGAGTAATCCCATAGGATGGAGGAATAGAATATGGATTAGAGTGGACTTACTGATATTCTATTCATAAACTATTGTGAGTAGTAATCGAAGAAAATGTGGTATTGGTGTGGAGGAAGTGGCCATGGTGGCTGCTGGGAGTAGGGAGTGGGAGGAAGAGAGGCGATGTTGGGGCATTTTCGGGACTTAGAGTTGTCCTGGATGGTGCTGTGGGGACAGTTACTGGACATTGTATGTCCTCCCATGGCCCACTGGGTGGACTGTGGGAGAGTGTGGGCTATGATGTGGACCATTGACCATGAGGTGCAGCGGTTCTCAGAGAGGTATTCAAGTACAACGAATGTCTCATGATGATGGAGGAGGTTGTTGCTATGGGGGGAGGAGTGGAGTGAGGGGGTGAGGGGTATATGTAACATTAAAAAAATAAAGACAAAAAAAAAGAGTAATCCCGGAGGGCCAAAAATGAAGAAATAAATCTTGAGAGTAAGCATAAAAACTAAAACTATCACATGCAATAGCACAGATGATGTTAATTCTCCCAAAACTAATACATAAATATGATACAAATGAAAGTGAATTTAAGAGTTAAGAGGATTTTTAAAATCTCTTTTAAGGAGTTTAAGCTTCAGATTACATAAATGTTAAATGAAAAATATAAAGGATTCCCATATGCTCCACTCCCACCCCCTTCCACGCTTGCCCCCATTAACATCTTTCATTAGTGTGGTACATTTGTTACAATTGATGAACACATATTTAAGCATTGCTATTGACCATGGTCAATACTTTATATTTTACATTTTGCACAACACAATTTTATACTTTTTTGACAAAATGTATGAGGGCCTGTATCCATCATTGCAATGTCATGCAGGATAATTTCAATGTTCCAAAAAAATGCCTCATGTTACACCTCTTCTTCCCTTTCTCTTCTCAGAACCCCCGGGGGCCACTGCCTTTATATCAATGATACAAGTTCTTCCATTACTAGAATAATAATAAGTCTACTTTAGTCCTTATTTGCATTTCCCACATGTTTGTTCATTTGGCAATCTTGAGGATTTGGAATGGTGATGCCCACTCTGTTTCTGATCAAGAGGGGGCTTAGATCCCATAGGACAGATAGCTGGAACTCTCTTGCCTATAGTTGTAGATACATTCTGAATTTGGAGATGGGTGTTGTCCATCATCATCTTTTGTTAGTTGTCCTGGGTGAATCTAATGAACTGGACAGTAGGGGTTGCAACTCTTACTGAGATTCAGAGTTCAATCAGCATATGAACAGACCAAAGATTTAAGTCTCTGGTACATCTATTTAATGAGTACAGTACTAATTATAAGTTCAAATAAGAAAAGCAGAAGAGCCATATGTAGGGAAATTATAAATGAATCTAATTCTGGTACATTGAAAAACATATATTCTAAAGAAAAGCCCACTGACAGGGCGCCAAATTCCCAAGATTGTCTGCCCTTCTTATAGTATTTTGATGTCTCCAGAGCCTCAGGAGGTCTGTTGCTTGAGGCACTGTTTACTGTGGCAGTTAATGAGATTCTGCTGAGATGTGCATAAGCATAGGTGCTGGAATGACCTCCCTGACTCACTTTGAAATCTCTTAGCCATAAAAACTCATTTGTATTCTCCACATTAATGCTACAGTTTCTTCCATTAGTTGCTGAGGGCAGGGAGAGGGAAGAAGAGATGTAATGTGAGAATATTTTTGAGACTTGGAGTTGTCCTAAATGATATTGCAGGAACAGATGATGGACATTATATATCCTGCCATAACCCACTGAATGTACTGGGGGAGAGTGTAAACTACAATGTAAACTATAAGCCATGGGGTGCAGCAGTGCTCCCAAATGTATTCACCAAATGCAATGAATGAGCCACAATAATGAAAGAGGTTGTTGATGTGGGAGGAGTGTGTGGGGGGTGGGGGGTGGGGTATATGGAACCCTCTTATATTTTTTAATGTAACACTTATTGTGATCTATGTATCTTCAAAAAAACACAATAAAAAATTACAAACAATATTTTTTTAAAACTTATTTGTATTTACTGTTTTCCCCTTTTGGTCAAGGTCTTTATCCAAATGCTTTCCTAGTTGGCACTTGGTAATAATCCCTCAGTGCTAGGGAGGCTTATCCCTGGGAGTCATGTCCCATGCCAGGAGGAAGGTAGTAAGTTTATATGCTGAGTTTGGTTTAGAGAAAGACCATATTTGAGCAACAAGGAGGCTTTCTGGAGGTAACTCTTAGGAAATATATAATACTAGGCTAACTTTCAATTTCTCAAGAAAAGGTTCACAAGTACAACCATCAATATCAAGGGTCTGGCATAATGGCCTGTCCTCCTTTGCTAGGCACTGACCATGTACCTGGGGGATTCTTAAAACCATTCCATTAGAGAATGCAGCAGGACTCCCAGGCTGGGAATTCAATATTCTTTTGGTTATTATATGGGTTGCCACCACCATGGGTTCACATCCCATACCATGTGAACATATTCACATGACATAAAGGCATGCCCCAGGTACACCTCTGCCCACACATTCTGCCATCACTGGTACCCCACACCATTGGCCCTCCCCTGCCACAGTTGTGACCCTACTGAAATCCAAAATCTCCCCCAAAACAAAGCAAAAATAATATTAATAACAAGTAAAATACAGAAATAAAAAATTTTTAAACTAAAAAATTTTTTCATTGCTACTTTTATCACTGTAAGATCTGTTATCTTTTATGTACAATGACAATTTCTTCCTTATGTTCTCCCAGTGTCTTTTTTCACTTGACTCTTGAAGAAGCAATTGATTTCAGAAAAGTCACATAGAAATATAGGGCATTCCCATACACCCAAACCCCTCCCCCTCTCTCACTCTACTCTAGTAATAACATTTTACGTGTGCATGGTACTTTTGTTACAACTAATGTACAAGTATTGAAGCATTGCTACTAATCATGGTAAATGGTTTACATTATGGTTTACGTTTTGCACCATATGTAGATAGGTTTTGATAAAATTTAAAATGGCCAGTATCCAGCATTGCAAGACCATTCCATTGCCCTAAGTTCTATCTATTCTATTCTTCACTCATTGTCCCCTCATAATCCATGGTAACCACTAACTTTCAATTTTTTAAGAATCAGGTTCACAGTTACATGCAATAATATTGAGGGCTTGACATAGAGGTCTGATTTCTTTTATTAGGCAATGCCTATGTTCTTGAGAGACTCTTGCTCACCTAACTGAGAAGACAGCATAGTGAGATAACACTATGACAAGATGAACATTTTCATATTCCATAGAAGCATGCCCCAGGTATGCCATTTCCCCACCCCTGACACCCTTCCATATTTGCCAAAAGAACATTCTCACCATTGTAGTTTTAACCACAGATCTACAAATCCACAGGGCTCACCTTTCCTTCCTTCATCCCTCCCCCTAGTTCCATGAATAATCCAACCCAACCACCCCACCCTTCCCCTCACATTCCAGCACCATCAAACCAGGCACATAACTTCACAGCTATCACCCCAATCCATTGCTCACCCTCACCCTTCCACCTTATCATAGATTTTGCCCATACTGAGCATTAGCTCACCACCCTCTACCCCCTTTCTGTCTCCTGATACCCTATTTTCTAAACTCTAGCTCCGTGAGTCTGCTCAATTGGCTTAAGTCATATCAGTGAGGTCATGTAATATTTGTCCTTCAATGACTGATTGACTTCACTCCACATAAGGTCTTCAAAATTCACCCACGTGTTAACACTGCATTCCTTCTAAAAGCTGAGTAATATTCAATTGTATGTATAAACCACAATTTGCTTATCCACTCATCTATTGATGGACATTTGGGTTGCTTCCAACTTTTGGCAATAGTGAATAATGCTTCTATGAACATTGGTGTGTATTTATCTGTTTGTGTCCCTGGTTTCAATTCTTCTGGGTATATACCCATCATTGGGATTGCTGCATCATATGGCAGTTCTATAATTAGCTTCTTGAGGAACTGCCAAACTGTCCTCCACAATGGCTGCACCATTCTACATTCCCACCAGCACTGCATGAGGGTTCCCTTTCTTCCATATCCTCTCCAACACTTGTAGTTCTCTTATTTTTAATAGCCACCAGTCTAATAGGTGTAAGATAATATCTCATTGTAGTTTTGATTTGCATTTTTCTAATAGCTAGTGATATTGAGTACCTTTTCATGTGCTTTTTAGCCCTTTGTATTTCTTCTTTGGAGAAGTATCTATTCAAGTTTCTTGCCCATTTTTATTTATTTATTTTTTTTAAGATTTTTTAAATTTATTTCTCTCCCCTTCTCCCCCCCCCCAGTTGTCTGCTCTCTATGTCCACTCGCTGTGCATCCCTCCGTGACCACCTCCATCCCCATCAGCAGAACCGGGAATCTGTGTCTCTCCTTGCTGCGTCATCTTGCTGTGCCAGCTCTCTGTGTGTGTGGCACCATTCTTGGGCAGGTTGCACCCTCCTTCATGCCAGGCGGCTCTTCCCATGGGGCACACTCCTTGTCATTATTGGAGAAATGGTCACCAAATATTTTCTCCCATTGAGTAGGCTGCCTTTTCACTTTCTTGACAATCTCTTTGAATCACAAAAACTTTTTATCTATTTTTTTTTCATTGCTCACACTTTGGGTGGAAAGCTTATGAAACCATTTCCTACTACAAGATCTCATAGATGCTTCCCTACATTATCTTCTGGGAGCCTTATCATCTTGGCTCTTATATTTAGGTCTTTGATCCATCTTGAGCTAGTTTTTGTACAGGTAGTGAGATGGTGATCTTCCCTCATTCTTTTGGATGTGGATATCCAGTTCTTCAGATGCCATTTGTTGAAGATGCCATTCTGTCCCAACAAGGCTTGGTGGCCTTGTTGAATGTCAGTGGACCATATATATGAGGATCAATATCAGAACTCTCAATTCAATTCAATTGGTCAGCATGTCTATCCTTGTGCCAATACCAGGCAGTTTTGACCACTGTAGCTTTGTATTATGCTTTAAAGTCAGATAATGTGATTCCTCCAATTTTGTAAAAATATGTTTTTGGCTATTCCAAATAAATTTTCATAATTAGCTTTTCCAATTCAGTAAAAAATGATATTGTAGCTTTTATTGAGATTGCATTAAATCTGTAAATCAATTTGGTAAGACAGACATCTTAATGATTCATCTGTTGCTTCCAATCCATGAATATGAACATGGAATATTCTTCCATTTATTAAGATCTTCTTTGATTTCCTTTAACAATGTTGTGTAGTTTTCTGTGTACAACCCCTTTACATTTTCAGTTACGTTTATTCCTGTGTTTAACTCTTTTAGTTACTATTGTAAATGTAATTTTTCCCATGATTTCCCCCTCAGATTGCTCAATATTGGTATACAGAAATGCTAGTGATTTTTGTGTGTTGATCTTTCATCCTGCCACTTTACTGAACTCATTTATCAGCTCTAGAGGTTACATTATAGATTTCTCATAACTTCTATGTTTAGGAGCATGTCATCTGCAAATAATGAATTTTTTATTTCTTCCTTTCAAATTTGGATGCCTTTTATATCTTTTCCTTGCTTAAGTGCTCAAGTGAGTACAGCTAAAACAATATTAAATAAGAATGGTGACAGTGGACATCTTTGTCTTGTTCCACATCTTACAGGGTATGCCTTTAGCATTTCATCATTGAATATGATGTTGACTTTGGGTTTTTCAAATATGCCTTTTATCATGTTAGGAAGTTTCCTTCTATTATTATCTTTTTATCAAGAAAGGATGCTGTGTTTTGTCAAATGCCTTTTCTGCATCAATAGAGATAATCATGTGATTTTTTTCTTTTGATTCATTAAGGTGGTGTATTACATTGATTGATTTTCTTATGTCAAACCATTCTTTTATACCAGAAATGAAATCCACTTGGTCATAGTCTATAATTCATTTGATGTGTTTTTGAATATGATTAACAAGTGTTTTGTTGAGAATTTTAGCATCCAGTTTCATTAGAGCAATTGTTCTGTAGGTTTCTTTTCTTTTGGCATCTTTCTGTGGCTTTGGTATTAGAGTGACATTGGCATCGTAGAATGAGTTAGGCAATGTTCCCTCCACTTCTGTTTTTTGAAAGAGGTTAAGTAGAATTGCTGTTAGTTCTTTCCAGAATGATTGGTAGAATTCACCTGTGAAGCCTTCTGGTCCTGGGTTCCCCTTAATTGGGAGGTTTTCAATGACTAATTCAACTCATTGCTTGCAATCTGTCTGTTGAGTTCATTAGTTTCCTCATTTGTCAATGTAGGCTGCTCGTATGTTTCTAGAAATTTGTCCATTTCATCTAAGTTAGCCATCTTGTTGACATACAACTTTTCAAAGTATCTTCTTATAATACTTATTATTTCTGTGGGATCAGTGATGATATCCTCTCCCTCATTTTTTAAAATGTATTTGCATCGTCTTTCTTTTTTTCTTTGTCAGTCTAGCTAAGGGTTTATCAATCTTCTCAAAGAACCAGCTTCTGGTTTTATTAATTTTTCTAGTGCTGTTTTATTCTCAATTTCATTAAGTTCTGTTCTAATCTTTTTTATTTCCTTCTTTCTGCTTGCTTTAGGATTAGCTTGTTCTTTTTCTAGTTTCATCAGGTATGCAGTTCGGTCTTTGATTTTAGCTCTTTTTTCTTTTTTAATATACACATTTATGGCTGTAAGTTTCCCTCTCAGCATTGTTTTTGCTGTATCCCATAGGTTTTGACATGTTGTGTTCTCATTTTCCTTCATTTCAAGGTAGTTACTGATTTCTTTTGCAAGTTCCTCTTTGATCTACTGATTGTCCAAGACTGTATAGTTTAACTTCCATATCTTTGTGCCTATTTTGGTTCTCCACCACTTATTGATTTCCAGCTTGATTCCATTTTGGTTAGAGAAGTATTTTGTATAATTTCAATATTTCTGAATTCATTGAGAGTAATTCTGAGTTCTAGTATGTGGTCTATCCTGGAGAATAATCTCTGTGCACTCAAAAAGAATGTATATCCCACTGTATTTGAGTGTACTGTTCTGTGCATGTCTGTTAGGTCTAGTTCCTCTCATGTATTATTCAAGGTCTCTGTTTCTTTATTGACTCTGTCAAGATGTTCTGTCTAATGGTGATAATTGTGTAATAAAATCTCCCACTATAATTGTAGAGGCACCTATTTCTCCACTTAGTTTTTCCAATGTTTGCCTCATGTATTTTGGGGCACCCTGGTTAGGTACATAAATGTTTATGATTGTTCTTTCTTCTTGATTGATTATCCCTTTTATTAATAAATAGTGTCCTTCTTTGTCTCTTACAATAGTTTTGCACTTAAAGTCTATTTTGGGGAAGCAGATATGGCTCAACTGATAGAGCACCCACTACCATATAGGAGGTCCAGGGTTCAAACCCAGGGCCTCCTAGCCCATGTGCTGAACTGGCTCATGCACAGTGCTGCCACATGCAAGGAGTGCCATGCCATGCAGGGATGCCCCCACAGGAGAGCCACCCCATGTGAAAAGCGCAGCCCACCCAGGAGAGGCACCACACACACGGAGAGCTGACACAGCAAGATGATGCAACAAAAAGAGACAGATTCGCAGTGCCGCCTGTCAAGAGTGCAAGTGGATACAGAAGATCATGCAGCAAATGGACACAGAGAGCAGACAATGGGGGAGGGGAGAGAGAAATAAATTTTAAAATCTTAAAAAAATTTTTTGAAAATTAAAAAAATAGTCTATTTTGTCCAGTATTAGTATAGGTACTCCACCCTATCTTGGTTATTGTTTGCATGTAAAATCATTTTCCAGCCATTCATTTGCAACCTCTCTGGGTCTAAGGTGAGTTTCTTGTAAGTAGCATATAGATGGGCAATATTTCCTTACCCATTCTGCCAATTTGTGTCTTTTGTAGGTTTATATATATCATATTTTCTTTTTATTTCATTTTATCTTTTTAGTTATTCTTAATAATAATCTTCATTTCTACACTCACTTCAACCCTCTCCTGTTTTTTTCTTTCAACCTCCACAACTCCCTTTAGTATTTTTTTAAAGATTTATTTATTTATTTATTCCACCCCACCACCCACCCCAGTTGTCTGTTCTCTGTGTCTATTTGCTGCATGTTTTTCTTTGTCCGCTTCTGTTGTTGTCAGCAACACGGGAATTTGTGTTTCTTTTTCTTGCATCATCTTGTTGTGTCAGCTCTCCCTCTGTGTGGTGCCATTCCTGGGCAAGCTGCACTTTGTTTCACACTGGGCAGCTCTCCTTACGGGGCGCACTCCTTGCCTGTGGGACTTCCCTATGTGGGGACACCCCTGCGTGGCAGGGCACTCCTTGCACGCATCAGCACTGCACGTGGGCCAGCTCCACACGGGTCAAAGAGGCCCAGGGTTTGAACCGTGGACCTCCCTTGTGGTAGATGGACACCCTAACCACTGGGCCAAGTCCACTTCCCTAGTATTTTAACAGCACATTTCTTGTTGACAAACTCTCTTAATTTCTGTTTACTATAAATATTTTGAACTTTCCCTCATTTTTGAATGCCGGCTTTGCTGGATACAGAATTCTTGGATGACAGTTTTTTTCCTTTAAGCACCTTAAGTATGTCATACCACACTGCCTTCTCACCACCATCAGAGCCATTATCTTTTTATGTCTGTTTATGATTTCTTCAGTAGGTTCCCCCAGTGCCTTCTCATCTTTTATCTCTTCCTTCACTTCATTAGTTGATTCATGATATTTGTTTGGACATCCTTAATGAGTTGTTCCACATTCTGCATCTCCTCCTGTTTTATAGCTTGTTCATTAGACTGGGCCATGTTTTCCTGTTTCTTAGTATGGCTTGTAACTTTTTATTTGTGTCTAGGCATCTGTTTATCTTAACAGGCTAATTCAGATGGTTAGCTTCTCTTTCTACTCTAGGGTTTTGTTTTGTTTTGTTGTTTCCTTTTTGAAACATGTTTCCACTTATTCTATATCTTTGTAGTCAAACTTATGGTTTCTGCTTATTTGTATCTTGGATAAGATGTCTTGTTTCACCTTTCATTTGGTCTTTTTGTCTCCCCATCCTTCTCCCTTCTAGATGATGTGCAGCTCTCTCATAGATCCCCAAGCAGCTCTCTTGGATAGATTTTTGCCCTTCCTCTCCTGAGGCCAGCTCAGCAATAGGTTTGCATGAAGGTAAGGCAACACAGAACTGAAGAAATAAAATGACAGAAAGAAAGACACAGGAGAGGAAATAAAAATGGGACCAGGGGACTCACAGCTTCTGAAACTGAGAGCCTCAACCCTAGTTTCTACATCATATTTATTTGGAAACTAATAAGCAGCTGTTTGTTATCAGAACTGCAACTTCATCTACAATAACAGGAAACAACTGCAACATCTACAATAAGGCAACATCTACAATAAAACAGGTGCAACATTTTACTATAATAAGGTACAGGTTATACAAAGTTCACACACCTCCCCACACAAACATTTTCTCCTGCTGACCAGACAGTGTTCCATCTAATCAAGGCCTGGTGTTCCTAAGCCTGCACTTTTTGTCTGCATTATGGAAACACTTCAACTTCAAACCATGTTCCTACTGTGTTCCCACAACATTCCTCCATTGTCTTTTTGAAAGATTTGAGTCCTGCCTGCCTATTTTGATACTATCTTTCCAAGAGGAATTTTTGCATGAAACTTGGCCATCTAATTCAAAATACATTTGGGAAAGCAAAGGGTCAAGAAGAGCAGAGAAAAATTTGAAGAATAAATGGACTGGTGTATCAGTTTGATATGGTTATGAATTCCAAAAATAGATATTAGATTATGTTTTTAATCTGGTTTGTATGAAAGCATGATTAAGTTATGATTAGGGCTCTGATTGGACCACATTAGGGCACTCTAATTGGGCACCACGCCAAGGGGTGGGGACTCACAGATAAAAGACATGGCAAAGGACAGCGTTGAGGGTTCTTGATGTTGGAGTTTTATGCTGTATTCTTAAGCTGGAGTCTCGGGAAGTAAGCACACAGAGGAAAGAGAAGCAAGCCCCAGGAAGAGAAGAATGCTGAGCCCAGGAAGAAGCAAGCCCTGGGAAGAGAGGAACCCAGGAAGCCTGAACCCTCACAGACATCAGCAGCCATCTTGCTCCAACACATGAAAACAGACTTTGGTGAGGGAATTAATTTATGCTCATGGTCTAGTATCTGTGAGCTCCTACCCCAAATAAGTACCCTTTATAAAAACTAACCAATTTCTGGTATTTTGCATCAGCACCCCTTTGGCTGACTAATACAACTGGATTTGCCCTACCACATAGTAACCTATTTTACTAAGCCATGGGAATTAAAATAGTGTGTTATTGGGAGAAGGCTAGGCACTGTTTTCAGTGGATGAAACTGGAAAGTACAGACATACCCAAGCTTAAATGGGAACTGGGCCTATTACAGAGGAGGCAGAGGAGAAAGGACACATTATTCAATAAATAGTGCTGAGAAAACTGGATACCCATATGAGGAAAGAACAAAATTAAATCATCACCTCATATCATAGACAAAATGTGCAAGGTAAAAAAAAATATTGAAATGTAATAGGCATTTCATTTGGAAGAAAATTTAAAATATCTGTAGCAGTTTGATATAGTTATGAATTCCAAAAATAGATATTGAATTCTTTTGTAATCTGGTCTGTTACTGGGCATGATTGAATTATGATTAGGACTTTGATTGGGCCACATTATTAGGATGTTAAGTTCCCACCCCTTGGTGAGTGGGGATTTGCAGATAAAAGACATGGCAAAGGGCAGAGTTGGAGCTTTTGATGCATGGGTTTTTGATGTTGGAGTTTTGATGTTGTTGTTTGATGCTGAACCCTTAAACTGGAGCCCCAGGAAGTAAGCTCACAGAGGAAAGAGGAGCCATCCCCAGGAAGAGAGGAACCCTGAGCCCAGGAAAAAGCAAGCCCTAGGAAGGAAGGAAACTTGAACCCAGAGAGAAGCAAGACCATGAAAGGGAGGAACTCAGGAAGCCAGAACCCTCACAGCCATTGGCAGCCATCTTGCTCCAACACATGAAAATAGACTTTGGTGAGGGAAGTAATTTATGCTCATGCTAGCATCTGTAAGTTCCTACCCCAAATAAATATGCTTTATAAAAACCAACCAATTTCTGGTATTTTGCACCAGCACCCCTTTAGCTGACTAATACAATATCTTTGCTATTAGGGTAGAGAAAGATGCCTTATCCAATAAACAAGTGAGCAGAAACCATAAGCTTAAAAGTTCATAATTTGGTTATGTTAAAATTACTTTCTGAAAAATGGGAGATATCATTGTTTTTTAAAATGAAAAGATTATCTATAGAGAAAAGTATTTGCATCTTCTGTAACTGACAAAGAATTGGGATTTGAAACATAAAAGGATTGTTAAAATCTTTAAGATAAAGACAATAACCCGATCAAAAAATTGCACAGTTACTAAACATGTGAGTTGTTATTCAATTTCATTAATAATCAGTAATATAAATTAATGAGTGTGGCAGTTTAAGATTAATTTATGAATCCTAAAAAGAAAAAGATTATGTTTGTAAATTAATCTATTTCTCTGGGTATGATACCCTTTGGTTGTATTAAATTCAGCTGAGGGGCCCTTGATTAGATTACCTGTTAAGATTGCTTTGAGGGCTTTTTGATTCGACCCTGTCATAAAGCATGATTCAGATTGAGTCTCCACTCCCTTGGTGGGTCTGATATAAGTGGACACTCACACAGACAGACAGAAGAGAGAGCTCTGCCATTTTTTTTAAGATTTATTTTTTATTTATTTCTCTCCCTTCCCCCCCCACCCCCATCTGCTCTCTGTGTCGTTTGCTGTGTGTTCTTCTGTGTCTGCTTGCATTCTTGTCATGCGGCACCAGGAATCTGTGTCTCTTTTTGTTACATCATCTCACTATGCCAGCTCTCCATGTATGCAGCACCACTCCTGGGCAGTTTGCACTTTTTTTCACGTGGGGTGGCTCTCCTTGAAGGGTGCACTCCTTGCATGTGGGGTTCCCCAATGTGGGGGACACCCCTGCATGGCACGGCACTCCTTGCACACATTAGCACTGTGCGAGGGCCAGCTCACCACATGGGTCAGGAGGCCCTGGGTTTGAACGCTGGACCTCCTATGTGGTAGGTGAATGCTATCGGCTATCAGTTGAGCTAATCCACTTCCCTGCCATTTTTTATTCTGCCATGTGACAGAAAGGAGAAAGCCCAAGCAGCTGAGGCCCCAGGGAGAGATGAAACATTTTGCCTGAGAGCTTAAAACTGAGATTAGAAAGAAAGCAGAACAACCGAGACTGATATAGAAGGCCTGGAAGGAAACAAGCCTGATGCTAGGAGACTGAAGACTAGAGCACCACTTAAGAATAAAGCCTCAAGAAGCTGGCCCCATGGAGTCTCAAGAGGAAAAGGAAACCCAGAGAGGAAGGCAGAGACCCATCGGGATCAATGACCATCTTGTTTCAACATGTGGCAAATGACTTTGTTGATAAAGCATCTGTAGCAGTTTGATATTATTGATGAATTCCAAAAAGAAATATTGGATTATATTTGTAAACTGATCTTCTCCTCTGGGCATATTAGATTATATTGGATTCATACGTTTACTTGATTAAGTAATTATGTAAACCCCTTGTGCCAGTAGGGGTTTACAGATAAAAGACATGGCAAATGACAAAGATGAGGGGTTTTTGGTTTTGGAGTTTTGATGTTGAGGTTTGATGCTGAAGCCTTAAGCTGGAGCGCCAGGTAGAGAGCAACCCTAAGCCTGGAAAGAAGCAAGCCCTGGGAAGAGAGGAACCCAGGAAGCCTGAATCCTTGCAGACATTGGCAGCCATCTTGCTCTAACACATGAAAATATACTTTGGTGAGGGACGTAACTTATGCTTTATGGCCTGGTATCTGTAAGCTCCTACCCCCAAATAAATACCCTTTATAAAAACCAGCAGCTTGTGGTATTTTGCATCAGCACCCCTTTGGCTGACTAATACTGCAACCTTGAGTTGCTTTTTATGTAACTGTAAGCTTTTACCCTAAATATCCTTTATAAAGCCAACAGACTTCTGGTACTTTGCATCAGCACCCTTTGGCAGACTAATACAATGAGATACCAATTTTTTTACATCAATTAGCAAAATTTAAAATAGTATTATTGACTAGGATATGGAGAATTAAGAGGTCACACATTATTGGAGGAAGTGTATAGTGATATAACTACTTTAAAAAATAATTTGGCAATACATAATTAAAGTGAAATGTACATAATCGATAAAGTAATAATTCTCTAGGTATATATCTTTGGGAAACTCCCATGTACATAGGAAATGTAAAGGAAGATTCATTGCATCACTATTTATATAAAGGAGAAAAACTCCACAATGCTTTGCTCCAACCAAGATGAAATAACAGAGGAAGGGTTTACTCTCCTGTCTGGAACTACTAAGAAAATGGACAAAACATATAAAACAAAGTTAGTAGACACTGGATATCAGGTAGGGTAAGAAAGTGGTCCCTGAAGAGTGGAAGCCAAATGTGAGTTCTATGACTGTTACAGCTTAAGGCCAAAAGAGTTTCCAGACTACAGCACAGGGGTGAGGTGTGGAATTCAGGCAGAGCCTTGCAGTCTCCCTCTCTTGAAGAGACAAAGCTGGGAGCTCAGGGAGGCTAAGGTAACTCTAGGTAGCAGGGTGGAATATCAGAGTTGAAAGAGAGTCACAGAGAGAGAGAGAGAGCTTTTGGCACCTACAGAGATCCTCTTCAAGTGTTTAGCTGAGTAATGATGAAAGCATGCCTGTGAGTAAACTGTCCAAAGCTGGGAAAAGAACTACCCAAAAGGATTCAAGGAAATAATTTCCAGATCTGTCACATGGCCTAGAATAATTCTATTCCCAGAAGTCAGAGTGGAAAAACTTATAATTCACAGGCATTGGGTAGAGTACTTGGAAGACTATTGCTTTGGCAGCAGGGCAAAAACAACTCTTGAAAGAATCATACTGCTTCCAAGTTACTTAAATTCTTACAAAACCAAGATAGTTTATAGGAATACAAAAATATCCAGTGCCTAACAAGATTGTGGTAGCTTTCAAGATAGTTCCCAAGGCAGTGGACTTGGCCCAGTGGTTAGGGCATCCGTCTACCACACAGGAGGTCCGCGGTTCAAACCCCGGGCCTCCTTCACCCGGGTGGAGCTGGCCCATGCTCAGTGCTGATGTGCGCAAGGAGTGCCATGCCACGCAGGGGTATCCCCCCCATAGGAGAGTCCCACCCGCAAGGAGTGCGCCCTGTAAGGAGAGCCGCCCAGTGTGAAAGAAAGTGCAGCCTGCCCAGGAATGGTGCCACACACGGAGAACTGACACAACAAGATGACACAATGAAGAGAAACAGATTCCCGTGCCGCTGACAACAACAGAAGCGGACAAAGAATACGCAGCAAAATAGACACAGAGAACAGACAACCGGGGTGGGGGTAGGGCAGAGGGTAGAGAAATAAATAAATCTTAAAAAAAAAAAGATGGTTCCCACGTGATTCATTCTCTTGATGTTTACGCCTTTGATCCCCTTCTGCACTTTATATGGCTAATTTGTGTAATAATGGGATTAATGTGTAAATGTCAGATAGCGACTTCTGAGACTAGGCCAAAAAAATACATTGCAACTTCCATCTTACATTCTTGATTCTGACTCTGGAAGAAGCCACCTGCCATGTGAAAAGGACACTTGAATAACTCTATGGAAATAAAACTAAACACAGAGAAAAAGAAATGAAAAAAATGAACATCAGTGAGTTGTGGGAAACCTTTGCGTGGCCTATGTATAGAGTCCCTAGAGCAGTTGATAGAGAGGGAGACTAGAAAAAAAAATATTTGAAGGAATTGTGACTGAAAATTTCTCAAATTTGATTATAAATCAGAAAATCATGAACCCATAGATCCAAGAAACTCAACAAATCCCAAGCATAAGAAATATGAAGAAAACTACACCAAGACATATAAAAATCAAATCACTTAAAACTGAAAAAAAATGGGGCAGCAGATGTGGCTCAAGGTAGGCTTCTGTCTACCATATGGGAGGACCAACATTTGATCCCCAGGGCCTCCCCTTAAAGGTGTGGTGGGCAACACAGCAAGATGATGACACAAAAAGAGAGATGCAGGGGAGAGTCAAGGTGAGACACAACATAAACCAGGAGCTGAGGTGGTGCAAGTGACAGGGAACCTCCCTCCCACATCAGAGGTCCCCAGGATCGAATCCTGGTAAAGCCTAGATGAAAAAATGAGAAGAGAAGACCAAAAGAAACAGACACAGAAGATCACACAATGAATAGAAACAGACAGCAAAACAGCAGGGTGGGAGGAAGGGGGAGAAAAAATGAAAAAAATGGATATATTTTGATATATTCACACAATAACATATTATACAGCAATTACAAGTAAATAGATTTTAGTATGATTAATATAAAGTTTAAAATGCTTCAAATGCTATGAGATTTTATAGAAACATATTTATATAAATATGTAAAAAAGTATAAATGCATAATATCAAATTCTGGGGATAGAAGAACCCAAATGGGATCGGAGAGGTATTAAAGATTTCAATTAAATCAGTATCATATTTTTTAAATACTATGAAGGAAATATGGCAAAAGGTTAAGATTTGAAAGATCTGGAGAGAGGGGGATTCAGAGACATATGTTGTACTATCAATGATTCATAAGATACTATTCACACATTAACTGAAAATTGAAGTTTCTACTAAAAAGATCTTTGCAACATTCTCATAAATACCTCCATTATATTCATAAATGCTCCTCCACTTAATCACTTTTCATGGATCAGTAAAAAGCCATGCCTGCAACAGTGCAAAATTAATACAGCTCTGCCCTCTACCAACAGATGGCATTAGCAAATTTGCTCATCTCTTTGCGAGGCCAGTGTACATATATTCCTTAAAAGAAAGTTTTAAAACTGTGTAACCCCCATACACATTTTAAAGCGCCATATAAAATATCTAGCTTTTCTGTATTATAGAGATTTAAAAATAAATTTGTAATATCACTCTTTTATACGTATTTAAAGGGCATACCACAGTAAATTGAAATACATCTTCATCCATGTAAAGAATATGAACACACTTTTAGTGTGATAAAAAATTTACCATTCTTTTTTTCCTTGAGCTCTAACTCCTCTCCAATTTTACCTTAATATAATAACATCATTATTTTACTAATCAAACAAATTTTTTTTAAAAATTCATGCACTAGGAGTATATTTTTCTTAAGAATTACAATAAGTAGTATGCAACTGATCAAAATTACAATTATCAATATTGATAATTTTTCAGTACTGAAGTAAAATTTTTTTCAAAAGTAAACTTTTATGGGAATTGAATCTTAATGAGAAGAAAGGAATTTGAGTTATTCTTCATAATACTTAAAGAATATTTATTTTTGCTATAATGAGACAGTTCTGCATGAATTCTTGTTTTTCACTTTTGCAAAAACAATTTCTGAGAATTTTTGATCACATAAATAAGTAGATGGTAGTATAAAGAGTTTTTTCAAAAAAAAAATTTACTTGTAATACTCTGTCAGCTGCTAATTCAATTAGTTCCTTCAATTTGCTGAAAGCAAAGAAATGTAAGCCATCTTACTTACAAAGAATGATTCACTTTCTCTCCAAATCCCCAATATTCCCAATGTTTCTTTGTTGAGTATTCCACAGTGGTAACTAAGGCCAGTGCACCTCAAAAGGTCATGAATAAATGAGAGGTATGCTCTTCTTTTGTAAAGTGAAAGAGCAAGAGTTAGGAAAGTGACATTGAGAAAAAGAAAACCAATAGAATGCGTAGACAGGTTCTTAAGAAGAACAAATTTAGGAAATCAAACAGGATGATTTAACATGAAGCTTCAGGACTTCTCATTTTCATGAGTCCATGAAAAGGCCCCATACCTACTTTTATATTCGAAAATCTTTTTTTTCCTTTAAAAAGTCTCTAGAATTGTACAAAGCTTCACATCCCACAAAACCTGAACCTACCTCTGAAAGAGCACATTATTGAAAGTAAAGATCTAGAAATCAATCTCCCTAAAACTGTCTGTTCCCATGCATCCTTTGATTTATTTTTTATTTTTTTTTATTTTTTTTAGGAACTGGGGATTGAACCCAAGACTTAATGTTTAGGAAGCAGGTATTCAAACACTAAGCTACATCTGTTCCCCAATTTAGAAAAAAATTTTTGATGCATGTTCTTAATGCAGTATTTCTCAACTCATACTATATTGCAAACTCATGTAAGAAGTCAATTTCAGGGTGTAGGGGAAGAGGATGGGGAAAGGCATCACCCTACTTTCTTTTAAGTATAGCTGTTGAAAAGTTTTATGCTTTTTGCCAACTGATCCTTCATTTGCGTCTTTCTTCTGTCTAGAAGTTTGCAATATTCTTTATCCCTAATTCTAGATTCCACTGTTTAATGTCAGCCTATTTTCATTCATTAACTAGGGACTAAATGATTCCTGACAACTTCTAAACTCATGCCCTTCAATTTTCAGAAGTTTTCATCACTGTTGATTTTTTCCCTTCCATTCTCTCTCTTCTTTCTGGAACTGGACTTCTTTGAGTCAAGGAAAAAAATTCCATTTACAGTAGTAGCTAAAAGAATCAAATATCTAGGAATAAATCTAACCAAGGATACAAAGAACTATTACACAGAAAAAAAAATATTGCTAAAAGAAATCAAAGAAGGCCTAAATAAATGGAAGGATATTAAATGATTATTGATTGGAAGTCTAAATATTGTTAAAGATGAAAATTCTCTCCAAAGCGATTTAGTGATTCCACACAATCCCAATAAAAATTATCCCAATCAAAATTCCAACAACCTTCTTTGCAGAAATCAAAAAACCAATCATCAAATTTATATGGAAGGGTAAGGAGCCCCAAAAAGCCAAAGCTTCTTAAAAAAGAACAAAGTTGGAGGACCCACACATCCTGATCTTAAAACTTATTATAGGGAAGCAGATGTGGTTCAAGTGATAGAGCTTCTGCCTACCATATGGTAGGACCTGGGTTCAATCCCTGGGGCCTCCTGGTGAAAGAAGAGGAGAGGGCATGCCCATGTGGCAAGCCAGTGGCTGCACAAGTGCCTGCATGGTGAGCCCAGTGCCCACACAAGTGCTCACGTGGTGAGCCAGTGTCCTGCACAAGTGAATCACGCAGCAAGATTATGACACTTCAAAAAAAAAAGATGAGAGAGGAGGGGAGAGTCAAGGTGAAACACAACAGAGACCATGAACTGAGGTAGTACAGTTTGACAGGGAGCCTCTCTTCCCATCAGAGGTCTCCAGAATCAAGTCCCAGTGAATCCTAGGGGAGAGAAAATGAGAAGAGAAGACAACACAGAGAACAAAAAATAAAAACCCAGTAGGGTTGGAGGAGGGGAAGGGCAAAAAATAAATAAATCTAAAAAAAACCAAAAAAAATCGTATTACCTTATTACATTTCACACCAATGTTCATAGTGGCATTATTCACAGTTGCCAAAAGATGGAAACAACCCAAGTGTCCATCAGTCAATGAATGTGGTCTATACATATGATGGAATATTATTCAGCTGTAAAAAGGAATGAAGGCCTGATGCATACGACATGGATGACCCTTGAGGATAGTATGTTGAGTGAGACAATGTTTAAATGAATTACATTAGGCAAACTCATGAGGAGTTAGAGTCTACAATATAGGTTACGAGGAGATAGTGTGGAATTTGGGAATGGGGAATTGATGGTTAACTTGTTCAGATTTTCTATTCAGGCTGATGGTAAAGGTTTGAAAATGGATGGTGGTGATGCTGGTGCATTATTGTGACTGTAGGCAACAGTATTGAACTGTACAGGTAAATGTGGCTGATGTTTGTGGGGCTAGAAGTCCAAAATCAGAATGGGGCAGAGATTGAATGATGCTGTTAGAAGTCAAGGAATTCTTAGGGATACTAGAAGCTGGAAGGATCAAGGAAGGATTTCTTCTCTAGAAGGCTTCAGAGAGAACATGGCCTTACCTACAACTTGATTATGAATGTCTAGCTTCCAGAACTGGGAGAAAATAAATTTCAGTTGTTTTAAGTTACCCTCCTTTTTTCTTTTTCTTTTATTCTTTTTTTTTTTTTTCTTTTCTGCAGCCCTAGGAACTAGTAAATCCAGCCAAACTTTTAAGTGTAAGAATAGAGAAAAGATTACTTAAAAATATTTAGATTCCAAAAACTATTTCTCAGGTGTTAGAGAAAAATGGTGCTCACTGGGACACAGAGACAGATATGATGCTGGCAGGAAGTTTATTGAGAAGCTCTCCCAATGGAGGGGGTCTGAAGAGTAGACATCAGCCCCCTGCTGGTATGGCAGGGGTCTGAAGAGAGACTTCAGCCCATTTGTGGAAGGTGGTGGATATGACTTTATACAGTACATCAATAGCTGAGGAAACATTAGTCTGTGGGGAGGGTGTTAGTCCTCAAGTATAACCTGTGGTTAGTAAGGGGCTGTAAAAGTGAATTATTCTCATGTAGTGGGCTAGGAAGTAGAGTATTCTTGGAACGTGGGGGGTCTGTTGGTCTGGAAGGGATGAAGGTCTTTATCTGCTCCATTCCCACTGTGATATGGCTCATCCTTGGGGGAAATACACTGCCCTCCACACAGAGGCATCTTGCTCAGTCGATCAGAATAAGCCTTATGATCTGTTAATCATTGCAGACCTTGTAAGGGGAAGCCTCTAACATTCCTCTTTGACTATGTATATATGATGAAGGATTTAAATAATGGGAATACTGAGCAGAATGGAAGGATGAGGGGATTCAGGACGTTGACTCAGTCTGGCTACTTCCTGCTGTCATGGGGTGGCAAATCTTGTCCAGTGGGTTCTGACTCTGGTTCTGAAGAGGTTATTGGTGTTGATGTAGCAAAAAGATGCCATTCACATATTCCTGAATTGTTGGTTGTACTGTTCACATATGAATCAAAAAAGAAACTATAAGAGACAAAAATCAAAAAGAAGTCGCATACTATCAGTAATGGTATTAAAACGAGTAAAAGGATTGGTTTTAAGGGTGAGGAAAGTAAGAGAGAAATGAGGATAGCCATGATTGATTTCTGTAACTGTTGTTTTGGGCCCTGGGATTTCCATGTTTTCCTTTCAAGACTAAGATTTTTTCTACCTGCCCGGTTTGATTAATATAAAACAACAAGCTTCATTTATGATTGCACAGGTGCTTAGTACATCCTGTTGGATTAGGGACAGGGGTGGGGATTTGTGTTAATTGTCCTGTATGACATTGCAGTGATGGATATGGGCCATTACATATTTTGTCAAAAGCTATAAAATTAAATGTAAACTATAATGTTAACTCTAGTCCGTGGTTAGTAACAATGCTTCAATATGTGTTCATCAATTGTAACAAATGTACCACACTAGTGAAAGATGCTGTCAGGGGGGGAAAGTATGTGTGGAAGATGGGATATATGGAATCTCCTATATTTTTTATGTAAGATTTATGTAATATAAAGCTTCTTTAAAAATAAAAAAATAAAAAATAATTATGTATATTAAATCACATTGCTTTTATTATTAGTGCTATTTTCCGGTCAAAGTAAAATAAGTTTTTGCATAATTAAATAAAATGAAATCATTAAAAAAAGAATGATGGTAACAGTCCATTTTTTGTAAATGTCCTTTAAAGTTTTGGGGAAGTTTCTTCTATACCTTGCTCATTGAGAGTTCTTATCATAAAAGTATATTGGATTTAAAGGAGTTTTTTTTTCCTTTTCTATTGAAATGATCATGCAGTATTTCATTTACTCTATTGATATATTTGTTTAAGATATGCACTTATTTTTATATGTTACTGGATTTTTTTATCTAGTATTTTGTTGAGGTTATTGTCCCCATATTCAAAAAAGATATTTATATCACAATTTGGAGTGGGTCATGATTAGTTCATCTCTGAATGACAGGTGGAATATAGGTATGAATTTATATTCACCTTGAATTTTCTTTGTGGGTAATTGTCTAGAGATTTTTCTTTTCATCTCCAGAATTTCCATTTGATTCTTTTTAAAATGCCTATTTCTTTATTGATATTAACTATTTGGTACAATGTTACTAGTATATCTTCCTTTGCTTCTTTTATCAAGCTTTCTTCTTGTGAAAACATTTGTAATGACTACTTGAAGTATTTTATTAAATGACATATGACCGTTCTCATAAGCAGTTTCTGTCATATGCATTTTTCCAGTGTATTAGTTATGTAGTTATGCATCTTCGCATGACACATTGATAATTTGTGTCATGCACAAGTTATTGTAGCTCATAATTTCTCATTGGGAACTGCACAGTCTGAGTAATATCATTTAGCAAGTCTAGGTACTGCTAGCCTGCCCTGCAGAGCTTGTTTCATGACTCCTTAGTTGTTCAGTGACTGGCTGAAAGAATTCAGTGAAGTATTCCTTCAACATGGTGTTAAGTCTCTGGTAGTTTCCTCAGGGAGGTGCACATTTGGTTATTCCTGCAGTCATCCTGGCCTGAGAGCTTACTGGTAGTCCACTCTTCAAATCTCCCATGGCCACACCTCACTGGTTTACATAATTACTAGTTGGTAAATTGCTCTAGTTGTTACAACTATACCGTGAAATCTGAATATTTCTATATACAATCTAATAAAACTTTGAGCCCTTCAGATAGTCAGGAGGTCAATGTTTGTTTTTTTCTAACCCAAGGGGTCTCCTCTCAGCTGTCTTATTCTCTATTTCTCACTTGTAAACTTCTTGGGTTTTGGTCTAGACTGTATCTTCATTAGTTCCATCATTCTTCTTCCAATTCCTTTCACTAAAATACCCACTGTTCATGAGAAAATTCTGAGGTTTAAATTCCTCCCAACTCTGTTCGAATGAATTCAGCCAAGATCTTTTATCAGAACTCTCAAGATGGGGCTGGGAAAATAAAACCTTACTTTGAGAGAAACCCCTGTTCTAGGTAGTATTTTATGAATAAGGAAAGACAGATTAAGGTCCTCTGTTTGCCACTCTTTGCTTGGAAACAGCCTCATGAGCCAAAAAGGGATCTCCTCAGGGGGCCACACCCAAGATCATGCCTCAATTTCATGAGTGGAGGGTAAGCAAAAGAAGGAAGCACTACCTCTTGATCACACTAGCCCTGGACTCAAACTTGGAAACAGCATCTGAGTCAGGGTGAGAGCTGTGGATGTCCTGTTCTTCCCAGGAAGAAAAAACTCTTAAGGGACTTTACTCATTTAGATTTCTTCATTCAGCATAGTTGTACTTCATTGTTTTGTTGTTGCATATCAAGCATTCATTGACTTGAATGGTAAGTTGTGTTTCAATATAGCCATATATCTCAATTTGTTTCTCTTTTAACCAGCTGATTGGCGTTTTTGTTCCTTCCAATTTATGGGTATTACAGTGCAACCTAGCAGTCATTATGGATAAGTAGATTGCTGTGAACAATCTTGCTCTTATTCTTACAAGAACAACAAATACAAGGAATCTGGAAAAACTGCAAATTATCAAAATGTACTCAACATGTCAAAATATTGACGTCACAGAGCTAAGAAAATTACTAAAATCTTGAAACAGAGAGGTGCTAAAAAGGAGACATAGGACCCAAACTAAAATCTAGTTGGGGCCTTTGTCATGACATCACTTACAAGTTAGTGAAAATATTAAACTAGTAATTGTTAATAAATTTCTAAACTATGAGTGTGATAAAGTTACTAGAGTGATTTTCACATTGGCCATATCCATACTTCTTTGCAGACTTTTTCTCCAAAAACAGGGATAATATACCAGAAACTATACAGAACTAATAATAGATTATTCCTCAGTGGTGTTTTGGGAGAGGAACAGCAACTATTGTAGAAATGCACTGCAAACATCCTTAGGTTTACTATTTTTAAAAAAACACAAAATTATTCTGCATGGTGAAAACAAATTAAACTAATATCCTATGGGCACAGGTGGGATCCAGTAGAAGGTGGAGGGAGGCAGAGTTCTTCAAGCAACTCATGTCCAGAGCCTACCCTCCTTCACTGCGGAATAAAAGTCTTCCCCCACAAACGAAGTTCTCTGAAATAAGCAGTTAAAAACAATGCAGCTTAGTAAGCAACATCTGGGAAACTACGCACTCTACCCCAGGGAGGGGCAGAAATACACGGCAAGCCAAGCATTGCCCCATAAGGAGGAACAGGGCCCTTGGATGATATTCCCATCACTGCCCATCTGCTCCTACCCCTCATATCCCAGCTTCTCCACAGGAATCTTGGATTCAGAGAGGAAAACAACCAGGAGGCAGCTCTGCTTCAGGGGACTGTCCTGTTCTGAAAGGCTTACCCTGCCCTGCCCTGGCCGTGGGGCCTGCACACCTGGGACCTTGAACTCTCCTTCCTCGACACAAGCCCCACTGATGAGACAGCTCTTTCGCACATGCAGAAGCAGAGCAGGTAAAGGGGCTTGAGGGATGCTCAGCTCCACAGAATGCTAGACCATGACGGCGAGCCCACACCTCATCAGGTCAGCCTCCCTGTAAGGGCCCTTCAGTGACCTCTGCCTTTGGAAGCCTGGAGATGTGGATGGAGGATTAGAGTTTCACAAGTTCTTTCTCTCTCTGTTTTCTTTTTTTAGACTTATTTTATTTCTTTCTCTCCCTCCCCTCTCCCCCCCCCCCCCCATTGTCTGCACTCTGTGTCCATTCTCTGTGTTTTCTTCTGCCTCCACTTGCATTACCTGGCAGAACTGGGAAACTGCGTCCCTTTGTTTGTTGTTGTTGCGTCATCTTGTAATATGCGGTGCCACTCCTGGGTAGGCTGTGCTTTTTTCACCCAGGGTGACTCTCCTTACGGGACACACTCCTTGCACATGGGGCACCCCTATGCGGGGGTGCACCTGCATGGCAGGGCCCTCCTTGCCCACTGCAGCACTGCACGTGGGCAGCTTTCCACATGGGTCAGGATGCTCTGGGGATCGAACCCTGGATCCTCCATATGATAGGTGGATGCTCTATCAGTTGAGCCATGTCCGCTTCCCACAAGTTCTTTCTGATGACCTTACCTGATTCACAGAAAACTGTTAGAGGGAGCTTAAAGTTGTGGAAAACATTTGATGATATTAAGGAAAAAGAATATGACAAATGATTGATTGCCACAGGCATAAAAAAAATTAAAGACTTTAGTTAAATATAAATGGATCAAGAATGTTAATTAGAATAAAAAATTATGCACTATGAACTGTTCTTTTTATCTTTATATATCCACAGTATTATATATTGAAAAGCTATATGAATGTTACAGTGATGGCATTTTATGTAATAAAACCATAATTATAAGGGTCTTAATATGCATGCAGGGAATTGGATTCAAATACCACATGGTATTGAGATGGAGGGAACAAAATAAGGCACTGGGAATCTTCCCTTTGAGAGGGCCAGGCTGTCCAATTCCTTCTTCAGTTGAGGACATAGAACTCTACATGGTGGAGGGTGGGGTTTAATTTGCCTGGGAATTCTCAAACATTTGAGTTAGGTTGAGGAAAATAACCTCATAAGGATGGTAAATGTAAGTTTTGTTAATATTTTCAAGCATATTTACAAGAGGACCAATTCCCACAATTTACATAAAATTATATATGAACTATATGTATGAATGTAATTAAATATACATTTAGTAACATTACAAGAAATCGGTCTGTGTTTGAATCTTGGGTACATCATTGCACTAGCACTACTTAGAAAAGATGCCATGGCTGTGCTCTGGGAGTCACCTGTTTAGAAGCAAGAAGAGGGAAGATAAATCAAGGATAAGAAACTTCTCCCCAGCTTCTCGGAACCTGGCCCTGGGGATGGGCCCTGAGTACTCGCTGGTGGCCATGAGGTTACCCTGCCGCCCAGCCACCTCCTGTGCCCTGCGGGGAAGGATTTTGTCTGGGCTCACAATGATTTCCCCTAACTGTGTATCTCACACAATGATACCCAATCAGTTCTGAGGCTGATCAGTTTTAAATACACTTCATTCTTGGAAATGTCTCTGGTGATGCTGAGTCCAGGCTGAGAAGTTGGGTGATAGTTTGTACTTCTACCACTAATTATCCTGCCGACCCACTCTAGCCTTTCTCCTGGAGCCTGGCGGGTCCGATTCGTCTTATAGTCAGTTAAAGAGAATCCAGAGGCTTTGCAGGTGAGTGACAGGGTCTGTGAGGGCTCCACCATCAGGTCCTGACTCCCTCAGGGGTACCTGGTGCAGGACACCTGAGGATGAGAAGAGCAGTGAGTCATGTACTTGGATGCATCACCCCATTACCTTCAGGTCTGAATCCTGAGACACTCACATCTGGAAGCTGCCACCAGAAAGAGGAAGAACCATGAGGCTTTCATGTTCTGGGGGATAAGGTCCATGGATCCCAGGAAATATTTTCCAGACTGAGGAGGAACGTGAATTTAAGTAAACGTTTGCTGTGGTCTCATCTGTTCACCTGCGAGGTTATTTGCATTTGGGAGGCAACTTTGTATGTAAAATAAAGGGGATAAAGGGAGGTCCTTGTCCTTGGGAGGAGGAGGCTGCTGAGCCTGTGACAGGCAGTCCTTTCCCTGGACTGCCCCTCCCTGAACTGTACAGGTCTCTTTACTGCCGGGCAGGTAATGTGTTGAATGGGGAGTCAGAGGGAGTATGTTCATTGTGCCTCTGCTCCCAGGGATTGTACAGATATATATACATATATACATATATGTATTTGCATGTGTCCATTTCATATATATGGAATATATAACATGTACATATTTATAATATGTATGTATACTCTAAAAATATTGAGTATAGTGGATTTGGGTTGGTTTTTGCAGTGTCAGTGGAAGAAAGGATGTTTGGTGCCACTTTTTCCAATTTGTTGATGTCATTCCTCGCTTATTACTTCATGTGTGAAATGTCAGTAAATTGGCAGAGCTGTTTTATATTTTCACTAGTAACTTTAGTGGTGGAGTCAGAAAAGCCCAGGGTATGCCCTCCCCGCTGACCACCGAGACCACCCAGCACCACTCGCCCTGGCCCCTCCTGTGCTGCTGGGCAGGCCAGCCCCACTCACCATCAGCCATCCCTGAACATTGACTAACTTAGGTCCACTCATCTCTGAATATGTCTTTCTACCTCATATACTGATCAGAACAGGCACTCAACATATTGCAACCTGGCTTTTCAAAAATATTAGTTAAAGATTAAATAATAAATTTTGTTAGGCCTTCATCTGCTTCCAAGCTGGGGAGGCAGCAATGTGAGGTGAAAAGGAGCTGGCCTGGGCACTGAAGTCACAAATGCTTATGCCAGGATTTGGAGATTCAGAAGAACATCCTAAGTCATGTTCCAAGGTTAGGGTCACCATGAGGCATTCAGGAAGTCACGCATGAGGGTACTGTGAGGGGAGGTGCAGGCAGGAAAATGAAATCCACATGGGAGTGAATTTTGTCACTGAGGACATTGTGCTGAAGGTTAAAGTGCATTTTCCAGGGGTGACATATTTCCACATCTCCCAGTTTGGTGCATTGATTTTGAGTTTGACATTTGATTGTGTTTATTCATGCAGATGCCGTTTGGTATACATTGTTTGTTTCACATAACTTTATACCTTTTATTTATCAATGAAAATACCCATATTTAAGTGCATTAATAAAATTTCACTGACCCTCTATCTTTTGTTTTCTTTTGTTTCTTTTCCACTGATTTGGCTCCCTTGTCTGTTTTTGCTCAATGTTTTGCTCATTGTTAGCTCATTGTTGACTTGTTTTCTGCTTGTTTTTCTCATTGTCTAGTCATTTTTTTCTTCTTTATTTTCTACACTAAAAAAATATGAGGTCCCCATATACTCCCCACCCTCCTCACCTCACTACTCCCACATCAACAACCTCTTCCATCATCGTGGCACATTCACTGCAGCTGGTGAACACATTCTGGAGCACTGCTGCCCCACATGGGCAGTGGTCCACACTGTAGTCTGTACTCTCCCCCAGCCCACCCAGTGGGCTGGACACACAATGTCCAGTGTCTATCCCTGCAGCACCACCCAGGACAACTCCAAATCCTGAAAATGCCCCCACATTTTCTCTCTTCTTCCCTCTCCTACCCTCAGCAGCTACTGTGGCCACTTTCTCCACATCAGTGCTACAATTTCTTCCATTGCTAATCACAATAGTTCCACAGCAGAACACCAGTAAGTCCACTCTAACCCATACTCTATTCCTCCATCCTGTGGACCCTGGGATGGTTATGTCCAGTCCCCCTCTACATCAAGAGGGGGCTTAGATTCCATATGGATGTTGGATGCAATTCTCCTGCTTGCAGTTGAAGGCACTCTTGGCTCCCTGGTGTGGTGGTTGACCTCCTTTACCTCCCTGTTCACTGGCCAGGGTAAGTCCAATAAATCAGAAAGTAGGAGTTGAAAGTCTGCTGAGGCTCAGGGCTGGCCTGTCAGCCTGGATGTCACATGGACAATCCAGACATCCAGGTCTCCTGAGTATACACAAACCCCAATGCCCCAATGCCAACCACAGGTCCGGTAAAAGAGAAGAGGCATGTGTAGAAAGGTCATATCTGAGTCCAACACCATCACACTCAGGAACACAAACTCCAAAGTAGGGCCAACTGACATGGCACTGAACTCCAGAGTCATCTGCCATGATCATACAACCTGTGGGTCTCTGTACCCCTCAGAAGAACCAGTACCTGGAGTTCTATCTACTTTGGCTGTCTCTGGTACCCTGCTGAGGCATGCATAAACATTACCCCTCTGATGACCTTCCAACTCTTTTTTGGGGACTCATAGCCATATAAACTCATTTGTCCTTTCCATTTCCCCCTTTTATCCAAAGTCAAAAAGCATTTTTAACAGCTGATATTACATGTAGGCTGAGATATTCTGCTGGTCTGAGTTGACCCCTTTATTCAAGGTCTTCTTCTAGTTACATCATCAGCTGGTGTTTGGTAGTAATTCCTCGGTGCTTCCTCAAAATTAAAGCCTTTTTCACCTCAAAGGAGTTTGTCAACAAAGTGAAAAGAGAGCATATACAATGGGAGAAAATATTTGGTAACCATATATCTGATAGGAGACTTATATCCTGTATATATAAAGAACTCCTATGTCTTGAAAATAAAAAGACAAACAACACATTTAAAAAATGGGAAAAACATTTGAACAGACGCTTCTCCAAAGAAGATATACAAATGGTTAAAAAACACATGAAAAAATGCTCAAAATCACTAGCTATTAAGGAAATGCAAATCAAAACGTGATACCATCTTACTCCCATAAGACTGTCTAGTCATTGTTTTTGCTTGTTGTTTGCTTCTCATCTGTTTGTTTTCTTTAGGAAGCATCAAACTGAACCAGGAGGTCCCACATGGGATGTAGGCGCTCGACTGCTTGAGCCACATCTGCTCCCTGAACCTGTATTTTAGGCCATGTAAGCAGAATCAAGACCAGGTTTATCTTATGCTTTCAATAGGATAAAGAGTGAAATCGTAAGAAGAAACTCCAGATGCTAAAAAGAAGTCCCCTTATACCTCCTGCACAAGCTCTTGGTCCTGTCCCCTAGACTATTTGCTCCTCCTGCCCCCAGCACTTTGTCCTGGTTCTGACCTGGGACTTAAGGGCCCTGAGCCCCTCTGCCCCTGCCCTGATCCTGGCTCCTGAGGTGAGGGCTTCTACCTTCTACTTCCCCTGCTCCTGGCCACTCAGCTACACAGCCTGGAGTGTCTCCTGGCCCTGGCCTTGGCCCTGGCCTCATGATTTTTGAGCTCCCTTGCCCCAAACCTGGTCCTGGCTCCTGGACTCCATGCTCCTGACGCCTTCTGCCCTGCCTGGGCCCTGGACACTAGGGTTCGTGGTCCCAAGCTCTCCCTCCAACTGCTCCAGGACCTGTGTTTTGGACTCAGTAGTGCTGAGCTTCCCCGCACCTGTCCATGTTCCTGGCCCCTGGGCTCAGTGGCCCATTACTCTCCCCCCACCTGACCCCAGTCCAGGTCCCTGGACTCCATGATCCAGAGCTCCCCTTGTACCTGCCCTGTACCTGCATTTTGGCTCAGTAGTCTGGTCTTGAGCTGCCCCTCACCTGCCCCTTGTTCTTGTCTCTGAGATACATGCTTCTGACTCCCCCTGTACCCCCTGCACCTACCCTGGTCCTGAGCCTGGCCTTGGGATTCCTGAAAGCCCCCTGCACTCAGTCCTGGTCCAAAGGCAGCTGTAGGCCTGGGCTCCTACCTTCTTCCCTGCCAAGTGGGTCCCATAGCAAATCTTCCATCTTGAGCATTCAGGTTGTTGGCTGTAAGTGGCACCTAGAACTGTCCTAGACAGGAGTCCTGCCCATTGGTGACTGAGCTACAGTGGGGTTCAGTAGTGCAATTGTAGCTGCCCAGCATCTGCAAGCTTCTCTGGGATCCAGAGACCCGTGGGCACTGAACTTGCTCACTCTCCTCTCAGTAGCTGGACTCTTGGGCATCCACAGGGACACTGATGAGTCAGAACAATTGATCACTGGGAGGGAAGGAGAAACACAGACCCTTAGAGAAAACTCCCAATGGCAAAATATGCCCTCTGATGCTTCTGTCTGCACAAGATCCCAGCTCAGTGTGGTCCTAGAGGGCACTCTGCAGGGGAGATTTGAGTCTAGGTTCACACTCAAGAAAGTGTGTACACCCAACACCATTACAAGTTCTCCCTTGCCTCTGTAATTCCCCCAACCTCCTCTTCCAACCCACTGCCATGTCCCAAGATAACTACTGATCTTCTTTATGTTACAGTGGATTAGTTTGTATCTTCCAGAATTTAAATAAATTGAATTATAAAGTACTTGGATTTATTTCTTTACCTTCTATCACTCAGTATACTTTTCAGTAATGCATCCATGTGCTTGTGAGTACCATTCATTATTCTGAGTTATATTCCTAGTATTCAAATATATGCAAAGAGCTCAATATGTTTATTCACCTGCTGATATATATTAAGACTATTTATAGTTTCCAGATATTAAAAAGAAGTCTAATACTCAGAGAAAAGAATTTCTATTTTTTTTTAAAGATTTATTAATTTTCCTCCCCTTCTCCCCGCCCCCCACCCCGGTTGTCTGTTCTGCCTATTTTCTGCATCATCTTCTTTATCCGTTTCTGCTGTTGTCAGAGGCACAGGAAACTGTGTTTCTTTTTGTTGTGTCATCTTGTGTCAGCTGTCCGTGTGCGTGGTGCCATTCCTGGGCAGGCTGCACTTTCTTTCACACTGGGCAGCTCCCCATATGGGGCGCATTCCTTGTGCGTGGGGCTCCCTTACACGGGGGACATCCCTGCGTGGCACAGCACTCCATGTGCGCATCAGCACTGTGCATGGGCCAGCTCCACACGGGCCAAGGAGGCCCGGGGTTTGAACTGTGGACCCCATGTGGTAGACGGACGCCCTAAACACTGGCCAAGTCTGAATCCAACAATTACTATTATTTCTACAAAAACAGCAAATCAACAACTACAAAAACTGAACAAACTGCAAATTAACTAGTTGAGTTCAGTACATCAGGTAATTGAAATCACAGGGATTTAAGCTTGCAAGCAGAAAGAGTACCTAAACATTAGTTTACCTGTGGGAGATATCAGCAGTTTACCTAGGGGAGATGTCAGCAGATGGGATTTACACTAATAGAAGATCACACTGGCATTTGTAATCAATTTCTTAAGACAGTGTGATCAAGGCATAAGACCAACAGCCACATGTCTAGAAGGATTCACCCAGCATTAGGGAGAATTGGCACCATGTTCCCCCCTTCCTGGTGGTGCTGCCTGGGGGAGAGGAAGGGCAGCCTCTGCTGAAAAGTGCACAGACCCACCTCCCCAGCTCCACTGCAGATGAAATAATCTGATGGGGGCAATCACCATGGCCTTTATCCTACAGGTGAAATCCCGTAGAAACTGGGAGGGATTAGATTCTACTACCCAAACTCTCTCACCGCCTCCTCTACCTTCCCTCAGGAAAAAAACGTTTTCCCCAGGACAGGCACTGAGTCACAGAAGACACTGAGGGAAGGAAAACCACTCCAGTTGTTTGAGGGAAGAGATGGGAAAAGCAAAACTCTCCCCTCAGGAACAGGAACCTGTGCTAATTCCTCAACTGCCCGCTGAGGAGGAGGGCCAGGGACACAGGGACTTTCAGCTGGGAGAGCTGAAAGGGGGAACGCTCTCTGCAGAGGGCACAAAGAACAATCCCAAGTCAAAAAGGCAGAAAAAAACAAGTTATCAGTAGTAGAAACTAACATTTTGGTGGCCAGAGCAGAAAAAAATCAACTCAGGTAGACATGGCAACAACAACCTCCATGTCAGGTCTGGCTCGACTCAGACAACCCCACAGTAGAGCTTAGCAGAAGGTGGGGGTGATCACACTGAAGCAGCAATAAAGGAATGAACACTACAATTAATAATAACATAAAAATGATATAACAATATCTACTCTCTAACACAACATATCTAACTTTCTACAAAATTTTTAGAGTAAATCAAAAAGCAAGAAAGAATTCTTCACAACTACTCAAATGAGACTAATATGTGATCCAGATACAGGAATTAAAATAAAAAAATATATATATATATTTTTAAAGATTTTTTATTTATTTCTCTCCCCTTCCCCCCCAGCCCCAGTTGTCTGTTCTCTGTGTCTATTTGCTGCGTGTTCTTTGTCCGCTTCTGTTGTTGTTAGCGGCACGGGAATTTCTGTTTCTTTTTGTTGCGTCATCTTGTTGCACCTGTTCTCCGTGTGCACAGTGCCATTCTAGGGCAGGCTGCACTTCCTTTTGCACTGGATGGCTCTCCTTAATGGGGCACACTCCTTGTGCATACGGCTCCTCTACCCAGGGGAAACCCCTGCATGGCACGGCACTCCTTGTGCGCATCAGCAAAGCACATGGGCCAGCTCCCCACGGGTCAAGGAGGCCTGGGGTTTGAACCACGGACCTCCCATGTGGTAGACAGATGCCCTAACCACTGGGCCAATTCCGCTTCCCAAAATAAAAATATATAAACAAGGAATTTAATGCACTATGATTAATATGCTGATGTTCTTTTTGTTTTTTATTTTTTTTAACAGATAACACAAAACATGTGAATCCAGTGGCAATGTCACTGCCATTTTTCAGGTGAACAAACTCTGAGCAGAATAGAGGAGCTGTGTGCTCTGCTGAAGAGCTCATCGCTGGTGAGAAGTCCCAG